>NW_020954840.1:0-31188 GCF_900497805.2 Vombatus ursinus
AGTATTTGCTTTGGCTAAAGAGCCCCAACAGGATGAAATTAGTCCCAGAAGTTTGATTCTCCAACGGCATGATTTGCTTCATGTCATCTCACCTGGGGAAGATTAAAATCAACCAAAACAACAAAGGATTTTATATTCTGTCCTTTATGCATAGATGATAGATCATCTATTAGTGAAGGAAAAAGATACACTATAGATTTATCTAATGGGAGCAGAGATGTATTTTGGCTAACAGAAGAGATTCTCATAATCAATCTATGCTATAAATGCTCTAACTTGGACCTAAAGATAGATCTATTTGGGTAGAAAATCATCATCTTCAGTCATTTTTAAATCCTGAGATTCTGCCAGATTATTCTTATCTAAATGAGTTTTCCAGAGGAACTCTGTAGGTGTAATGCAAACATAGAAAACATTATTGAAACACTCATTTTCCTTTTATTTTTGTCACATGAGCATCTCAAATTCAATATGCCCAAATGAAGCTCATATTGCTTTCCTTTTAAAAATTTCCCTATTAGTGTCAAGGACATTACAGCACTCTCAGTCACCCAGTCTCACAACCTCGGTGTTGTCCTGAACTCTTCGCTCTTGCTTCTCCCATATTTATAGCCCAATGCCAAATCTTGTAGTTTCTACTCTCATAACATCTCTTACATAGGACCCATTCTTTCCATCACTTAACATCCTCGTTGAAGCCATTGTCATTTCCTTTTCCAGATGTTCACCTGAACTACTGCAATAGCCTCAAATTGGTCCTCCTGCCATAAACCTCTCCCTACTCTAATTTATCCTCCACTCGACTGACAAAGTGATTTTCCTAATGCTTAGGTCTGACCAAGTAACCTCCTACTCTATAAACTCCAGTGTCTTCCTATTTCCTCCAAGACAAAAGGAAAACAAAAAATACTATTTAGTATTTAAAGTTCTTCATAACCTAGCACTTTTCTACCTTTCCAATCTTCTTACACTTTAATTCCCTCAATCCAGATAATTTGTCCTAGATGTTATTCTTCACTCACAATATTCCATCTCCCTTCTCCATGTCTTTACACTGACTATCCCCCATGCCCGGAAAAGTCTCTCTCCTAACTTTCTACCTCTTAGTTTCTCTAGCTTCCTTCAAGACTCAGCCTTTTCCAGATCTCTCTAGTTGCTATTGCCTTCCCTTCTGAGCGCCTGCCACTCTTTTCCACTACTACATCTACTGCTGTATAAGCCTAGTTATTTGCATGCTATCTTCCACATTACAATATGGGGTTCTTGAGGACAAAGGCTATTTTTGCCTTTCTTTGTATCCCCAGCTTAGCATGGTGAGTGACACCCAGTAAATAAATAATGAATTCTTGTTGATTGACTAACTAAAATATGTTAAAAATCAGTCCCCTGGTGGGGAGATAGGTGCTCACATATACTAGAGTCTTATAAGATCTGTTCATGTTGAGACCAATTCTTTACATATCTATGAAGTCAAAATTAAAAATTGAGGGGAGAGAAATGACATCTACAGAAGAAAGTACATAAGCATTTATTAAGCACCTACTATGTATCATTCACTATGCTAAGCACTTTATAAAATGATATAAGACAGAAATATTTCATTTGATCATCACAACCACCTTAAGAAGTAGTTGCTATTATTATCACTATTATCCTTATTTGAAGAAACTGAGGCAGACAGTGGTTAAGGGATTTGCCCAAGGACATACATCTAGTAAGTGTCTGAGGTCACATTTGAGCATAGGTCTTTCTGACTCCAGGTCAAGCGCTCTATTACTACACTACCTAGGAGACAGATACTCCTAGTTCTCTCAACCCAACTCACTGGACTCGTCGTCACTCTCCAAGCACTTTTAGCTTTTTCTATGAATGTGCATTTGGTCATGATAGACCATGTGCCCGGAATGTACTCTTCCCTATAGGACATAGTATTTAGTACCAGGAGGAACTTTTACAATCATCCAGTTTAATAAATAAATAAATAAATAAAATCATCCGGTTTAATCACTTTATTTTTAAAATTTTGAAATGATCTAAGAGAATGTTATTAATTTGTCCACAGTTACACAGACAAAACAGCAAAGCTATAATTCAAACACAGATCCTCTGAACTCTCTAACTCATTATTTCCCCCACACACACACATACCATAGTTCCTGCCTATGAAATCATTTGGGTCCTGTGAACTCTAGCTACAGTTTAAAATATTCTATTCATCTTTCTCTGATCCCACTAATTGAAAGGGATCTTTTTCTTTCCAGATTGTCTGGATCTGATGTGTTTATCACATTTTGCTTTGTATCATATTTATTTCTTTCCTATCTTCCCTATTTGAATTTAAGACTCTTGGGCCTATTTCCTCTTTTTCAGCAGCAGTACTTAGGGAAGTACCTTGCATAAGAAATATGTTTTAATTGAATAGAATTGGATTGGATCAAATTGAATTAAAACCATTTTTGACTTATACTGAACCTCTTTAAACTGATTGACATTATAATTTTAAAGGTTGTCACAGGAAAAAGTGAATATAGCTCTGTGCTCATTTTGACTAACTCTCTGAGAATTGTGAAATAGAATTAATTAGTACAGAAAAAATGGGTTTGCATGATTCTCTTAAACTTTTGTGTTTTTATAGATTAAATGAGAAAATATGTGTAAAGTGTTTAGCACACTGCCTGGCACATAGTAAATATCTGTTACCTTTTCCCTTTGAATGTTTTTCTTTAACGTGACAAATAAAAGGGCCTGTTGCTTTCATAATTGACTAGACTAGCTAAGGCTTTCACAAAATCCTCTTAGTCACACAGTTTCTGTGGTCACTAACTAGCTCTGTAACTCTAGGCAAGTTACTTCACCTAGGGATCACTTTAGGCAGCACCCTAGGGTTTGTCTTCTAAGTTACATAAGGATTGAAAACAGCTTTGGTGGAAGAGTTTGCAAGACTTTCTAAATAAAAGCTAATTAATATATGATTGTTATTTTTTTCATTTTCTAATTGTTACTTTTATTCCTGGTACAAGACCAAAATGCTAATAGTGAATAATTATTCATGTATTTCTATACACTCTGAAAATATTTTAGTCAATGTTGTAACAAAAATAAACATAACTTAAAATAATCAATAGTTTTCTTTCTCTGCTTTACCTTCCATTTTTATATATCAGGATAATATATGTCAAGAAAAAGTTTGTAATTACTTTATTTTTCCATTTTTGTAAGTGGTTTATGTAGCATGAGAACTAACTTCTCTGAAAGGTTGATAGAATTAACTTGTAGATCAGTCTAATCCATCTACACCTGAGATTTCTGTGCATGTGAGTGTGTGTGTCTATGTGCGTGTGTTTGCTTTGAGAGTTTCTCAGTTTTTCTTTCTGAGACTGAGTTTTTAGTAGCTGTTATCTAACAACATCCAAGATACTCTCCTTCCTGTGGTCCTCCATAAGACCTACTTTCATACTAAAGGATTTCAACATGCACATTTATATACTCTGAAACACCATCATTTCCTTGCACTTACTAATTGACCGTGATTTATTCCTGCATGCCACCTAAACTATAGACAGAGTAATTATACCCTTGACCTTGTCATCACTGAAAAATGTTTCACTTCCATGTTCATAAAATGTGAAATTACTTTATCTAATCATAATTTGTTTTCACTCCACCTATTCCTCTGCTTATAGCTTCTAACCCTATTCTACACTCTCGCCATGACATGTCAATCCCTCCAACCATTGTTTCTTTCCCAGTCCATCACCCATGTGCTGGTTTACTCTCCTCCCTATCTCATTTTGACTCTGGTGAACCAGTTCAACTCTATACTGTCCTCTAAATTCCCTTTTCTCTTATTCTACCAGCAATCTTGCCCTGCCAAATCTCACCCTTGGAATACACCCATTCCCAAAAAATCATTGTTTTCACCCCTATTCATGTAACTACTGAACTTAGCTGGAGAAAATAATGAAACTGTGATAACTACAAATGTATGTTACATAATATCAATTGGACCCTCATTGTTATAAGGCAATCTTTTTACATCTCCCGAAAAAAATTCATTATCCTGCCCATCACAGCAATTTTTCCAACCTTTTTTATCTTTCTCCAAACCTCCCATGGCTCCCAAATGCGTATCTTCTCAGTCAAATAGTTTGCCTAATATTTAGCTGAAAAACTTAAGGTCATTCACTTTTCTACCTTCCTCCTCATTTCACAACATTCAGACACATTTAACCACTATCTCCTTCTTCAATCCTATCTCACATGAAGACATGGCTTTTCTCCTTGCTATGGCAAACCTTTCTACATGCATGTCATCCTATTCCTTCCTCTCTTCTCCAGTAGATTGTCCACTCTATCATCCACACTCTCTCACTTATCTTCAATCCCTCTCTGCCTACAAGATGCTTATCTACTACCTACAAACATTTCCATGTCTCCCCAATTTTCAAAAAGAAAAGAAAAAACCATCACTTGATCGATCTCCAGTATCTACTGTCCTTTATCTCTTCCCTTTCTTGGTTAAACTCAGAAGGTTGTCTATACTTGCTTCCACTTACTTTGTTCTCATTCTCCATGATCTGGTTTATACAACAATGAGGTCAACAAAATGAGTCTGTAGACCTTCTGTTGACCTCATTGCTGTATGCCTGTAAAACCTGGACAGTATACCAGTGCCATGCCAGGAAGTTGAATCACTTCCATTTGAATTGTCTTAGGAAGATTCTGAACATCATCGGGCCGGATAAGGACACTGAAGTCCTTTCTCAAGCTAAACTGCCAAGCCTTCAAACTCAAATTTCAAACAGAGAGTGTAACTCCAATGGACTGGAGATATTGTTTGATTGCCAGACATACCCTTGCCTAAAAGACTATTTTACAGAGAACTTTTGCAAGGAAAGCACTCACATGATTGTCAGAAGAAGTAATTCAAGGACACTCTGAAGAACTTTGGAATGGATTGTGTGATCTGGGAAATGCTGGCAAAGGATCACCCAGCATGGCACACCCACATGAAAGAAGGTGTTGTGCTCTATGAGCAAAGTAGAATAGCAGTAGCTCAAAATGTGAGATTTGTAAATTTAGAGAACCCACCCCAACTGTTCACATGGACTATTTATGCCTGACCTGTGGTGAAGCATTCTGAGTTCATATTGGTCTGATCAGCCAGCTGAATACACTGTAACTTGACTCTAACATAGTGATGTCATTTTGGTCCTCTTTGAAAATGAAGGACAACAACCAGACCAACCAGTAATCTGGCTATTGACCTCATGAGTCAACTGAAATTTCTCTCTCCAAATATAATGATCTCTTAATCACCAGATCTAATTGCATCATTCACATTTCATCGCACTTGCTAATATTCCTCCATGCCACCTGAACTATACACAGAGCAATTACACCCCTGACCTCGCGAGAGCCTTAAAACTTTTAATCACTTCTTCCCCTTGACGTTCTCCTTTATGTAAGTTTTAATGACACTGTTTTCTTCTGGTTCTCCTATTTGTCTGACCATCATTTATCAGTATTCTTTGCTGGATATTTATCCAGGATAAGCCTGCTAAATATGGATGTTCTTCAAGGCTCTGTTGTGGGCCTTTTCTTTTCCTTCTATGTTACTTGATGATCTCAAT
This sequence comes from Vombatus ursinus, assembly GCF_900497805.2. Lineage (NCBI taxonomy): Eukaryota > Metazoa > Chordata > Mammalia > Diprotodontia > Vombatidae > Vombatus > Vombatus ursinus. Next base: position 5,634 of record NW_020954840.1, read on the forward strand.
AGCTTTTGAAATCACAAAATTCATTTATGATTTCTTTGCAGAAAATTCTCAGATCCTTTCCCCCCTCAGAAGTAGATAAATCTAACCACAAAAAAAAAAAGTAATAAAGAAAAAAGTTAAGGAGATGAATAGAATTTTGGAATCCTTAGATAAGATAGGCTTCTGGAGAAAACTGAATGAGAATAGAAAAGAATATACCTTTTTCTTTTTCAAAGCAGGACATGGCACCTACGCAAAAATTAATCATAAAAACCTCTTAACCAAGTGCAGAAAAGGAAATATATAAATGTGTTCTTTTTGGATCATAATGCATTAAAATTACATTCAATAAAGGTCCATGGAAACATAGATTAAAAATTAATTGGAAATAAATAATTTCATCCTAAAGAATGAATGGATCAAAGAACGGTCAATAATATCATCAAAAATTAATTGGAAAGTAAATAATTTAATCCTAAAGAATGAATGGATCAAGGAACAAATGATGTAAACAGACAATAATTTCATCAACAATGAGACAACATAACTAAATTTATGGGATGTAGCCAAAGCAGTACTTAGGGGAAATTTCATATCTCTAAATGTTTACATTAATAAAATAGAAAAAGAGCAGATCAATGAATTGGGTGTGTAACTAAAAAAAATTTTTTTTAAATCCACAATTAAACACTAAGTTGGAAATCCTGACAAATCAAAGAAAAGATTAATAAAATTGAAAGTAAGACCATTGTCCCAGCTCTTTGGTTTTTTCTTTGTAATCCTAGCACCTGGCTCAATTCTTGGCACACAAGAAGTGCTTAGTAGATTCTATTGAATTGAATTCTTCTTTAAATCAGGAGGTTTTAACCTTTTTTATGTCATGGACATTTTTGGCAAGCCAATGAAACCTATGGGCCTCTCTGTGGAATGTGTTTTTAAGTGGACAAAGTATACAAGATAACAAAAGAAACTAATTGTATTGAAACAGTTATCAAAATGTTAAAGAAATGTTTATGGACCCCAGGTTAAGAACCCTTATGCTGAATCCTACCTGTCTTCTTCCATAGTGATTGGAGAAGCCAGCCTTGTATCCACCCCTTTCTCTTCTGCCCCACTACCTAATTCCCCTTTGTAGAAATTCAACTCAAACCTCCTGGAATCCCACACTGCTTAGCATGGAGCAAAGTAGCATCCAACCATTCTTGAATCAAGAAACACAGCTCACCCTTTCACCCTCTCACCAGTTATTTAAAAAAAAAGTCTTCCCTAAATCTTTGAAAGAATGCTGTAATTCAACCTACACATTTGCTTTTTTGCTCTTAGATTATAATTACGTAGAGGGCAATAGGCCATATTCTTTAGTTTGTTGCATTTCACACCTAATAATGGGGATGCTACTGTACTTAAGCAAATAAACCAATCAGATTTGTTGATATTAAAAAAGGAAGGTCACTTTTAATGAGAATTTTCAATATAATTATATATTATATGTACATGTACATTTATGAATAAATATGTAATCATGTTCTAATGCAAAAAAAAAAAAAAGTAAGACCATTGAACTAATAGATAAACTGGTGGTGGTGGTGATGGTAGTGTTTGTTAAGTCTTTTTTCTAGAGGTAGACTAGCCAAAGCATGTCTGAAACTATATTATAAAGTGGTGACCATCAAAACTATCTGGTATTGGCTAGCCATTATTAGCTTTGTATGTCATAGCATCACCTCCCTGATGTCATGGTCGTCTTTGACAATTAAGGACAAACCACAACAACAACTGCGCAAACACACACACACACACTCATACACACAAACACAAATTTTGCCTCAGCTCCCTTCTTTAATTTTGTTGAGCATTGTAGCAGCACAGTGCAATATACTGCTCTCCCAGGCACAGTGCATTTCAACTTTTCTGTATCTCCACCTCCTCCACATAGGGAAGGGGATGGTAGTGGCATCAATGATTTCTGTTTCTTATTGCCACAAAATGGTGGGATGAGGGAAGGGACAGGAGGTGTGATGGCAGAGACAACAGAAGGCAACAGCAAGGGAACTCTGTGGATCTCAAAGGACAAGCCTGTGTGTCTAGTGGTACCATCCATCAGACCAGGAAGGCTGATGAGGAAATGAGTGCTAAATTAGCATTAAGATTAAGGGTTAGCATTCTCTGCAGTTAATGTTTTAGCTTGTTGCTTCATCAGGATTCTTGGTATGTTATCTTGTTGCTATGATGGAAATTACTTTATCTCTGGTGCATAATCCTCATGAAGGAGATTTTTGAAAGATCATGAACAAAGGAGAAAATCTAGTAATCCATCTTTTTGGTCATGAAGATTAGAGAAGTGAAACAGGAATAAAAGCAAATTGATTCAAGCATAAAGCACTGGTGTTCAATCCATTCTTTTTCTCTTACCATTGTGAGAGATAAAAATTAATATTACCTCATTTTCATTGTATTGATGTTTATAATGGAATTAATATTTATGCTGCCTTGATTTTTAGAATCCTCAGTATCTGCTAGAACTCACCCCATTCAACAGTGGTCCTAGTTTGAATTGGCTTAAAGGCATGGTGAAAAGGGAGTGGCTCATGCTCCTAGCCCCCAGGACATTTGCTTGCTAGTCAGTTTAACCCAGGACCCTAGTTTTGTTTACCTCTAAACAGAAACCATTTTAAGCTAAGCCTTTCCCTAAGGGATAGCTCTCCTGCTCTTCTTTCTCCTTGTGAAAAATTGGGGTGGTTTGGCCTCCCCTAGGAGATGGCTAACCTAGTGATACTGATTGGGATGGTTCTGATTTTCTAGCCAAGATTACTACAGGCATTTGGGGCCTCTAGAGCAATTAACATTCTGTAATTGTCTGTGAGAGTCCTGATCTGCCACACCTGAAGGCCAACCCACTTTCTCCAGTGGCAGTCAATTATAAGGTTTCCTAACCACCCCAGCCCCCTCCTTTCCTGCTTCTCAATAAAAACGGGTTTTTCTGTACCATCTATGTCACTGCCCTAACTAAGAAGTCCAGTCAAACCCACTTATTAACAGCTATTTGCATCACTATTAATAAACGGTCATCTTACCCTGGAAAAAACATGCCTCAGTTTGCCTCAGTTTCATTTTATTGTAATGCTATATGGCTGGCAGATCTCTTTCATGGAGCTTGCAACCTAACAGGAATGATGCTAAAGCTTAAATAGAAGAAATTCAGTGAAATGGGTGCCAAGTATGCTAATTAGGTGATAAGAGCCAGCCTGTCTGTTACCAGCCAAAATTCTGATACACAAGATAGTCGCAGGAGAGGACCTATATCTTGATGTCTGGAATGTATACTACTGTTGGTACCAGATACCTTAGGCCTCAGCACAAGATAATTCTGCTAGTACAAGATAGTCCTGTTCATACAAGGGAAATTCTATAGGGTCAGCTTGTTATTGTAACAGGTAGAGATAGTTTGCCTCACTCTGCCCACTCATGAGTTATTGCTAGAGATAGGGTCTTTGGGCTGGGGAGAGATATGGTCCTAGAGCTGGAGGTCTTAACTCAAGTACCACATCAACACCACCCTCTCCTTGTTTGTAAAGAGAGCACAGGGAGTAAGAAGAAAAATTACAAGCAAATCAGACAGAAGGAAACACAATTAATTATCATCATTGTATAAACTCGTGCACATTTAGCTAATTAGCTAATAAGTCCCTGAGCCAGATGATACTAATGCACTGACGTTTTTTTTCCATTTTTCCCACTTTGGCTGATTGAAAAGCTGAATATCTATTTTTGAATGGTATAGTAATATCAATGACAGCTGCAGTGCAGTTTTTATGGTCGAGAACTGGTTGGAATAGTTCACAACTGCATCAACATTGCACCTGTTTTCCTATAGCCCCTCCAGCATTTGTCATTTTTCTTTTCTGTGATCTTAGCCAATCTGAAGGATCAGAGATGGTACTAGAGAGTTGTCTTAATTTGCATTTGTCTAACTATTAGTGATTTAGTATTTTTTGATATAGCTACTGTTAGCTTGGATTTCTTCCTCTGAGATTTGTCTATTCATATACTTTAACCATTTATCAGTTGCAGAATGGCTCTGATTTGTATAAATGTGGCTCAATTCCTTATATATCTAATTCCTTTATCATAGAAACTAACTTTCCCAGTTTCCTGCTTTTCATTTTGTTCTAGCAGAATTAGTTGGTCTCACCAAAACCTTTTATTTTTATGTAATCAAAATTTTACATCTAAACTCCTTTAAACATATTTCTTTTCTTTGGTCATTAATTCTTTCCCTTTTCATAGACCTGACAGATAATTTCTTCCATGTTCTAATAATTTGCTATTATGTCATCCTTTATGTCTAAATCACGTATCCATTTTGAGCTTATCTTGGTATAAGGTGTGAAATGTTGATCTATGACTACTTTCTGCCAGACTACTTTTGAGTTTTTCCAACAGTTTTTATTGAATAATGAATCCTGGCCCCAAAGCTGTCATCTTCGAGTTGATCAAACATTAGGTTATTGTGTTTATTTGTTTCTGTATGTTATATGCCTGGGGCAGCTAGATGGTGCAGTGGATAAAGTGCCAGGCTTGGGTACAGGTAGATTCATCTTCCTGAGTTCAAATCCAGCATCAGACTCTTGCTAGCTGTGTGACCCTATGCAAGTCACTTAACCCGGTTTACTTCAATTCCTCATCTGTAAAGTGAGCTGCAAAAAGAAATGGCAACCCACTTCAGTATCTTTGCCCAGAAAACTCCAAGTGAGGTCACAAAGAGTCAGACACAACTGAAAAACAACTTTATAACAACAAAGTATCATGTATCTGTTCTGTTTCATGGATTAACCTCTCTGTTTTTTACACAAATTGTTTGATGATTACAACTCTGCAGTATAGTTTTTCAATCTAGTACTACTAGGACCACTTCCTTTCCATGTTTTTTAATTGATTCCCTTAATATTTTTGACCTTTGTTCTCCAGATGAATTTTGTTATTATTATATCTACCTCAGTAAAACAAATCTTTGGCAGTTTGATTGGCATAGTACTAAGTAAGTAAATTAATTTAAAGGTATTGTAATATTTACTACATTGCCATGACCTAACCATGAATAAGTAATATTTCTTTAATTATTTAGAACTCTATTTGTGTTGAATGTTTTTGTAATTGTTTTCTATAATATTTGTGTGTGTGTGTGTGTGTGTGTGTGTGTGTGTGTGTTGACAGGTAAACTCCGAAGTGTTTTATGCTATCCATAGTTATTTTACATGGAATTTCTTTTTTATGTCTTTTCCTGATGAATTTTGTTGGTAATATACAGAAATGCTGATGATTTGTATTCTATACTCTGAAACTTTGCTAAAGTATTAATTATTTAGATTAGCTTTTTACCCTCTATGATTCTCATATCATCTCCTAAAAGTGATAGTTTTCTTTCTTCTTTGCCTATGATTATGCCTTAAATTTCTCTTTTTCTGGTCTTATTGCTATAGCAAGTATTTCCACTAGAGTATAGAATAGTAATGGACATCCTTGCTTTACCCCGATCTTTTTTTTCTTTTTTTTTATTAATTTATTATGATTTATCATTAATCACTTCCATATGCTTTTGAGTTTAAAATTTTTCTCCCCCTTCCTCCCCACTATCCTCCCCAAGACAGCGCACAATCTGATATAGGCTATACATTTACATTCATATTAAACATATTTTCACATTAATGATGTGTTGTAAGTAGAAATTAAAACCTATGGGAGGAACCATCAGAAAGAGGAAACAAAACTCAACAGAAGAGAAAAAAAATAACAATTCGGCTTCCATAGTTCTTTCTTTGGGTGTGGATAGCATTTTCCATCACAAGGCCTCTGGAGATGTCTTAGATCCTTGTATTGTCAGGAAAGGTTAAGTTCATCAATATTAGCCATCACACAACGTGGCTGTTAGTGTGTACAACATTCTCTTGGTTCTGCTCACTTCACTCAGCATCAGACCATACAAGTCTTTCCAGGTTTTTCTGAAGTCAACCTGTTCATCATTTCTTATACCATAATAGTATTCCATCACATTCATATACCACAACTTGCTCAGCCATTCCCCAACTGATAGGCATCCTCTCAATTTCCAATTCTTTGCCACCACAAAAAGAGCTGCTATGAATATTTTTGTATATGTAGGTCCTTGTCGCATTTGTGTGATCTCTTTGGGATATAACCCTAGAAGTACTATTGCTGGGTCAAATGGTATGCACATTTTTATAGCCCTTTGGACATAGTTCCAAATTGCTCTCCAAAATGATTGTATCATTTCACAACTCCACCAACAATGCATTAGTGTTCCAATTTTCCCACATATTCTCCAACATTTATCATTTTCCTGTTTTGTCATGTTGGCCATTTTGATAGGTGTGATGTGGTACCTCAGAGTTGTTTTGATTTGCGTTTCTCTAATCAATAGTGATTTAGAGCATTTTTTCATATGACTATAGATGGCTTTAATTTCTTCATCTGAGAACTGTCTGTTCATATCCTTTGACCACTTATCAATTGGGCAATGGCTTGTATTCTTATAAATTTTATTTAATTCTCTGTATATTTTAGAAATGAGGCACTTCTCAGAGAGATTGGTTGCAAAAATTCTTTCCCAATTTTCTACCTTGTTCTAATCTTAGTTGCACTGGCTTTGTTTGTGCAAAAACTTTTCAATTTAATGTAATCAAAATTATCTATTTTGCTTTTCATAATGTTCTCTATCTCCTGTTTGGTCATGAATTCTTCTGTTCTCCATAAATCTGAGGTAAACTATTCCTTGCTCTCTCAGTTTGCTTATAGCATCAGCCTTTATATCTGAATCATGTACCCATTTTGACTTTATTTTGGTATATGGTATGAGATTTTGGTCTGTGCCTAGTTCCTGCCATACTCTTTTCCAGTTTTCGCAGGAGCTTTTTTCAAAGAGTGGGTTCTTATCCCAGAAGCTGGAGTCTTTGGGTTTATCAAATAATATATTACTATAGTCATTGACTACTGTGTCTTGCATACTTAACCTATTCCACTGATCCACTACTCTATTCCTTAGCCAGTACCAAGCAGTTTTGATGATTGCTGCTTTATAATACAATTTAAGATCTGGAATGGCTAGGCCACCTTCCCCTGCATTTCTTTTCTTTAGTTCTTTTGATATTCTGGACCTTTTGTTCTTCCAAATGAATCTTGTTATTATTTTTTCTAACTCTATAAAATAATTTTTTGGTAGTTTGATTGGTATGGCACTGAATAAGTAAATTAGCTTAGGTAGAATTGTCATTTTTATTATATTAGCTCGGCCTACCCACGAGCAACTGATTTTTTTCTAATTATTTAGATCTGATTTTATTTGCGTGAAAAGTGTTTTGCAATTGTGTTCATAGAGTTCCTGGGTTTGTTTCAGGAGGTAGACTCCTAAATATTTTATAATGTCTACAGTAATTTTAAATGGAATTTTTTTTTCTATCTCTTGCTGTTGGGCTTTGTTGGTAATATATAGAAATGCTGATGATTTATGTGGGTTTATTTTACAGCCTGCAACTTTGCTGAAGTTGTTTATTATTTCAAGTAGTTTTTTACTTGATTCTCTGGGATTCTCTAAGTATAACATCATGTCATCTGCAAAGAGTGATAGCTTTGTTTCTTCTTTGCCTATTCTAATGCCTTCAATGCCTTTTTCTTCTCTTATTGCTAAAGCTAACATTTTCAGTACGATGTTGAATAACAGTGGTGATAATGGACATCCTTGTTTCACCCCCAATCTTATTGGAAATGCTTCTAGCTTGTCCCCATTACATACTATGCTTACTAAAGGTTTTAGATAGATGCTATTTATTATTTTAAGGAAGACTCCATTTATACCTATGCTCTCTAGTGTTTTTAATAGGAATGGGTGTGGTATTTTGTCAAAAACTTTTTCTGCATCTATTGAGATGATCATGTGGTTTCTGTTAGTTTTGGGGTTGATATGATGGATTATGCTGATAGTTTTCCTTATATTGAACGAACCCTGCATTCCTGGTATAAATACTACCTGGTCATAGTATATTATTTTTGTGATAAGATGCTGTAATCTATTTGCTAATATTTTGTTTAAAATTTTTGCATCTATATGCATTAGAGAAATTGGTCTATAATTTTCCTTCTCTGTTTTGACTCTTCCTGGTTTAGGTATCAGCACCATATTTGTATCATAAAAAGAATTTTGTAAGATGCCTTCTTTACCTTTTTTACCAAATAGTTTATATAGTATTGGAATTAATTGTTCTTTAAATGTTTGATAGAATTCGCATGCAAATCCATCTGGCCCTGGAGATTTTTTCTTAGGGAGTTCATCAATGACTTGTTCAATTTCTTTTTCTGAGATGGGGTTATTTAAGTATTTTAGTTCCTCTTTTGTTAATCTGGGCAATTTATATTTTTTGTAAATATATATCCACTTCACTAAGATTGTCAAATTTGTTGGCATATAGTTGGGCAAAATAATTCCTAATTGTTGTTTTAATTTCCTCTTCCTTGGTGGTATTCTTACCCTTTTCATTCTTGATACTAGTAATTTGGTTTTCTTCTTTCTTTTTTTAATTAGATTAACCAAAAGTTTATCTATTTTATTGGTTTTTTAATAAAACCAGCTATTAGTTTTGTTTATTAGTTCAATAGTTTTCTTAATTTCAATTTTATTCATTTTTCCTTTGGTCTTCAATATTTCTAAGTTGGTGTTTAATTGAGGATTTTTAATTTGTTCTTTTTCTAGTTTTTTTAGTTGTATGACCAATTCGTTAATCTCCTCTTTTTCTATTTTATTTATGTAAGCATTTAGAGATATAAAACTTCCCCTAAAAACTGCTTTTGCTGCATCCCATAAGTTTTGGTATGTTGTCTCATTATTGTCATTCTCTTGAATGAAATTATTGATTGTTTCTATGATTTGTTCTTTGACCCAATCATTTTTTAGGATTAGATTATTTAGTTTCCAATTATTTTTTTAGTCTATCTTTCCATGGCTCTTTATTACATATAATTTTTATTGCATCATGATCTGAAAAGGATGCCTTTAATATTTCTGCCTTTCTCCATTGGATTGGGAGGCTGGTAAATTTTTGTGTATGTGCCATGTACAGCCAAGAAAAAAGTATATTCCTTTCTATCCCCATTTGGTTTTCTCCACAGGTCTATCATACCTAACTTTTCTAATGTCCTATTAGAACATGTCCTTAACTTCTTTCTTGTTTATTTTGTGGTTAGATTTATCCAGTTCAGAGAGGGGGAGGTTGAGGTCCCCCACTAGTATAGTTTTGCTGTCTATTTCTTCCTGTAACTCCCTGAACTTCTCCTCTAAGAATTTGGATGCTATACCATTTGGTGCATATATGTTTAGTAATGATATTACTTCATTGTCTATGGTGCCTTTTAGCAGGGTGTACTTTCCTTCCTTATCTCTTTTGATAAGATCTATTTTTGCTTTTGCTTTGTCTGAGATCAGGATTGCTACCCCTGCATTTTTACTTCAGCTGAAGCATAATATATTTTGCTCCAACCTTTTACCTTTACCCTGTATGTGTCACTCTTTTTCAAATGTGTTTCCTGTAAACAACATATTGTAGGATTATGGTTTTTAATCCAATCTGCTGTACGCTTCCTTTTTATGGGAGAGTTCATCCCATTCACATTTACAGTTATGATTACTATCTGTGTCTTTTTCTCCATCCTTTTTTCAGCCCATTTATGCTTTTCTTTCTCCTTTCTCTTCCCCCCCCAGTAGTGTTTTGCTTTTGACCAACACCTCCTTCAGTCCCAACTCCCTTCTATTATCCCTTTCCCTTTTCTTCCCCTTTACCCTTACTGCTTCTTCCTTCCCTTCTATCCCCCCTCCCTTTTCTTTCCCTTTTCCCTTCCTACTACCTATAGTGCAAGTTAGATTTTTATACCTAACTGATTGTGTTATTCCCTTCTTGAGCCACATATGATGAGAGTAAGGTTCAAAAACAATGCTCATCCCCCTCCCTTCTTTACCTCTGCTCTAGTAGGTTTTTGTGTCTTTTCCTGTAATGTAATTTACCCTTGTCTGCCTCCTCTTTTCTCAGTATATTTTCTTAGATCAGATTAATCCACTTACTTGGATCCATTTAACCCACTTGAGTAAATTTTTTTTTTATCATTACATCAAAGTCAACTTATATCCACACCCTTTATGTATATTCCTTTAACATGGCATAATAACAATACAGGTCTCAATAGCTGCAAGTGTCATCTTCCGTTGTAGGGATGTAAACATTTTGCCCTTATTAACAACATAAAGTATCTTTCTGTCCCATTTACCTTTTTATGTCTCTCTTGAATCTTGTACTTGAAGATCTAATTTTTTGTTGAGCTCTGGTCTTTTTATCAGGAAGGTTTGGAAGTCCCCTATTTCATTGAAAATCCATCTCCTTCCCTGAAAAATCACGCTCATTTTCACTGGGTAGTTAATCCTTGGCTGCATTCCAAGCTCCTTTGCCTTATGGAATATCATGTGCCATGCCCTAAGGTCTTTTAATGTAGAGGCTACAAGGTCCTGTGTAATCCTGACTGTGGTTCCATGATATTTAAATTGTTTCTTTCTAGCTGCTTCCGGTAATTTCTCTTTAATTTGGTAATTTTGGAATTTAGCTATTATATTCCTTGGCATTTTCAATTTGGGATCTCTTTCAGGCGGGGAGCGATGGATTCTTTCTACAGTTATTTTACCTTCAGGTTCTAGGACTTCAGGGCAGTTTTCCTTTATGATTTCCTGAAGGATACTGTCCAGGCTCTTTTTCTCATCATGACTTTCAGGTAGGCCTATAATTTTTAAATTATCTCTCCTGGATCGATTTTCCAGGTCAGCTGTCTTACCCATGAAGTATTTTACGTTTTCATCTATTTTTTCATTTTTTTGTTTCTGTTTGACTGATTCTTGCTCTCTCATACAGTCATTAGTTTCCATTTGTTCAATTCTAATTTTTAACGTATTATTTTTTTCTGTTAGATTTTGTACTTTCTTCTCCAATTGGTCAATTGTATTTTTAAGGGATTTATTTTCTTCGTTGTACTTTTTTTCCAATTGGCCAATTGTGTGTATTAGGGACTTGTTTTCTTCAGTGTACTTTTTTTCCAATTGGCCAATTGTACTTTTAAAAGACTCCTCTACCTCTCTCATTTGACTTTTAAAATCCTTCTTGAGTTCTTCTAAGAAGGCTTTTTGGGCTTCAGACCAGGTCATATTCCCTTTTGATGTTGCAGATGTGGGTTTGATGACCGTGTTGTCCTCTTCAGAATTTATGTCTTGATCTTCACTGTTCTCATAATATGAATCTATCGTCTCTTTCTTTTTACTCGTGGTGTTTCTTTATTCCCTGGCCTTTAAAGAGATTAAGCTCTCCTGCTGGGGAGCAGAGGGCACTGACCCAAGCTTCTTGTGTTGGGAGCCTAGGTCTTGGTCACTGGTTTCGTGCACTGGGTCCTCTTATATTGGGAAATGGAGGCTGTAGGGTTCTGGCAGCTTATCTGGCATTGGGCTGGAATCAGCAAGGCTGGGACTTTCAGGTAAATCTAGGTTGCCTGATCTTCCTTTCCTTTAGCTTTGTTTGGCTCCTTTTAGATGGATGCTTCAGGGTGTTTATCTACCTGGGGCCCCTTGCAGTGCTGCCTCCCTTATTTCTGTTGAGGCACTGGGAGACTTCTTTCCTGTAGAATGCCTAGGAACCTGGTAGTTTTCTGAGCTGGTTTCCACCAGTTACTCCACCCTCACTGAGGCACTCAGAGGTACAGGTGTTCGTGTTTGCCTGCTCAACCACCTGGGCTTCGGGATCTCCTTCTGGTTGGCAGTTGGAGGCTGTAGGGTTCTGACAGCTTACCTGGTGCTAGGGTGCAATCAACAAGGCTGGAACTGTCAGGCAACTCTAGGTTGCTTTCTTCAGCTCCTTTCAGACGAATGCTGCCTGGTGCTTATCCACCTGGGGCCCTTTTTAGTGCTGCTTCCCTTATTTTTGCTGAGGCACTGGGAGACCCATTTGCTGCAGAATGCCCAGGCACCGAGAATCTTCTCCTGGTGTGCTAAAGTGGGTCTTTCCAGTAGCTGGCTAGGCGACTCCTGATTCTGTACTGCTCCCCTTCCCCCAGGGTAAGAGGGGCCTTTCCCGTTAATCCCTCTAGCTACCTGGGCTACTGTACTGCTGTACCTCATCTTTCTTCTGGTTCAGCTGTTCCAGGGTTTTTTCTGGGGTGATATTTTCTCGGTTTTCAGAGGTTGATAGGGGAGGGTGAGAGGAACTACGTTTTTACTCTGCCATTTTGGCTCCTGGAAGCAGGAAGTTACTCTCTACCCCTGATCTTGAAAGAGTGTCTAGATTATCACCATTACAGATTATGTTGGCTCTTGATGATAGAAAAATGTCATTTTAAGAAAAGCTTCATTTACTTTTATGCTTTCTAGTATAGTTTTTGTTGTTGTTGTTTCAAATAAGAATGGGTGTTGTGTTTTGCCAAACTTTTTTTTGCATCTATTGAAAGAATTGTATTATTATGTTTTGCTTTTGTTCTTAATATGGTCAATTATATTTGCAGTTTGCCTAATATTGCCTAAAATTGCCTGAATTCATGGTGTGAATCCAGCCTACTAAAAGTGTATCATTTTTATGATATATTGCTGTAGTATCTTTGTTAATATTTTATTTGAAAATTTTACAACAATATTCATTAGGGAAATTGGTTTATACTTTTCTTTTTCTGTTTTTACTCTCCCTGGTTTTAGATACCATGATCATATTTGTTAGGAAAATTTGGTAGGATCCTTTGTTACCTATTTTTAGAACAATGTACCCAGTATAAGAATTAATTGTTTTTTAAATATTTGGCAGAATTCACTTGTAAATGCAATAGGTCCTGGGGAGTTTTTCTTTAGGAATTCATTCATGGCTTGTACAATTTCTTTTTCTAAGTTGGAGTTATTTAAAGACTACTTCCTATTCTGTTAATCTAGGCAATTTATATTTTTGTAAATATTCATCTATCACATATAGAGTGTTAATGTTATTGGCATATGGTTGGGCAAAATAGCTACTAATAATTATTTTTTATTTCTTCTTCACCGGATTTGACTTTACTTTTTTCCTTTTTGATACTTCTACTTTTATTTTCTCCTTTCTTTTTAAAAACAAATTAGCTAATGTCCTACCTATTCAGTCCCCCCCACCAAAAAATAGCAACCAGATGCTAGCCCAAATGTGCAGCCACAACTCACTGCTCCCTTAGAAATATACCACGCAGAGTTCCATCCTCTCTTAAGAAACAAAACTTAAATTGAAGTGAGTGAAAGAGATGTTTATTTATGGTTCTTGCAAGAAGCAGGTGTGTGTGGTACCCCAAAAGGACACACACACACACCCCCAAGCCAGAGCAAGCCTTTTATGCAGTTAATTCCTTCTTGTCCCTCCCTTCAGAGCCGGCATTAAGTCCCTACTTTTCCAGGTTAAAATCTTCCTGATACTCCTACTACTTATGACTCCTTAACATGTCTCTCGTCCTGTTACCTTATGATATGTACCTAGTTTTGTGCTATTGCTCCCCTCTGGGTGGAGAAGTTAGTATTAATGAGCCGATTACTTATGCACACTCTAAGTAAAGCTTAAAGAGTACTCATGTGGCACCTATTTCCTAAGTAAAGTAGAAGGTAACATCCACTACTGGAAGTCAGGGGGAAAGTTGGGGTTAAAAGAAGTTGAGGTAAGAAGGAAAGGTTTTGGAACAGCAAGATCAAGGGAAAGACTTCAGAAGGTAATCAGGTTAGATAGTTGCAGTCATTTTTCTTTCTTGGAGTTCAGGTGTTTCAGTTTAATTCTCCTAAGAGTTTAAGACAAAGTCTTTTGTATTTCAACTTCTGAAAATTCCAAAAATCAATGAGACTCCTCTGTCAACTTTTCCAAGGGACAAAGCAATTTTGAATTAAATGATTGCTTCCCTTTTCTCAATTAGGTCAATATGAACTGAGAGGGACCACTCTCTGTTGAGACATAGTGTATTAGATAGAGCTGAATGAGAGAGAGGCAAGTAATTCTGCCTTCCTAGAGGAAAAATGGGTATCAGACACATAATTCAAAACATTGCTTCAGCTGCCTGATTAGGCACATAGGCTCCTAACAATTTTTTTTTTTTAAATTAAACTTGTGATTTCACTGGTATTGGGAGCTCTTAGTGAGGAACTTCAAGTAGATTGACACCTTTTTTTTTAATAATTTACAGAATTTGAGAGTTCTTCAGAAGAATGTTTCTCTCTCTTTCTCTTTCTTTCTCCTTCTCCCTCTCCCTCTCAATCACTCTCTGTTCCCTTGAAGGGAAGGAGAACCCTTCCTCACTCTCACCAGTTACATTGGCTTTTGAATATGGACTGCCTAAGAGAACTTAATCTTGGGCCTGTGGGCTCTGACTGCTTTTTTCTGCTGTGTTTCTTTCCCTACATAGGTAATCAAAATAGACTTCTCACTGACTGCCTAGATTTCATAGGTTCCTTAGCCCATGCTGGCTGACATTCAGAAAAAGAGCCCTGTAGCTATTACTGTAATGATCAGTAGGAAAAAGAGCCAAACTCTTAGCCTGACCTGCAAAAGTAATTTGCCTTTAGGGACAGTTAACAAGCAAGGTAAAAGTGAAATGCCAATTCATCAGTCTCACAAATTGTCTCATATTTTGATTTTTTTAGTATCAACCTCCCAGGAAATTATAATGGGAATATGTTATTGCTTGATGTCAATGTGCACATGTGAGTCTTTTTTGTTTTAATCATTTCTTTTATGTGGAGAAAATAAATACTTATCCTATACCTACTATGTTCCCTTTTGGGAAAATCCTAGACATGAGTCAAATTTTAAGCTTTAAGTGGTTTTCTCTGGGGTTTTGGCGTTGTGAGCATGTAAAAAGCCCAAGATTTTAAGTAAAAGAGTTTGACTCTTCTCCTTAAGAGACAGGCTCTCCTAGGACTCTGAACCTTCACCAAGTGCATGGGTCCAGAATTATGGGGCCTCTTTAAAAGGAGAGAATGAGTGGCCCAGCTCTGCTGACCAGCAGCACGTCTGTATTGCTAAAGGTCTTTTTTTGCTGTCTACAACTAGGAATGTTTGGTAGTGAGATTGCTGGAAGAGCATATGAAAAAATTAATAACTTTTCTTTCCTAATTAAAAATTGGTTTTTCTTAAATGTTTGGATCAATTCACAGCCTCACCATCTTTCAACTACTATGTCTATGTTTGTATCATTTTTTTTTAAGGCAATGGCAGTTAAGTGACTTGCCCAGGGTCACACAGCTAATAAGTGTTAAGTGTTTGGTCTGAGGCCGAATTTGAAATCAGGTCCTCCTCACTTCAGGGCCTGTGCTCTATCCACTACGCCACCTAGCTGCCCCTGTATCATTTTTCTAACACTGAATTTTCATCTTTGCTAATTTAATGAATACCATGATATTAAATTCTTTTAACCCATATTTGTCACACTATTCATGATTTTGAATGTTTTAGATTCTTGGTAATAGCTTGCAATGCTTCTTTTGAAATGTTATTCATATTGTTTGATTATATATTGAGAAATGGCAACTTAGCCATTTGTTGATGCCTGGTACAAATTCAGAGTTGAACTTTTATTAGAGATGCCAATTTTTTTAAATTTATGGAACAAAACAAGCGTTTCTATAACATAGCAAAATGAAAAAAAAGATTGAACATGAAACTGGTCTATTACATAACATTTGCTATTCCTTTTAAATATATAATAAAGTTATCATGTAAATTTTTTCTTTTTTTCTCCCCCACCTAAGAAGTGGCTACCATTAGACACAAATACATACATACATATATACATACATATGTATTTGTGTCTAAATGTGTGTAAAATAAAAATAATATGTACATACTTCCTTTTATCAGTTCTTTCTCTGGATGCAGATAGAATCTTCCTTCTATATCTTTTGTAGTTAATTTGGGTATTTATAGTAGTCAAAATTGCTCGTTCACTCAAAGTCATTCTTAAAACAATATTACTGTTATTGTATAATACATTCTCTTGTTCATTTCATTCTTCATTATTTCATGCAAGCCTTTCCATGTTTTTTCTAAGATCATTGAGCTCATCATTTCTTATAGCACAGTAGTATTCCAGCAAAATCAGATAACACAACTTGTTCAGCCATTCCCCAACTGACAGGTATCCCCACAATTTCTAGTTCTTTGCCACCACAAAGAGAGCTGTTATAAACATTTTAGAACATATAAGTTCTTTTTCTTTTTCCCTAATCATCTTAGGAAACAGACCTAGTAGTAGTATCGCTGGGTTTACAGTATAAGCAATTTAATAACTCTTGGGGCATAATTCCAGATCGCTCTTCAAAATGGTTGGATCAGTTTCCAGTTCTACCAACAAAGAATTGGTGTCCCACTTTTTCCACATCATTTCCAACATTTGTTGTTTTCCCCATCCATCATTTTAGCCTATTGATAGGCATAAAATGATATCTTCATGTTGTTTTAATTTGCATTTCTAATCAAAAATGATTTGGACCATTTCTTCATATGACTATAAATTGTTCTGATTTCTTCACTAGAAAACAGCCTGTTTATATCCTTTGACCATTAGTCAATTGGGAAATGACTCGTATTTTTATATATTTGACACAGTTCTTTATATATTTGAGATTATATATCAGATATATCTGAGAAACTGTCTATAATTTTTTTCAATTTTCTGCTTTCCTTCTGAGCTTGGATGCATTTGTTTTATATGTGCAAAACCTTTTTAATTTAATATAATTGAAATTTTCCAATTTACCCCTCATTCTGCTCTCTATCTCTTGTTTATTCATAAATTGTTCACATATCCATAAGTCTGAAAAGTAGTATGTTCCATGTTCTTCAAATTTTCTTGCAGTATCTCTCTTTATATCTAAACCATTTATCTATTTTACCCTTATCTTAGTAAATAGTGTAAGATTTTGATCTATGACCAATTTCTGCCAGAGTAACTTTTCAGTTTTCCCAATAATTTTTACCAAATAATGAATTCTTATCCCAAAATCTTAAGTCTTTACACTTGTCAAATACCAGGTTACTATATTTATTTGCTGCTGTAATCTATATGTCTACTCTGTTCCATTGATCTACTTTTCTATTTCTTAGCCAGTATCAGGCAGTTCTGATAACTGTTGCCTTATAATATAGTTTAAGGTCTGGTACTGCTATACCTCCTTCTTTTCCTTTTTTTTTTTTCTTTCATTATTTCCTTTGATATCCTTGACTTTTTTTCTTCCAAATAAATTTTGTTGTTATTTTTTTCTAATTCAATAAAATACTTCTTTGGTAATTTAATTGGGATGGCATTGAATATATAAATTAAAGTAAAATTGTTATTTTTATTACATTGGCCCTGCCTACCATGAACAATTAATATTTCTCTAATTATTTAGATCTGACTTTATTTGTATAGGGTTTTTTTTTATAATTTTGTTTACATAGTTCCTAGGTTTGTTTTGGCAGGTGTACTCCCAGGTGTTTTATACTATCTAGAGTTATTTTAAATAGGTTATCTCTTACTGTCTCTTGCAGGGTTTTGTTTGTGATATATAGGAATGCTGAAAATTTATGTGGATTTACTCTATATCCTGCTACTTTACTAAAATTATTCATTGTTTCAACTAACTTTTTAGTTGAGGCTTTAGGATTTTTCACATATATATCATCATATCGTCTTCAAAAGAGATACTTTTATTACCTTGTTCCCTATTCTGATTCCCTCTATTTCCTTTTCTTCTCTTATTACTATGGCTAAAATTTCCAATACAATATTGGAGACAGTGGGCATCCTTGTTTTACAGCCTACCTTACTGAGAATGCTTCTAGCCTATCCCATTACAAACAATGCTTGCAGATGGTTTTAAATAAATACTTTTTATCAGTTCAGGGAAAAAATTCATTTATATCTATACTTTCAAGTGTTTTTAATAGTGATAAAGAGTGCTGTACTTTATCAAAAACTTTTTTCTGCATCTATTGATATAATCATATGATTTTTTAAGCTTTTATTATTGATGTAATCAATTATATTAATAGTTTTCCTTATGTTAAACCATAGCTACATTCCTAGTAAAAATTCCACTTGGTCATAATGTGTAATCTTTATTGAAAAGATATTTTTCCTATACCTATCTTTTTTTTCTTTTATTCTAGGGAGGCCATGTGGTGCAGTAGAAAGAATACTGAACTTGCATCACTGAATTTAAAGTCATGAGAGAAACCAGAATCTATGACTGAGTTACTACTTACTCTCTAACTACCTAAACTCTCCAGTCCTCACTTAGTTTTCTCATCTGTAAAATGAAGATATTGAACTACAAGAATTTTTAGGTCCCTCTAGGCCTAAATCTATGGTTTTATTTGCATTAATTTTATTTACATATATCTTTAGAAATGTTATATGATGAAATTTGTATTTTATCTTTTACAACATTCTATCTGCTGAGGTAGGCTTTGATTTTATCATGTGATAATAGGTTTAGAACTCAAGGGGCCTCAGAGATCATCTAATCCAATACCCTAATTTTATAAATTAGTAAATTGGGACTGAGAAATGTTAAGCAATTTGCCCAGCCTAAGACAATTGATAGGGATGGGATCTGAACCCCTAAAAGTAAAAGACCATGTCTTTGGGATCTGGATCCCAAAAAGGAAAATCCCTAGACTTTCCAAAATCCTGGGCATTTGCCTGAGACTGTAATCCACTCAACTGGCCTATCATTTTGGCTACACCTAATCTCCCAGTTCTGTTCTGTAACCTCCTGATTGACCCTGGCCACTTCCCACCCTTAATCCTATCCAAATTCCATTCTCCCTTTGCCAGGTGGTCCAGGACCCTGGTAGTCTGTTAACCCCAGCTTACTGGTCACTCCCATCCAGATACTACTTAGACCCCTCCTCCAGTCAACCCAAACTACTTGGCCACTCCTAGATCTCTCCCTCAGTTTTTTTTGTATATGAGGTCCATCTGGCCTCAATTAAGGTGCTCAGATTTTTTAAATCCAGCCAAATGCTGAGATTCTTAAAACCTAGTCACTGCTTGGATTCTTAAAATCTGGCACACTCGCATTATCAATATAAATATTTAGATTCCTTAAGAGTCTGGCCAATGAGGCAAATTCTTTAAATCTCAGCCACCCCAAATCTATGTAATATACCTATATAATCTATGTATAGAAGAAATGTAAGAAGATCAAACAGAATACTAATAGTAATAATAATATTACCTACTTTACAGTTAGCTACTCTGGGGTATCACCTCATAACCATCAGATTGGCAAAAACGACAAGAAGCGAAAATGACAAATGCTGAAGGGCTGTGGGGAAAAAGTACATTAATGCAATGTTGGCAGAACTGTGATCTAATCCAGTCATTCTGGAAAGCAATTTGAAATTACTTCCCGAAATTTATCAAACTGTTCCTAACTTTTGACCCAGTGATACTGCTACTCAATCTATACCTTAAAGAAGTCAAATAAAGAAGAAAGGGACTTATGTGTACCAAAAACCTTATGGCAGCTTTTTATTGTGGAAAGGAATTAAAAACTGAGAGGGCTGCCCATCAATTGGGGAACAGCTGAACTAGTTATGGTAAAAGAAGGTGATGGAATATTGATAAAAAGGATGGTTTCGGAAAAGACCTGGGGAATCTTGTATGAACTGATGCAAAGTGAAGTAAGTAGAACCAGAATAATTCATATAATAATAACAATATAAAAACAATTTTGAAATACTTGTTTGAAAACCAACTTGGAAACTGATCGACACAATAACCAACAACAATTCTAGAGAACTCATGACGAAAAATGGTACCTAGCTCTTGATGAAGAGATAATGGACTCAGAGTACATATTGAAGCATATTTTTTGGACATGGCTATTGTGGGAACATGTTTTACCTAACTGTACATGTATGTAATATGTTTTGTTTTTATGGGTTTCTCAATGAAGGAAAAGGATATAGGAAGGAATATATGTAAAACTGAAAATAAAATTGAACTTATTAAACCCTATGATGTGATCTCAACTATATTAAATTAGAAAAATGAATGTAATAGTTTGCCACCACCACTGCTCCAGAACATGGACAAATATTCTTTGCCTATTCCAAAGAGACTGTATAGAGACTTGAACACATACAAATAACTTCTTCCTGCTTCTGGCTAGGTATTGCTCATCAGTGGGCTGAATGTCCCAGATCAGGAATGGTTATTGAGTCATAAAAGCTGATGGTGCAGGATGCCACACTGGGTAGAATATGTGGTTTCCAGCTGATCACCGTATTAGCTCCAGGTAGCAGGATTTTTTTGCTTTGCCTGTGCTTGGATCTAGGTTGCAGTTCTGGGTCCTATACTATGGTATAGGACAACAGACATTTTAGGGAGTATAGCACCAGGGACTGGAGAAATCAGAATATAAATAATCTACATTAGGACATCAATAAACAGACCTGAGATTTTTCACAAAAGAAATAGAGTCTATGCCTAAAAATCCAAGGGAAATATCAATTAAGAGGAATCTCTTTGCTTAAGAAGAACTTTATGCAAAAGATTCAAATAAAAAACTACCAAGCATGCCTTCTTGAAACCACCTGTCTTTGGTTTTAGTTCTTTAATGTTACCTTTAATTAACAGCTGGTGAGCAACTGGTTTCTCAGTGTTTCATCATCAATCTCATTAGGTGCTCTTTCCTCTACAGAGGAAATTATCAGTCATGAGAAAAACACATAAGAAGAAAAGGTTGTATCATTTTAACATCTAGAAAAAAGGGAAGATTGCAGATGTGTGTGAGGGGGCAGGGGAGGGAGGGACATTGAAACAGCATGTTTGCTTGCTATAGAGTCTGGGACCCAATGTGTTATTTGAGAAAGAGTAATCGGTTTATGGTCAAAGGACCTGGGTTTGAATCTCAACTATGATACTTTCTCTCTATGCAACCTTGGGTAAAATCCCTTAACCTGGGCATCAGTCTTCTTATTTGCAGAAGGAGAAAATTAAGAGTAGATGTGATTTCTAAATTCTATTTCAGTTCTAAATTCTATGATAATAGAACAAAGGACTTGAAGAACTTTTCATCTTTTCCCCACTAAAAAAAAATTTATCAGAATTTTAGAGCCAAAAGGGACCTTGAAAATCATCTAGCTGTGGCCAAGTTACTTTACCTCTCTAGGTCTCAGTTTCTTTACCTGTAATAGGAGGAAGTCAGACTAAATAATGACTGAGAGCTCTTCCAAGCCCTTTATCAAATGACTGCCCAACTGAATGCCTTCTTTTACACATGAGAAAAGGGGGGAAAATTAGGTCTTCCTGGATGCATCTGAGTTCTCAATGGCTACAACTAAACTCTGAAAAGTTCTACCAGATGGAAAGAATCCACTTAAAGACTGTTTCTGTCTTTCAAGGACCAGCCTTGCTAAGTTCAACTCTTCAAACATTTTGTAAGGGGTTTACTTTGCACATGCCCACCTTGCTTAACATAGCACCCTGCAGCCTGTGTTTTCCTATCAAATGAGTGAGTCAATCCTTTGATTGACTGAGTAGCCAGAAAAGGCTGCAGTTTTTAAATTGACGAGATTGAGACAGTAAGTCTTTTTCCTGCCTACTCTTTCCTGCTGTATCCAGAGAGTTGAGATCATAGTTCACCCCGTATTGCAAGTGCCATGAACCAAACCCGTGAGAGAGACTTACTTACCCTGCCCCCACTACTCTGAAGTTTCTTATGGCCTGGCAGGTGAGGGAGGTAGGGGAGGGGGTATTCTGTTCCACTTCTTTGTCATTTGTTTCAGGTGCCTTTAGTAATTAATTCCCATCCCCTGCCAGGCCTGAGAGTTTGATAAATGGAGAGTTTAGAGCCAGGGTTACAGATGAAAAGCTATAGACAGTCAGCCAGGCAATGAAGCCCTGAGAAGCCAGGTACCTAGCACTCAAGCTCAAGGGAAGTTTTGAACTTAGAACTGGGACTGTGCTGCATTAGCACCTAGGCTAAACTGATCAAATATGTGTTATTCTACCTCTTGAAGTAAATACTCCTTTGTAAAAGCTAATCCAACTGGTTAAATGGAATTCAGGTGCAGGACTACTCCCCAGCCCCTGTATTTGAGAGCACACTATCAGTCTGGGATATTTGCAGAGAGCCCAATTCCTCTGTAAACCTGGGGGAGGGGTAAAATGTAACATCCCTAGCCTTCAGGCTGTGGTAGCCAGGGTCAATAGTGTTACATGTTTTCCCCTTTTCAAATCTCCTATGGTTCTCCCTACCCTATCAGCTGAGAACTTGATTTCACTGAAAAATTTGAAGCCATTAGCTGAGAGCTCCCTCTTCTCCCCTCCTTCTCATAACATGAAGAGGTTCTCTTTAGCAAGGAAAACTACTGTATTCACAAGTGATTCCATTCCATGTTGTCTTCCCCAGTAGATTGCCCCCTCCATCAACCCTACCCTCAAACTTATCTTCAATCTCTTATCAACTGGTGAACTCTCTGCTTCCAAAAAACATGCCAATGTCCCTCCAGTCTCAAAAAACCCTCACTTGATCCACTCATCATCATTACTACCTAGTGTCCCATATTTCTTTTTTGTGGCTTAACTCCTCAAGAAGGCATCTATAATCAATGTCTTGACTTCTTTTCCTCTTATTCTCTTTTTAATTCTGCAATCTGGCTTCATCATTTCAATCAAAACTTCTCTTTCCAAAATTACCAATGATCTCTTACTTGCCAAACCTAATTACTTTTTTTTCAGTCCTCCTTCTTGTTCCAGCTGGAGCCTTTGACACCATCTTTGACACTCTCTTACCCTTGATACTTGGCTTCTCTCTAAGATTCTTTGCAACAAGTATTTCCTGATATACTTATGTCCCTGACTGCTCTTTCTCAATTTTCTTTGCTGAATTTTCATCCATACTGTCCCTGTAATCTGTGGGTATCACCCAATGTTTATCTTAAGCTCTTTTCTCTTCTCCATCTATAATATTTTGTTGTTTGATCTCATTAGCTCCCATGGTTTCATTAATCATCTTTATTCTTAGGATTCTCAGATTTACTTATCCAGACCTAACTTTTTCCTAACCTCCAAACTTGTATCTCCAATTACCAATTAGATATCTCCATTTGAATGTCCTGTAGAAATCAAAAACTCAACACAACCAAAATGAACTCATTATCTTTATGCACAAAACCTTTGCCTACTTCCATTCTTCTCTATTACAATCAAGGGCACCACCAGTTTCCTAAAGGAGTCTCGAAACCTAGATATCATCCTTGATTCCTCATTCTCACCTCATCTGTTGCTAAGTCATACCAATGTTACCTTCATGACATTTTTTATATTTGTTCCCTTCTCTCCTCTGACACTGCCACCACCCATGAAAGCCCTCATTACCTCACTTCTAAACTATTGCAGTAATCTACTAGTTGGTCTCCCTGACACATCTTTCCTGACTCCAGTCTATCCTCCATTCAGCTATCAAATTAATATAACTAAAATGCAGATGTGATCATGTCACTACCTATCCAATCAACTCCAATGGTTCCCTGTTACCTCCATGATCAAATATAAAATCTTTTATTTGTATTTAACGCCTTTCACATCCTTCTTCCATTACATTCATTTCCAATCTTCTTATACCTTCCTTCCTTTCTTTTTCTTTCTTTCTTTCTTTATGTATGCATGTATATATGTATGTATGTAGGTAGGTAGGTATGTACGTAAGGTGGATTTTATTCTTTTTTTAGATAATAGCTCCCAGAATCCTAGAAAATGGTTCCCAGCATCCATCTACTAGTTCCCAGGATTTCACATTGTAAACAATTTCTACTGGGACAGTGTAGTGAGATATAATGATGAGACAATGTAACCATTTGAGTTATTTTGTAAACAGCATACTATGCCTATGTTATGCTGGTTCACCATGATATAGCTAAAGTTAATATAAATTTGTGAAGCTATTGCTAGCAAAATGCCTTCTTTGTGTGCTCCCCTGTAAATTAGGTGAGCACTGGTAAGTGTGAATTTGTGAATTTCGGGAATATGCTAGCTGAATGCTGTGCGGGCCTTGACCTGCCCCTATCAAGGCTTAAGGGAAATGTGACAGTGCAATGCTATGCTTGCCTCAACCCACCCCTATTGAACTTTAGGAGGGAATGTTGTAGGAGCTGGAGCTCCTACTCTCTGTATAGTCTCACTCACCCCTGCAAGAAGAGTAAATCATGGATCCTATAGGAGTTGGTGCTGTCATTATCAGGACCCTTTGAAAAGAATAGAATAAAATAAATTATATAACCCCTCATTGTGTCTCCAAAGCTGTCTTCCTGTCTGCCCAGATCAAGAATGAACCTGTTTACATTCCTGCATGGAAAGATGATATTTGTAACTCATGAGACCTTTGTCAGTATTAGAGTAGCTGGAGGGAAAAACTATATGTATGTATAGATAGATAGATAGATAGATAGATAGATAGATAGATAGATAGATAGATAGATAGATAGATAGAGGGCACAAGGTTAGTTGAAGATGAAGGGATCCATATCTGGAGAATAAAATTAAGGGGTGAGAGAGGATTATACTAGGAGCAGGAGAAAGGGAGAGGTAGAATGGGGTAAATTATCTCACAAAAAAAACAGAAAAGAAAAGGCTCTTACAATGGAGGTGAAATGGGGGAAGGTGAGAGGGAATGAGGGAATCTTATTCTCATAGGATTTGACTTAAGGAGGGAGTAACATACACACTCAATTGGGTATGGAAATCTGTCTTACCCTACAAGAAAATGGGGGGGTGAGAGGAAAAGAGAGTAGGGGGATGGTAGAGAGGAGGGCAGATTGGGAAATGGGGCAGTCAGAAGCAAATATTTCTGAGTAGGGACAGTGTCAAAAGAAAGAATAGAATAAATGGGGGGGCAGGATAGGATTAAGGGAAATATAGTTAGTTTTTCACAGCATGTCTACTATGGAAGTGTTTTGCATAATTGCACATGTATAACCTATATTGAGTTGCTTGGTGTTTTCAATGAGGGTGGGTGGGGAGGGAGAGAGGGAGAAAATTTGGAACCCAAAGTTTTAAAAACACATGTTTAAAAAAAATGTTTTCACATGCAACTGGGAAATAAGAAATGCAGGAAATGGGGTACAGAAATCTATCCTGCCGTACAGGAAAATAGAAGGGAAAGGCGATAAGAGAAGGTGGTGAGAGATAGAAGGGAGGGCAGACTAGGGGAAGGGGTATTCAGAATGCATGCCATCTTGGTGTGGGGGGAGGGGTGAGATGGGGTTAAAATTTGGAACTCAAAATCTTGTGAAAGTAAATGTTGAAAACTAAAAATAAGTAAATTTATTAATTAAAAAAAAGAATGAACCTGCTAGAAGTTGGAGCCCAAAAGCTCCAGTGTCTCCTGTCTTACACTTTTTCTTTCCTTCCTTCCTTCCTTCCTTCCTTCTTTCTTTCTTTCTTTCTTTCTTTCTTTCTTTCTTTCTTTCTTTCTTTCTTTCTTTCTTTCTTTCTTTCTTTC
>NW_020954840.1:31198-54581 GCF_900497805.2 Vombatus ursinus
TTCTTTCTTTCTTTCTTTCTTTCTTTCTTTCTTTCTTTCTTTCTTTCCTTCTTTCTTTCTTACTTTCTTTTTTTCCTTCTTTGCCTAGTCTTTAGCACAGCCCTTCGTCCATAAAATTGATGATAAATACTTATTGACTAAGAAGATATAGTATATTGTTTTCTTCATGGCAACTCATGAAACAAAGGAAAATGCAAAATAATTCTATTTCTCCTCCCACAATGTTATTGGAAGGAGGGGTGTAAAGGGCAAGAAAGGACATTAAGAATCACACTGTTTGTAGAACATCGAAAAACATTGACAATTAGTTCTCTAAATGTGATTAAATAAAATATATTAATATACCTCTTTTCACATCCCCTTCAAACAATGATAATTCTCATTTTTGGCCATCTTTTCCAGTCTGACAGGTGTGAGATAGAACCTAATAGTTGTTTTCATTTTTATCTTATCATGTATGATTTGGAATATTTTTCATATTGTTGATAGCTTAACTTTCTTTTGAGATTTTTATTCATAACCTTAGACCATTTATCAATTATGAAATGATTCTTTGTCTTAAAATGTTTTATTCTGTTCCCTATATATCTTTGAAGTTTGATTTTTATCAGAAAAAAATTATAAAAATTTTTCCCTGTTAACTGTTTCCTTAAAATTTTAAGGAAATTGATTTGTTTGTGCAAAAGTTTTTTGATTTCTTACACTCAAAATTGTCCATTTGATCTCTTCTAATACCCTCTATCCCCTATTGAGTCTTATATAAGTCTTTTATCCACAATTTGAAAAGTATATCTTTCTTTTTTTTTTCTTTAGTGAAGTAATCAGGGTTAAGTGACTTGCTCAAGGTCACACAGCTGGTAAGTTTCAAGTGTTTGGTCTGAGGCCAGATTTGAACTCAGGTCCTCCTGACTTCAGGGCCAGTGTGCTATCCACTGTGCCACCCAGCTGCCCCAAAAAGGATATTTTTCTCTGCTCCTCTAATTTGATTAGAATGTGACTTTTTGTAACCAGGATATTTCCAGTTCTACAAAGTAACCTTTGGTAATTTGATTATTATAGCATCAAATAAATAAATTAATGTAGGTAATATTGTCATGTTTATTGTATTGGCATGGCCAAACCCTGAGCAATAAGTACATCTCCAATTATTTAGGCTTGTCTTTATTTCTATAAAGACTGCTTTGCCATTTTATTCATATAATTCTTGCCTGTGTTTTGGTAGCTGAGTGCCCAAATATTTTCTGTATTGTATAATAATTTTGAATGGAATTTCTCTATTTATCCTGCTGAGTTTTATTGTTGTTTGTCCTTTTTACTTGAAAAGGACCAATGACATCACAATATGGCTGTCAAGGTACAGTGTTTTCAACTGTGGTTCATCAGTCTAATACAACCTCAGCAGGTTCTACCACAGGTTGGACACAAATAGTTCACATGAACATTTGGGATAGAGGTATCTCAAGTTGTGCATCACACATTTCCTTTGTGCTGCTGAGATTTGCTTTGCTCATAGAACATGATGCCTTCTTTGATGGGATCGCACCACATTGGGTGGTCTGATGCTGGAGTCTACCATGTTTCACAAGTGATGCTAAAGATCTTCAGAGAGAACTTGAGAGCATCTTTGTATTGCTTCCTCTGACCTCCATGTGAGCATTTGCCTTGTGCAACTTCTCCCTAATACAGTCTTTTAGATAAACTTATATTGGACGTTCAAGCTACCTGGCCAGCATATTTGAGGTGTGCTCTCTGCAAGAGAGTTTGAATGCTTGGAAGTTCAGCTCCAGAGAGAACCTCAGTGTCTGGTACCTATCTTGCCTGGCAATCTTCAGAATTTTTCTAAGGCAATTCAAATGAAAGGTGTTCAGTTTTTTGGCATGATGTTAGTATACTGTACAGGTTTCGTAGGCAATGAAATCAGCACAGTGGTTTTGTAGATGTTCAGTTTGGTATATACAGCCTAATATTTCTTCCCACACTTTCTTTCATCACACACTTTCAATGAGGATGAAAACTGCATTAAGTTCAACCCCTTCACCGATGATAAACTTGAAACTTGAAAAGGCCAAGATGGAATGAGAATTGATACATGACTTTTGGTTCCCAATTAATTGTGCACTCAATGCAGCCTCTGAGGCTGAGATTCAATGGAGTATGGATCAACTCTCTGTTGCTTGTGCTGAATTTGGCTTGACGATTAATATCAAGGAAAACAGAGGTTCTTCACCAGCCAACACCACACCATCCAGATGTAGAACTATCAGTTACAGCAAATGGACAAATTTTTAATACTATGGAAAAGTTCACTTTTTCCAGGGATGTCCACATAGATGATGAAGTTGATGTGTGCATTGTCAGAGCTAGCTCACTGAGTTATTTGAATAAAACTCAAACAATATACAGAAAGCTTGGTGGTTTCTGGGGGTTTATTTCATAGGGGCTACTTTGCTGAAATTATTATTTCCATTCATTTTAGTTGAAATTCTAGAGTTATCTAAGAAGATCATCATTATCTAAAAAAACAATAATTTGGATTCATCTTAAACTGTTACAATTCATTTATTTTTCTTGTGTTATTTCCATTGCTAGAACATCTAGTACTATATGAATTAGCAATGATGATCATTGACATTCTTGATTTACCTCTGATGTTTTTAGAAAAAGTCACTAGTTTTTGTCCATTGCATATTGTACTTGATCTTGGTTTTAGGTAGATATTAGGCAGATATTATTAGGTAGATAACATATTAAGGAAATGTCCTTTGATTCCTATACTTTTCGATGTTTTTAACTGAAATTAGTGTTATATTATATCAATACTTTTTTCTGCATATATTGATCATGCGATTTTAATTGTTTTCTTATTACTATGGTTTATAGTTTTCCTAATACTGGACCAACTCTTGATTTCTGGGATAAATGCAAGTTGTAGCAAATATATTAACATGTTTTTCTAACATCTTTGTGAATATTTCATGCAGTATATCCTATTGCTCTCCATCAGGTAAGTTGTTCTTTCATTTTCCTTTTTCCTATTTTATCCTTCCCTAGTTTAGATATCAGGAGTATACTTAAATCATAAAAGGAGTTTGGGGTGAAACTGTATCTATTGTAGCAAATATTTTATGTAATATTGGAATTAATTTAAATGCTTGATAGAATTCACTTATAAACCCATCTAAAATTATTTCTGTCTTGTTCAATTATTTTTTAAGATTTGATTATTTAAATTCTCTCTTTGTTTTTGCTGTTCTTCTGAGTGTGTAACAGTGATTCCATACTCACACACACACACACATGTATTTGTAAATAAACATTTGAGTTTACCCATTTCATTTGTTTTTTTTTTCTTTTGTTAGTGCATAGTTGGGCAAAATACTTTAGAACAATTCCTTTTAATTTTCGCTTCACTTGCTGTGGATTCTCCTTTTTCATTTTTTAAATTGTTAATTTAATTTTCTGTTCTTTTTCATCAGAATAGCTAATGACTTTTCTTCTTTAATTTTTTAGAAAGGTATTTTTATCTATCAACTCAATGAAGATTTCTTGTTTACAATTTTTTTATTTATTTTTTAAATTTTTACAGGACATTATATGTTGATTATGTAGTTAATTTTAGTTCCATGACCAATTCAATAATTCCCTCTCTCTCTCTCTCTCTCTCTCTCTCTCTCTCTCTCTCTCTCTCTCCCTCTTTCTCTCTCTCTCTCTCTCTCTCTCTCTCTTTCTCTCTCTCTTTCTTTCTCTCTCTCTCTCTCTTTCTCTCTCAACTGTTAAAAGATACAGTAAATGATGTCTTTAATCCTGTTTTTCGACATCCATTTGAGAAGTCTTTTCTACACTAACACATGGTCATTTCTTGTAAAGGGGACAAGTGCATAAAGAAATCCTAAAAGATTGTATTTCTCAGTTTTCTAAATCCTAAAGTTTTTATTGTTCATATTTTTGTTAGATTTCTCCGGCATTTAAGCTGGTACATTGAAATCCTTGACTATTGTCTTACCGTCCATTGCTCCCTCTATTTTTATTAAACATTTAAGTACTTAGATGCTTTCTCATTGAATGAATACATAGTAAATATTAATGTTATTTCATCATACTCTTATCATTCAGCTAAAAAGTAATCACACCAAAATTTTCAATGATTCCTTAATTGACAGTTCTAATGGTTTTTAATTAATCCTCATCCTTCCTGACTTTTCTGCAACCTTTGGCGCTATTAATCACCTTTTTCTCCTTGATACTCACTTCTGTCTTAACTTTTTAAGTCCCTACTCTCCTCTGCTTCTCTTCCTGTCTAACTGCTCCTTCTCAGTCTAGATAACTTCGACTAATTGTAGGTGTCCCCAGGCACTCTCTCTGGGGCACTCTTCTCATCTCCTTCTATATTATTTCACTTAGTAATCTCATCATTTCTGATGGATTTGTCATGTCTATACTAATGATTCTCTGATCTACTTACTGAGTGCTAATTTTTCTCCTGACCAGCAGTTTTGCATCTCTAACTGCCCATGGGACATTTCAAACCAGATCTTCCAAGCAGAAGTCATTATCTTTTCCCCAAACTCTGGATTCTTCCTAACTTCCCTAATTCTTTTGAGGGTACTATAATCCATCCAATTACTCATGAATAAAACCTAAGTGTCATCCTCAACTCCTCACTCTTTCTCACTTCCAATATCTAATCAATTGCCAACTTCTGTCCATATTTTCCTTTCAATACATCACATATATGCCTCCCTTTCCTTTTCTGACCACCGATACTACCTTGGTGCAAGCCCTCATCACCATGCACCTGGACTAGTTCAATAGCCTTCTGGTTAACTTCCCTGCCTCAAGTTTCTTCCAACATGGTTCGTAGTCCACTCAGCTATCAAAGTGATCTTCAATACATGGAAGTCTCACTATATTACCTCACATTCAATAAACTTCAGTGACTTCTCATTACTTCCAGTATCAACTATAAAATCCTCCTTTTCTCTCTTAGAATCCTTCATAACCTACTTCTTTCCTATCTTTTTTAGTCTTCTTATACCTTACTTCCATCCATAAACTATAATTTAGTGATTTGGGATTCCTTACTGTTCTTTGTATATAGTACTCCATCTCCCAATTCCATATATTTAGACTGACTTCCTCCATTCCTCGAATTCTCTCCTTCCTCACCTCCACCTCCTGGTTTCCTTCAAATCTCAGCTAAAATCCCACCTTTAGCAAACCTTTTTTTAATTCAGGGTTATTTTATATTCAGTTCCATTAAAAATTTGAAGTCATGTAAAACATATTTCCACATTAGTCATGAGAGGAAGAACAAGAATAAGAATGTGGAAAAAAAGGAAGGAAGGAAGGAAAGAAGGAAGGAGGAGAAAGAGAAAATATGCTTCAATTTTCATTTTGAGCCCATCAGTTCTGGAGGTGGATCACATTTTTCATCATGAATTATTTGGAATTGTGGTGGATTGTTGCACTGACGACATTTAGTAAGTCTTTTAGCATTGATTATCTTTGCAACATTGTTGTTTCTGTGTAAATTGTTCTCCTGCTTTTGCTCATTCCACTTAGCATCAGTTCATTTAAATCTTCCTAGGTTTTTTTTTTCCTAAAACCATCTCCTTCATTGTTAATCTTTTTGAGCCTTTTGTATACAAAGTTCTAATTCAGGAGCCAATTAGAAGATTTTTTGTCACCTCACAATAAACCAACAGGAAACAGTCACAAGAGACCTGTGACTGCTCTGAAGCACAGAGGCACAAGGCCTCTCCAGCACCCGGTTTGGAAGCAGGCTCACCCTGCCTGTACAATGACTGTCAGCAAGAAGAAGATATCATACATGCCCTAAAGCCTGGGCCCTCATTGGCTAGTCCTCCCATCATAGAATTTAGCCAAAATGTATAGCTCAGAAACCTAAAATTATCTCTCATTTTGCTTCAATCTCAAGCCAACAGAGAGCCTGCTACCTTTGGACCACAACTTGAAGCTTGATCCTTTCTAAATCTCTATACACTAAGACCAAGAACTATTCCTCCTTCCTGCTCCCTGGTTCATAACTAAGGACACAAACAAATAAAAAACTGTTAAAATTAGTCATTTCTTCTCTATAGTGAGCTAGATTTTAAAACTATTACTTATATCAGAAAATTACTGTAAAGAACAGAAAACTCTGTCATTTAAGACAAAAAGGGAGGGGAAAGAAAAAAGTGGTTTCATCAGTTGTCTGAATTCTCTGCTAGGGGAAAGTTCACCAATGATTGGAAGCTTCCCATGCTCTGGTCATGTATACCTGTCTGTCTGTCCTGGTAAACCAAGGCACCATCCTGTCTTTCCTTCTCTTGCCCCCCAGCTCCTCTCTCCACATTGAGGGCAGCTGCTATGCTATAACCATGCCAACAGTCACCATCCCTTTCATCTCCCTTGGGAGAAGTCTAGAATTTCTTCCCTGGCAGAAAGAAGACAATTCTACCTCCATCGAACTCTACCTCATAGGAACCCACTCAAGCCAGTCTCATTTATTTCTTTTTACACAAGGTGATCTTAGAGAGGAGTGGACACTTGAAGCTGTGATGCCCAGAAAAGACTTCCTGTAGAAAATGTAGTACTTGAGCCAAGCCCTGTGTACAAGCATTCCAAATTATTCAATTCCCACTTTAGCAATCCATGGCAAGTACATTCAGAAAATCTTACATAGAGGAAGACACAGAAGTTAGTGTGAACATCAACATCTATTTCTCATCATATTTTTTAAGAATTTCTTCATGGGGCAGCTAGGTGGTACAGTGGTCAGAGCACTGGCCGTGGAGTCAGGCAGACCTTCGTTCAAATCTGGCGTCAGATGCGTAACATGAGCTGTGTGACTCTGGGCAAGTCACTTAACCCCATTGCCTAGGCAAAAGAAAAAAAAAGAATTCCTCAGTTGCACATTCATACCTGAGCCCTTAAAACCCCTTCTTAAGGAGAAAAATCTCAGTCTATTTCTTAAATGTTGGTCATTTTTGAATGCATTAAATTTCAGGAGTACATGAATTTATTTCCTTGCTTAGCAAGATCAAGTTATTTTTTCATACCTTAATAAAATCCTAAACAAATTGTTTTGCTGAATTTCCCTTTTTCTGTAACTCTAGTTTTTTTTGGTGCCATTTTCCCTTCTTACTGAAAAGCTATTGACATTTCTGAATTGACTATAAAACAAAAATTTCTGTCAAAACTCAATTAAACATATGCAAATAGAAACTTTTTTTTGGCATTTATTTAGTGTTCTATTTTTCCCCAGTTACATGTAAAAACAATTTTTAACATTTATTTTTAAAACTTTGAATTCCAAATTCTCTCCTTCCCTCCCTCTAAACCCCCTTTCATTAAGAAGGCAAGCATTTCAATACAGGCTATATATGTATATACATGTGTATACATATACTCATGTAAAACATATCCATAAGTCATATTGTGAAAGAAAACATAGACAAAAAAAAACCTCAAGAAAAATAAAGGCAGTATCTAAAAACGTATATTTTAATCTGTATTTAGACACCATTAGTTGTTTCTCTTGGGATGGATAGCATTTTTCATAGTAAGTCCTTCAGAATTATCTTGGATTGTTGTATTAATACAATAGTTTCTGTTGTTGTTCACTCATTTCAGCTGTGACTGACCCTTCAAGACCCTATTTGGAGTTTTCTTGGCAAAGATACTGGAGTGGTTTGCCATTTCCTTCTCCAGATAATTTAACATATAAAGAAACTAAGGCAAACAGAATGAATTTACTTTCCCAGAGTAACACATCTAGTAAGTGACTGAGGTCAAATTTGAACTCAGGTCTTCCTGAATCCAAGCCTAGCACTCTATCCAATATACCACCCAGTTGCCCTAATAGAATAGGTAGTTCACCTTTTTGGATCCATGGCAAATATTATAATTTTTCTCCAGAAGTCAGTGAATGGGATGATAGGCTATTGTCTTAGCTTGTGGTTTCTCTAACCAGCTTCCTCTTCATCTCCCACTCTTACTATCCATTTTCCCACCTCCTCTCATATCCGCAAAGTCAGGAGCTTGATTTTTTTTTAATTTAAGTTGTGTTTCACATAGCCACTTACAAACCAAATTATTCACAACACTGTCTAATATAGTTTACTTTTTAGTTTCCTGATCTAATATTGTGCATTTGCTACGTATCATTACTACTTCTCCTCAGGGTTATTTTATTTAAATAAATATTAGATTGTTTCCTACCAAGGTCTGAATACTTTTTTTTTAAGTTCCTAAAGTTACCTAACCTGGGCACTAAGAGAACTTGCACATGTCTGATAAGGGAAATTTCCTAAATTAGGTTTAAGACATTCAGCAGTCCTCTGTCCTATTTGATTGTTAATAGTTTAACCCCTATCTCAGGGAATCAGGATATCCACCTTGATAAGATTGCTCAAATAGAAGCATTCCTAGTATCTGTGATATCTAAAAGGATGTAATTAAAGTAAATACAGAGGTCTTTTTAAAATGACAATCCCAATTCTGCAAAAATCCCTAATTCATTGTTTAAGTAGAAAATTAATAGGTTTTTTTCTTTAAAGATGATACATGTCAAATAACCTTGCCCTGAGATCTACTATAATCCATGTAATTTAAAGGCAGATTAGGAATGAAGGGATTCCCATTGCCAAACTCAGTTTGTTTTTCACTCACATAATCATCACCAATTGCTAAGGGATCAAAGGGAAATTTTCAGAGGCTAAACGTAAAAAGAGTCAAACACATAACTTGCTTATCCCAGTTTCTGAGCAGGAGATTTTCAACAAGGCGAAAACCTCACAGAAGAAGTGCTGGATCTCTCGAGATTTACAAAATAGGAAGTTCATGGTGATAGGGGTGAGCGTGAAACCATCAATGGAGCCCAAAAACCAACAGACAGTTGCAAGGAGTATGCAAACTCTATGGTTCATGAAGAGGTGATAGCGGAGAGGGTGACAAATGGCCATATACCTGTCATAGGACATGGCTCTCAAAAGGAAGAATTCTGCTCCCCCAAGTGTTACATAAAAGAACATCTAGATTCCACAGCTTGGGGGTGAAATATCATGAATCCCAGTCACCTGATCCAACAGCATCTTGGGCACAGTGACACTGATATACATCATATCCATGAGGGAAAGCTGACTGATGAAGAAGTACATGGCAGTGTGGAGATGGGGATCACTTTTAATCAAAAGAACCAAAGTCACATTCCCAGTCAGAGCTACTACAAAAATAATGAATATCAGTGAGTAGAGGAGAGGAGAGTATTTGCTTTGGCTAAAGAGCCCCAACAGGAGGAAATTATCCCCAAAAGTTTGATTCTCCACCCACATTGTTTGCTTCATGTCATCTCACCTAGGGAAGATTAAAAACAACCAAAACAACAAAGGATTTTGTCTTCTGTCCTTTATGCATAAATGATAGATCTTCTATTAGTGAAAGAAAAAGATACACTATATATTTTTCTAACGGCAGCAGTCATATATTTTTGCTAACAGAAGAGATTCTCATCATCAATCTATGATACAAATGATTTAACTGGAACCTAAAGATAGATCTATTTGGGTAGAAAACTATCATTTTCAGTGATTTTCAAATCCTGGGACTCTGCCAGATTATTCTTATCTAAAAGACTGTTCGAGATGAGCTCTGTAGACTTAAGATAAACCTAGAATACATTATAGAAACATTCATTTTCCCTTTATTTTTGTCACATGAGCATCTCAAATTCAATATGCCCAAATGGAGCCCATTATGCTTCCCTTTTCAAAACTACCCTATTAGTGTCAAGGACATTACAGCACTTGTACCAAATCTTGTACTTTCTACTCTCATTAACATCTCTTTTATTGGACCCATTCTCTCCATCACTCTACATCCTATTTGAAGCCATTATCATTTTCTTTTCCAGATGTTCACCTAAACTACTACAATAGCCTCAAATTTGTCCTCCTGCCATAAACCTCTCCCTGCTCTAATTTATCCTCCATTCAACTAACAAAGTGATTTTCCTAAAACTTAGGTCTGACCAAGTAACCCCCTACTCTGTAAACTCCAGTGTTTTCCTATTTTGTCCATGACAAAATGAAAACAAAAAATGCTCTGTTTAGTATTTAAAGCTCTTCATAACCTAGCACTTTTCTACCTTTCCAATCTTCTTACACTTTAATTCCCTCAATTCAGATAATTTGTCCTAGATGTTATTCTTCACACACAATATTCCTTCTGCCTTCCCCATGTCTTTACACTGACTATCCCCCATGCCTGGAATAGTTTCTCTCCTAACTTCCTACCTCTTAGTTTCTCTAGCTTCCTTCAAGACTCAGCCTTTCCCACTTCCCCCCAGTTCCTACTTCCTTCCCTTCTGAGAGTCTGCCACTCTTTTCTACTACTACATCTACTGCTATATAAGCCTAGTTATTTGCATGTTATCTCCCACATTACAAAATGACCTTGTTGAGGACAAAGGCTATTTTTGCCTTTCTTTGTATCTCCAGCTTAGCATGGTGAGTGACACATAGTAAATAAATAATAAATGCTTGTTGATTGACTAAACTAAATATGTTAAAAATCAGTCCACTGTTGGGCACAAGTGTACTAGGGAGATAGGTGCTCACATACACTAGAGTCTTATAAGATCTGTTCATGTTGACAGCAATTCTTTACATATCTGTGAAGTCAAAATTAAAAATTAGGGGCAGGGGAATGACATCTACAGAAGAAAGTACATAAGTATTTATTAAGCACCTCTATGTGTCATACACTATGCTAAGCACTTTATAAAATGATATGAGATGCAAATATTTTGTTTGATCATCACAACAACCTTAAGAAGTAGGTGCTATTATTATCACTATTATCCTTATTTGAAGAAACTGAGGCAGACAGTAGTTAAGGGATTTGTTCAATTGCATACATCTAGTAAATGTCTGAGGTCACATTTGAACATAGGGCTTTCTGACTCCAGGTCAAGCACTCTATTACTACTCTACCTAAGAGACAGAACTCCTAGTTCTCTCAACCCAACTCACTGGACTCTTCGTCACTCTCCAAGCATTTTTAGCTTTTTCTATCAATGTGCATTTGTTCATGATAGACCATGTGCTAGGAATGTACTCTTCCCTATAGGACATAGTATTTAGTACCAGAAGGGACCTTTAAAATCATCCAGTTTAATCACTTTATTCTTAAAATTTTGAAATGATCCAAGAATTATTAATTTGTTCATATTTACACAGGCAATACAGCAAAATTATATTTCAAATAGATCCTCTGGACTCTCCAATTCATTATTTTTCCCCCACTACACCATAGTTCCTAACTATGAAAATCATTTGGTTCCTCTGAACTCTAGCTACAGTTTAAAATATTCTATTCATCTTTCCTTGATCCCACTAATTGAAAGGGATCTTTTTCTTTCCAGATTCTTTGGATCTGATGTATTTATCACATTTCGCGTTGGAATATATTTATTTCGATCCTATCTTCTCTACTTGAATTTAAGATTCTTGGGCCTATTTCATCTTTTTGAGCAACAGTACTTAAGGAAGTGCCTTGCATAATAGATATGTTTTAATTGAATAGAATTGGATTGGATCAAATTGGATTAAAACCATTTTTGCCTTACACTGAACCGCCTTAAACTGATTGACATAATTTTAAAGGTTGTCACAGGAGAAAGTGAGTATAACTCTCTGTTTATTTTGACTAACACTCTGAGAATAGTGAAATAGGATTAATAGTACAGGAAAACAATGGGTTTAGTGTAAAATGATTTCTATGGGCAGCAAGATAGTACAGTGGATAGAGCACTGGCCTTGGAGTCAGGAGGACCTGAAGTCAAATTGACCTCACTTCCTAGCTATGTGACCCCAGGCAAGTCATTTAACTCTGATTGCCTTTCAAAAATAAATAAATAAACAATGAAATAGTGGCTAACCACCCTTACTTTCAAAGTGAGGCAATTTGTATGTTGAAATTATTTATTTCACAGAAATTTCTTATTTGCTACTTCAGAATATAATCCTATAGGTATAAAAATGATGCTTTAATTCAGGCTGATAAATATATAAATTATGAAATACATTCCAGTTAGAAGGACTTATGTCCACAAAAACATTTGCATACTAGCAGAAATTCATATATCTTTGAATGAATGTATAAAAAATATATGCTTCTATGATATTTTTACCCATGAGGCTATATATATCTCAGCTGATCTTTACTTCATCTAAGAATTTCTTCATCTTTAAAAAATGAAGCTTGACTTATATCAACTTTCAGAAATGTTTTAGTGCTAACATTCTACAGTTCTATGTCTCTACTGTGAAAATTCCTCAAAACTTCGAAAAATATTGCCAATAATGAGTGATTTCTACATATCATTTCCCCCACCTTCAATGAGCATCTATTGCCTACTCAAATCCTAGCTGAGACATTTTTGTTTAAAATAGTTTGTGGAATTTGGCCATTTCTACATTCAGATGCATGAGACAATTAAACATTGTGCTACTTACCTCCAGTTTTTTCTATGGAAAAAAATAACTAGATGTAGATTTCTGTAATGAAAATTGGAGATACTCATAGCTATTCTCAAAGGCTAAACCAGTGATAAATGCAGAGAAAACTTGTAGCAAACTCTCAGGAAAATGACCAAAATGCTCTGTTCCTTATTAATGTGAAAACTAGGATTACACAAAATCAGAGTAATTTTTAAAAGAAATTAAAACTGATAGTAAAAGAATAAATAAGATAATATCTGGACATCTCTTTTCTATCTAGTTAGAGAAAAATCTGTTGGATTGATAAATAAAGAGGTTGGCCCTGAGTGAAGGGCAGGGAAGAAGAGATGTGAGTGTGATGTGATTCCAAAGAGTGAGGTCAGAATATTGCATCACCCACTTCACATTCATTAGGGAAGAATTCCAGAACCCAAACTGAATTCAAAGAACACTATCTTGGGAACAAGAGGTTTAGATGGGAGGTCATAGCTCTGATTCTACCTACCTGTGTGGTCTTGAGATAAGTATTTGTCTTCCTGGAACCTTGGTCTCTTTATCTGGAAAAATGAAAGACTGAATTAGACATTCCTTCCCATTCTAAAATTTTATGATTTCTGGATCTACTAGGAAATTTCTGAGAATTTGGAAAGCAATGCTTTTGAAGCAATATAGGTAATTAAGCTACTTTCTTTAAAATGCTTTTATTGCTTCATTTTGCTTTAGAAAAAACAAACTTATGGGGGCAACTGGGTGGTGCAGTGGATAGAGCACCTGCCCTGGAGTCAGGAGGACCTGAGTTCAAATCCAGCCTCATATGCATAACACTTACTAGCTGTGTGGCTGGGGGCAAGTCACTTAACCCCAGCTGCCATAGACACACACACACACACACATATGCATGCAAATTTTCCCTCAGTTCCCTTCTTTAATTTTGTTGAGCACTGTAGCAGCACAGTGCAATATATACTGCTCTCCCAGGCACAGTGCATTTCAACTTTTCTATATCTCCACCTCCTCCACATAGGGAAGGGGATGGTAGTGGCATCGATGATTTCTGTTTCTTATTGCCACAAAATGGTGGGATGAGGGAAGGGACAGGAGGTGTGATGGCAGAGATAACAGATGGCAACAGCAACGGAACTCTGTGGATCTCAAAGGACAAACCTATGTGTCTAGTGGTACCATCCATCAGGGCACAAATGCTGATGAGGAAATCAGTGCTAAATTAGCATTAAGATTCGGGGTTAGCATTCTCTGCAGTTAATGTTTTAGCTTGTTACTTCATTAGGATTCTTGGTACCTTATCTTATTGCCATAGTGAAAGTTATTTTATCTCTGATGCATAATTCTCAGGAAGGAGATTTTTGAGAGATCATGAACAAAGAAGAAAATCTAGTAATCCATCTTTTTGGTCATGAAGATTTAGAGAAGAGGAACAGGGGAATCAAAGCAAATCAATTCAAGCATAAAGCACTGCTGTTGAATCCATTCTTTTTCTCTTACCAGTGTGAGAGATAAAAATTAATATTACCTCATTTCCATTGTATTGATGTTTATAATGTAATTAATATTTATGCTGCCTTGATTTTTAGAATCCTCAGTATCTGCTAGAACTCACCTCATTCAAAATTGGTCCTACTTTGAGTTGGCTTAAAGGCATAGTCAAAAGGGAATGGCTCATGCTCCTAGCCCCCAGGACATTTACTTACTACCCAGTTTAGCCTAGGACCCTAGTTTTGTTTAGCTCTAAACAGAAACCATCTTAAGACTCTATTGAACTGGACTCATTTTACAGATGAGGAAACTGAGGCAAACAGGGTTAAGTGACTTGCCCAGTGTCTGAGAACAGGTTTGAACTCAGAAAGATGAGCCTTTCTGATTCCAAGGGCAAAGCTCTAGCCACTGCACCACCTAGCTGCTCAATGAAGTCACCCATATTACGAGAGTTTGGGGAAGGCTTCATGTAAAAGGTAGGATTTTAATTGGGACTGAAAGGAAGCCAAGGAAATCAGTACATAGGGTTTAAGAAGGAGAATGTCCTAGGCATGAGTGAGAGCCAGAGAGAATGCCCAGAGCCAAGAGATGGAGTATCTTGCTCATGGAACAGTCAGGAGGCCAATGTCACTGAATAAAAGTGTATGTGTCTGGGAGTAAGGTGCAGGAAGACTGGAAAGGTAGGAGGGGCCTAGGTTATAAATGCCAAACAGAAGGGGACTAGGTTATGAATGCCAAACCAAACATGTTATATTTTATCTTGGAGGCAATACAGAGCCATGGGAGGGGAAGTGGGGGGTTGACATGGTTGCACTTTAGGAAAATCATTTTGGTGTCTGAATGGATGATGGATTGGAATGGAAAGGGACTTGAGGCAGGCAGATCAATCAGCAGGCTATTGCAACAGTCCAGAAGTGAGATGAAGAGAGAGCTTGCACTATGGTTGTGACTTTGTCAGAGGAAAGAAGGAGGCATTTTCAAGAGCTGTTGCAAAAGTGAAATCAACAGGCCTTGGCAAAGCTTGGATTTGGGTGAAGGGGAAGGAAGAGACAGTGAAGATTCAAGGAGGACTCCTAGGTTGCAAGGTTGAGGGACTGGGAGGATGGTGTTACCTTCCACAGTAACAGACAATGTAAGAGAGGGGAAGGGCAGCTATGTGGCAATATGGATAGAACACTGGGCTTGAGAATCAGGAAGACTCCTCCTCATGAGTTCACATTTGGCTTCAGAACTTATTCAGTGTGCAATGCTGGAGTTATAGGAGCTTCAGTTCCTCAACTGTAAAATAAAGTGGAGAAGGAAATGGCAAAACCACTCCAGTATCTTTGCCTAGAAAACCTCAAATAGGATCACAAAGAGTTGGACACAAGTGACAAATTTGAAACAACAAATATAGGGGAGGGTTTGAGGGGAAAGACAATGAGATCATTTTGGACGTGTTTAATTTAAGATGTCTACTAGACATCCAATTTGAAAAACCTGAAAGGCAGTTGGGGATGGGAGATTGGAGGTCAGTACAGAGGTTGGGGTACAATAGGTTGATTTGAAAGTCATGGAAGTTGGTTCCGCTTTCGGGAGCCAAGATGGTGGAGTAAAAACGTAGTCACGCTCACCCTCCCCTATCAACCTCTAAAAACCCAGAAAATATCACCCCAGAAAAAACCCTGAAATAGCTGAACCAGAAGAAAGAAGGGGAGCAGCAGTGCAGTAGCCCAGGTAGCTAGAGAGATTAATGGGAAAGGCCCCTCTTACCTGGGGGGAAGGGGAGCAGTACAGAATCGGGGTCACCCAGCCAGCTAGTGGAAAGACCCACTTTAGCACACCAGGAGGAGATTTTGGTGCCTTGGCATTCTACAGCAAATGGGCCTCCCAATGCCTCAGCAAAAATAAGGAAGGTGCACTACAAAGGGCCCCAGCCGGATAAGCACCCTGCAGCATTCATCTGAAAGGAGCTGAAGAAAGTAACCTAGAGTTGCCTGACAGTTCCAGCCTTGCTGATTCCAGCCCAACACCAGGTAAGCTGTCAGAACCCTACAGCCTCCAACTGCCAACCAGGAGGAGATCCCAAAGCCCAGGTGGTCAAGCAGGCAAACACCAACAGCTGGACCTCTGAGTGCCTCAGTGAGGGTGGGGGAACCAGTGGAATCCAGCTCACAAAACCACCAGGTGCCTCAGCGTTCCACAGCAAAGGAGTCTCCCAGTGCCTCAGCAGAACT
This sequence comes from Vombatus ursinus, assembly GCF_900497805.2. Lineage (NCBI taxonomy): Eukaryota > Metazoa > Chordata > Mammalia > Diprotodontia > Vombatidae > Vombatus > Vombatus ursinus. The sequence continues at coordinate 47,412 of NW_020954840.1, forward strand.
AAGGCAGGCAGCACTGCAAGAGGCCCCAGGCAGATAAACACCCTGCAGCACCCATCTAAAAGGAGCTGAACAAAGCTAAAGGAAGGGAAAAGCAGGCAACCTAGATTTGTCTGAAAGTCCCAGCCTTGCTGATTCCAGCCCAACACCAAGTAAGCTACCAGAACCCTATAGCCTCCAATTGTCAACATAAGAGGCCCCAGCACACAAAGCCAGTGAGCAAGACCTAGGCTCCCAAAACAAGAAGCTTGGGTCAGTGCCCTCTGTTCCGCAGCAGGAGAGCTTAATCTCTTTAAAGGCCAGGGAATAAAGAAACACCATGAGTAAAAAAAAGAAATGTACGATAGATTCATATTATGAGAAGAATGTACATTAAGACAGAAATTCTGAAGAGGACAACATTGTCAACAAACCCACATCTGCAACATCAAAAGGGAATATGAACTGGTCTGAAGTCCAAAAACCCTTTCTTAGAAGAACTCAAGAAGGACTTTAAAAGTTAAATGAGAGAGATAGAGGAGTCCATAAAAAATACAATTGGCCAATTGGAAAAAAAAGTACACTGAAGAAAACAAGTCCCTAGAAAACACAATTGGCCAACTGGAAAAAAAGTACGTTGAAGAAAACAAATCCCTTAAAACTACAATTGGCCAATTGGAGAAGAAAGTACAACATCTAACGGAACAAAACAACATGTTAAAAATTAGAATTGAGCAAATGAAAACTAATGACTCTACGAGAGAGCAAGAATCAGTCAAACAGAAAGAAAAAAAATGAAAAAATATGTGAAAACGTAAAATACCTCATGGGTAAAACAACTGACCTGAAAAATCGATCCAGGAAAGACAATTTAAAAATTATTGGCCTACCTGAAAATCATGATGAAAAAAAGAGCCTGGACAGTATCCTTCAGGAAATCATAAAGGAAAACTGCCCTGAAGTCCTAGAACCAAGAGGTAAAATAACTCTAGAAAGAATCCATTGCTCCCTGCCCAAATTGAAAATGCCAAAGAATATAATAGCTAAATTCCAAAATTAACAGAATAAAGAGAAAATACTGCAAGCAGCCAGAAACAAATGATTTAAATATCATGGAAGCATAGTCAGGATTACACAGGACTTTGCAGCTTCTACATTAAAAGAGCGTACAGCATGGAACATGATGTTCCGCAAAGCAAAGGAGCTTGGAATGCAGCCAAGGATCAACTACCCAATAAAAATGAGTGCGATTTTTCAGGGAAGGAGATAGATATTCAATGAAATAGGGGACTTCCAAACCTTCCTGATAAAAAGACCAGAGCTCAACAAAAAATTTGATCATCAAGTACAAGATTCAAGAGAGACATAAAAAGGTAAATGGGACAGAAAGATACAACATGTTGTTAATAAGGGCAAAATGTTTACATCCGTACAAGGGAAGATGCACTTGCAACTATTGAGAATGGTATTGTTATTATACCATGTTAAAGGAGTATACATAAAGGGGGTGAATATAAGTTGACTTTGATGTAATGATAAAAAAAAAATCTAATCAAGTGGGTTAAATGGGTCCAAGTAAGTGGATTAGTCTGAGCTAAAAAAGTGTACTGAGAAAAGAGGAACCGGACAAGGGTAAATTACATTACAGGAAAAGACACAAAAACCTATTAGAGCAGAGGTAAAGAAGGGAGGGGGATGAGCATTGTTTGAACCTTACTCTCATCAGATTTGGCTCAAGAAGGGAATAACATAATCAGTTAGGTATAAAAATCTAACTTGCCCTATAGGCAGTAGGAAGGAAAAGGGGAAAGAAAAGGGAGGGGCGATAGAAGGGAGGGAAGAAGCAGTAAGGGTAAAGGAGAAGAAAAGGGAAAGGGATAATAGAAGGGAGTTGGGACTGAAGGAGGTGTTGGTCAAAAGCAAAACACTAGTGGGGGGGGGAGAAAGGAGAAAGAAAAGCATAAAGAGAGGGAAAAAAGGATGGAGAAAAAGACACAGATAGTAATCATAACTGTGAATGTAAACGGGATGAACTCTCCCATAAAACAGAAGCATAGAGCAGATTGGATTAAAAACCATAATCCTACAATGTGTTGTTTATAGGAAACACATTTGAAAAAGAGTGACACATACAAGGTTAAGGTAAAAGGCTGGAGCTGAATGTATTATGCTTCAGCTGAAGTAAAAAAAGCAGGGGTAGCAATCCTGACCTCAGGCAAAGCAAAAGCAAAAATAGATCTTATCAAAAGAGATAAGGAAGGAAATTACATCCTGCTAAAAGGCACCATAGACAATGCTAATGAATATAGATGCAAAAATTTTAAACAAAATATTAGTAAATAGATTACAGCAACTTATCACAAGAATAATATACTATGACCAGATATGATTTATACAGGAATGCATGACTGGTTCAATATTAGGAAAACTATCAGCATAATTCATCTTATTAACACCAAAACTAACAGGAACCACATGATCATCTAAATAGATGCAAAAAAAAAGCTTTTGACAAAATACAACACCTATTCCTATTAAAAACACTAGAGCTCATAGGTATAAATGGAAACTTCCTTAAAATAATAAATAGCATCTGTCTAAAACCTTCAGCAAGCATAATATGTAATGGAAACAAGCTAGAAGCATTTCCAACAAGATCGGGAGAAAAACGAGGATTTCCATTATCACCACTGTTCTTCAATACCATACTAGAAATGTTAGCTTTAGCAATAAGAGAAGAAAAAGAAATTGAAGCTATTAGAATAGGCAAAGAAGAAACAAAGCTATCACTCTTTGCAGATGACATGATGATATACTTGGAGAATCCTAGAGAATCAAATAAAAAACTACTTGAAATAATAAACAACTTTAGCAAAATTGCAGGCTATAAAATAAACCCACATAAATAATCAGCCTTTTTATATATTACCAACAAAGCTCAACAGCAAGAGATAGAAAGAGAAATTGCATTTAAAATTACTGTAGACATTACAAAATATTTAAGAGTCTACCTACTGAAACAAACGCCGGAACTCTATGAACACAATTACAAAACAATTTTCACACAAATAAAATCAGATCTAAATAACTGAAAAACATCAGTTGTTCATGGGTAGGCTGAGTTAATATAATAAAAATGCAGGGGGAGATGGCCGAGCCTATTCCAGATCTTAAATTGTATTATACAGCAGCAATCATCAAAATTGCTTGGTACTGGCTAAGCAATAAAGTGGTGGATCAGTGGAATAGGTTAAATATTCAAGACACAGTAGTCAATGACTATAGTAATATATTATTTGATAAACCCAAAGACTCCAGCTTCTGGGATAAGAAATCACTCTTTGAAAAAAACACTGCTGGGAAAACTGGAAAAGAGTATGGCAGAAACTAGGCATAGACCAAAATCTGACACCAAAAGCCAAAACAAAGTCAAAATGGGTTCATGACTTAGATATAAAGGATGATACTATAAACAAACTGGGAGAGCAAGGAATAGTTTGCCTGTCAGACCTATAGAGAACAGAAGAATTCATGACCAAACAGGAGATAAAGAACATTACAAAAAGCAAAATGAATAAATTTAATTGCATTAAATTGAAAAGGTTTTGCATAAACAAAGTTAATGCAACTAAGATTAGAAGAAAGATAGAAAATTGGGAAAGAATTTTTACAACCAGTCTCTTTGATAAGGGCCTCATTTCTAAAATATATAGAGAATTAAGTCAAATTTATAAGAATACAAGTCATTCCCCAATTGATAAATAGTCAAATGATATGAACAGACAATTCTCAGATGAAGAAATTAAAGCCATCTATAGTCATATGAAAAAATGCTCTAAATCACTGTTGATTAGAGAAATGCAAATCAAAACAATTCTGAGGTACTACATCACACCTCTCAGATTGGCCAACATGACAAAACAGGAACATGATAAATATTGGAGAAAATGTGAGAAAATTGGAACACTAATGCATTGTTGGTGGAGTTGTGAAATGATCCAACCATTTTGGAGAGCAATTTGGAACTATGCCCAAAGGCCTATAAAAATGTGCATACCCTTTGACACAGCAATAGCACTTCTAGGGCTATATCCCAAAGAGATCATACAAATGGGAAAAGGAACCACATGTACAAAAATATTCATAGCAGATCTTTTTGTGGTGGCAAAGAATTGGAGATTGAGAGGGTGCCCATCAATTGGGGAATGGCTGAACAAGTTGTGGTATATAAATGTGATGGAATACTATTGTGCTGTATGAAATGATAAACAGGCTGACTTCAGAAACACCTGGAAAGACTTATATGGTCTAATGCTGAGTGAAGTGAGCAGAACCAAGAGAATGTTGTACACAATAACAACCACGTTGTGTGATGACTAATATGGATAACCTTAACCCTTCCTGTCAAGGCAAGGATCTAAGACATCTCCAGAGGCCTTGTGATGGAAAATGCTATCCACGTCCAAAGAAAGAACTATGGAAGTTGAATTGCTTTTTTTTTTCTTTTCTGTGGAGTTTTGTTTCCTCTTTCTGATGGTTCCTCCTATTGGTTTTAATTTTTACTTACAACATCACTAATGTGAAAATACGTTTAATATGAATGTAAATGTATAGCCTATATCAGATTGTGTGCCTTCTTGGGGAGGGTGGGGGGGAGGAAGGTGGAGAAAAATTTTAAACTCAAAAGCATATGGAAGTGATTATTGATAAATCAAAATAAATTAATTTAAAAAAAGAAAGACATGAAGTTGATGAAATCACCAAGTGAAGAAGAGTGGCCTCAGGTCTAAACCTTGAGCAACACCTATGGTTAGAGGGCATGATCTGGATGAGGATCCAGCAAAGGAGATTAAGAAGGAGTGCTCAGAGAGTTTGGAGGAGAATCAGGAGAGAGTAGTATCTTCAGAGTATTAAGGAAGAGAGAATGATCAACAGTGTCATAGGCTGCAGAGAGGTCAGCAATAAGTGTAAATCCTGTCCCAAAACCCTTTGGTATGAGATTTTCTCCTCATTGGTGGGAGATGAATGTCCTACCCTGCAAGAGAGGTGATGCAGAATTGGCAAGAGTGGGAGAACTCCAGATTTCACATGTTGTTCAGGACTTTTCAAGTTTCAGGTCATTTTGGGCATTTCTGGCTTCCATTTCTGAGAAGGAAGATGGGAGAAGCCAACCCAACTTCAGGTTGCTGAGTGAAAAGACTCTGGAAAGGAATTGGCAGTCTCCATCACATCCCCACCCCTAGCTCACTACACTAGAGACTTTGGGGAGTTTCCGCTTGGGTGAGATCTGGGACTTTCTCTCTTATTTCAACTGAATTACTTCACTCCCAATTTGAGAACTCTTCACTCTGCATTGTCTGGTGTATTTTTACTATGTATATTTTTTCTGATTTGTTTTGCCATCAGTTCGGATTAATGGGGTTTCTTTGCTATCTGCTATGTGTGTATTCATTATATAACTCATATTTAGTCAAATCCTGAACATAAAGCTTGGGGCCCTCCTTTCCCTATTAGGGGAGAGAAATTAGTAGTTTACCTTAAACTTGAAAACTACATCCCCTAAACTAATAATTTTTAAAGATTCAGATAGCTATAATACTAGCCAGTACCCACTCTGAAGAGAGCAGAGTGGCCAAGCTCCTGTCCCCAAATGCCTGCTTTACCTCTTGGCAGGAATTAAAGTCTCCCTTGGAGAGGGGTGGGTGAAGTACAGACTAGAGATGTCTACTCCACCTCCCTTTAAGCCATACAGTAACACCCCCATGCTACATATAGGTGATATATATTTTCCATAAAATGTTCCCATCATTGCTTCAAGGAAAATCTGAATCTGCAGGAAGGTTCTCTGTAAAGAATTATGTGACACCAAATTCCAATTCAAAGGTCAAGCTATCATAATTTTTAATATCAAAAAAATTATGCTGACCTTAATAAGTGATTACCTTGAGTATAGTCTTACTAGTCACTTTCATTTGAATAAGATGGTTAAAATGGATGCAAAATACATTTGCAAATACATAGGAATTCTTGACTTTATAACTTATGGAGCAAACTAGCATGCCATAAACTTAAATTAGGAGATTCATCAAGGGATTCCAAGTACTCAAGGAAATTGATTCTCCCCCAAAATGAAGACAAAGAACATATATTTTTCTCCCCTCTGTAGGAGATCATTATATCCTCTATGACTAGAACAAGAGAATTGAGCTAAATATGTGACACATAAAAATAGATTTGGATACAGACACATGTAGATACAGACACAGATATACAGACCCAGATGTAGGTACAGACAGAGGGGAGGTAAGAATATATTCTGGGGCAAGAGACAGAAGAGCCAGTCCCATGGCAGATGAGATATACAGATAGATATAGAAGTATAGATAGAGCTCTTTTAGTCAACTTTAGTCAAGACTAAGAGTTGCAGAGAAGATGGCAACCTGAATTAGCTGAAGAGTTCCCAATATCAATGAAATCCAAGGTTGAGCACCTATCCTCTATTTTTTAGGTAGGTATTAGTATAAGTTCTGAAAATGTCCAGCACTCTTTCCAAGTACATTCAGGAGAAATCCTAGGGCTAGATGTAAAACAGGTACTTCCTAATAGACTAGACTATTCCTTTTATCTAAAGCAACTTGTGGACACTATAAGACAGTAGTAAATTTTGCAGTCCTTGAGTTTAATTTTTAGTGAAAAAGTATGATAAAATAAATTGAACTAAAATGCTAGCTTTTTTCTTTTTCCTGACAGTTTTTTTCACTTCTTGCTTTCATTTTCTTCCCATTCTTCTAGTCTCTATCCCATCCTTCTGACCTTGATGTGATTGACTAGTCAGTTCACTAGTTAAATAACTCTTCTGACCCTCAATTTCCCCAATTTTGCTCCCAACTGAAAGTTTGAGAGGTACAATATAAAAATTGAATTTGGGCATTCAGATACTAGGAATTAAACAAGGAGAAAATATGAATGATCAGTGATGACTTAATGAAGGCAAATGAGCTGAAAAGACTAAGGGAGAAGGAATAGAAGGAACCCTTGGTTTGTTACATATGTCATGAATGATTTTCAGTAACACACATGGTGGTTGCCACTACACCACTGCCCTATGCAAATGTGTTTTTTTAAGTTGTTTTAATGCTATTTCCCTTCACAAGGAATTAGAGTTAGTTCCTTCATGCTGACTATCCAAAGCCA
>NW_020954840.1:54664-55169 GCF_900497805.2 Vombatus ursinus
GTTATTAGAAAGAAGCAAAAAGCTAATTAATTCTAACTCTTCTAATAAACAAAGAAAATGAGGCCAATAGTGTAATCAGTACTTAAAAGCCATAGGTCCTAATTCTTGCCCAACATTTTTTTATTATCCCATAGGAATTAAAAAACATTTTCCTTTCCCTTTCATGATTTATGATCATGACCATGCTATGATTGATGGGTTGTTTCAGGAAAACAACAATGCAGGTAAGAAAACCTCTGTCCATTTAGAAAGCAAGGATAGCAAAGTTTCAGGATATGAAATAAATCCAAACAAACTACCAACATTCTTATATATAACCTACAAAACCCAGCAGGAAAAACTTATAGAGAAATTCTATTGAAAATAATTGTGCAAGCTATAAAATACTCGGAAGTATATCTCCAAAGATTTATCCAGAGTCTATGTAACACTCTGAAGAAATAGAGACCTATATAATTAGAGAAAAATTAGAAGAAATGTAAGAAGATCAAACAAACAGAATAGT
>NW_020954840.1:55294-55835 GCF_900497805.2 Vombatus ursinus
CATGCCTTAAAGAAATCAAGTAAAGAAGAAAGGAACTACATATGCCAAAAATTTTATGGCCGCTTTTTATTATGGAAAAGAATTGAAAACTGAGAGGGCTGCCCATCAATTGGGGAACAGCTAAACTAGTTATGGTATATGAAGGTGATGGAATACTATTGTACTTAAAAAAGGGATGATTTCAGAAAAGACCTGGGGAATCTGGTATGAACTAATACAAAGTGAAGTAAGTAGAACCAGAATAATTTATATAATAATAACAATATAAAGACAACTTTGAAATACTTAGAAACTGATCAACACAATAACCAACAACAGTTCTAGAGAACTCATCATGAAAAATACAACCTAGCTCCTGATAAAGGGGTAATGGATTCAAAGTACATATTGAAGTATATTTTTTTTAGATGTGGCTACTGTAGGAACTTGTTTTACTTGACTATACATGTTTGTAATGGGCTTTGTTTTTCTACGTTTCTTAATGAAGGAAAAGGAGATAGGAAGGAAAATATGTAGAACTGAAAATAAAATTGAATTTTTT
>NW_020954840.1:56008-65652 GCF_900497805.2 Vombatus ursinus
CAATTTTAGACTAAGTGAAGAGGAGAAGCTTCCCTACACCAGCACAATATTGGTAGAGGCCACTGCATCCTATGTGAAGTAGGGACACAATTAGCCATGCTTTTACTTGGTCTTTTGGCTGGCTTTGCCCCTCTCTCATCTTTCCTTCTTTTGGCATAAACCTTGTGAGCGTTGAAAGGTTCTGGAAGGCCTGAGACTGTTGGTGAAAAGTAGCAGTGACTCTACCCAAGAAGAAAATGCAGCAGGAATAGGAGCAGATCAGTGGCAAAAAAAAAGAGAAAAAGCCAGACCCCATTTTCTGTTTGACCAAATTGTTCAGTGGAAATAAAATACAAAACTGCTAATTAAAATTCATGTAAAGAAAAAAAACCTGTAAAGAAATTTTATATCTCACCAAGGCTTGAATATTGTCCTCCAAAATTATTATACTATTGTTGTTGTTGTTGTTATTGTTTATCCTTTACTCTTGAAAAGAACCAATGACATCATGAATACAAAATAAAGGGCAGGTCTCTGGGGGAGAGCCATATTGTGAAAGAAAACATAGACAAAAAAATCTTCAAGAAAAATAAAGGCAGTTTCTAAAAACGTATGTTTCAACCTGTATTTAGATACTATTAGTTCTTTCTCTGGGGTTGGATAGCATTTTTCCTCGTAAATCCTTCAGAATTCTCTTGGATTATTGTATTAATACAATAGTTTATGTTGTTCTTTACTCATTTCATTTGTGACTGACCCTTCACGACACCATTTGGAGATGTCTTGGCAAAGATACTGGAGTGTTTTGCAATTTCCTTCTCCAGATAATTTTACAAATAAGGAAACTGAGGCAAACAGAATGAAGTTACTTTCCCAGGGTCACACAGCTAGTAAGTGACTGAGGTCAAATTTGAACTTAGGTCTTCCTGAATCCAAGCCTAGCACTCGTTCCACTATACCACCCAGTTGCCCTAATAGAATAGTTAGCTCATGTTTTCGGACCTATGGCAAATACTAAAATTTTTCTCCAGAAGTCAGTGTATGGGAAGATAGGCTATTGTCTTAGCTTGTGGTTTCTCTAACCAGCTTCCTCTTCATCTCCTACCCTTACTATCCATTTTCCCACTTCCTCTCATATCCCCAAAGTCAGAAGCTTGATTTTTTTTAACTTGTTGTGTTACACACACCCTCTTATAAACCAAATTGATCACAAGACTATCTAATATAGTTTATTTTTTAGTTCCCCAACTAATATTGTGCATTTTCTACTTATCATTACCACTTGTCCACAGGATTATTTTTCTAAAGAAATATTAGATTGTTTCCTGCCAAGATCTGAATACACTTCTTTTTTAAGGCCCGAAGGTTACCTAACCTAAGTTCTAAGATTACCTGCACATGTCTGATACAGAATTTTCCTAAATTAGGTGTAAGACAATCAGCAGTCCTCTGTCCATTTGATTGTTAATAGTTTGACACCTACCTCCAGGAACCAGAGTATCCACCTTGATAAGACTACTCAAATAGAAACAGTCCTATTATCTGTACTATCTAAAAAGATGTAACTAAAGTAAGTACACAGTTCTTTTTAAAATGACAGTCCCAATTCTGCAAAAATTCCTAATTTATTGTTTAAATAGAAAATTAATAGGTTTTCTTCCTTTGAAGATGATAAATGTCTAATAACTTTGCCCTGAGATCTACTATAATCCATGCAATATAAAGGCAAATTAAGAGTCAAGGAAGGGATTCCCATTGCCAAACTCAGATTGTTTTTCACTCACATAATCATTACCAATTGCTAAGGGTTCAAAGGGAAATTTTCAGAGGCTAAAATAAAAACAGAGTCAAACACATAACTTGTTTATCTCAGTGAAATTTATTTATTGAAGATATGACAGAGCTGAGTAGATAGATATAAGGGTAAGAGAGAAAGTATATGCCTCTGAGGTCTCTCCTACTCTTTGATGGGTGTTTTCTTATAAGGTACTCAACTGCAGAAACCAGGCAGCCATGATCTTCTGTGAGAATTTTCTTTGTAGCAATAATCTTCAGTATGGTGCATTCTGAAGGGAATTGCTCTTATTTAGATGAAGCCCATACTTCTGACTTTACTTATCAGCGAATACCCTCCTTTACTCTAGACCTGAAGATTTGGGACACACTATGACTGACTTCATGAATAAATTCCTGACTAGTCTTTTGAGAAGCTCAGCCTTGACATATATTCAACAGTGCAATTACAGATTGGGTGACTGTTATATCCATAGGAAACCTATTCTAAGCAACCTCAAATTATTATTGTATCTCACCCTACACGAAGTGCCCATTTCAAATGCTGGACTTATCTTGAGAATGATTATAAAATAAATTATTATCATCTTAGATTGGAGGAGGGCACAAAGCCTATATGGTAACAGTTCTAATGAGTTATTTTATTTATTTATTGAACAAAACAGCTAAGAAGTTATAAGTGATTAGTGAATAATTAGTATTAGTGAACAAAGGAAGTGATTAATTCAACATGCAAGCAAAAAGAGTTATAGTATACTACACGTAAAACAAATGTTTAATTTACTAAGGAAAAATACTTAAAAACAGAACTAAACCCAGAGTGAGGACTTTGGAAGCTCTGACAAGCAGCCTCAGCAGCATGTGGCTTACATGCTCACCAGCATCACACCCACAGCTTATACTCTACCTTGAGACATCAGAGAGGGTCCTGAAGATTGCATACTCTGAAGTGAATTTAGTAAAAGCAATTTTTGATAAATCCATGCTGGGCCATTCACCTCTGAGATATTTAATAAAAATTTCTTTAACACTACTTTAGACGGAAAAGTCAACAAAGCCTCAGAGACTTTCAGTCATTTCTTCAAGGTAACCTAGTCGACAGGTTGTGAGTAGAGAAGCCAAATGTTTATATTCTGACTTAAATGTCAAGGATTTTTATACTAAGCCAGGAAAATATTAACCCAAAAGGTTTCGAAAACTCTCAAGGAGAAGAAATTAATTTGGAAGGAGAGGGGAGGGAGGGAGATGCCACCACAGGGCACCATGAATAAAATGAACCAATAATAGATAATACAGCAATGTGGAGTGTTTTTAAGTATTTGGAGACCCTATTCTACTTCTGAAAATTAGCTCAAATCAGCTTTGACCATAACATTTTCTTCAAAGCTGTTGTGACATCTTTATTCCTGATACTGTAGATGAGAGGGTTTATAACAGGTGTTAGGATAGTATAGAAGACAGACACCATCATATCCTTTTCAGCAGTATGATAAGAAGCAGGGAGCATGTAGTTATAAACAGCAGCTCCATAAAAGAGAACAACAACAGTTATGTGGGAGGAACACGTGACAAATGCTTTCCTCCGACCAGTAGCCGAATTCATTCTATAGACTGTGAGGAGAATAAGGCAGTAAGAGCTTAAAATAACTGTGAGAGGGATGAGGAGCATAAGGACACAGCACACGTACATGACACTCTCATAGAGTGAGGTGTCTGAGCAGGAGATTTTCAACAAGGCGAGAGCCTCACAGAAAAAGTGCTGGATCTCTCGGGATTTACAAAATAGGAAGTTCATGGTGATAGGGGTGAGCATGAAACCATCAACGGAGCCCAAAAACCAACAGACAGTTGCAAGGAGTATGCAGACTCTATGGTTCATGAAGAGGTGATAGCGGAGAGGGTGACAAATGGCCACATACCTGTCATAGGACATGGCTCCCAAAAGGAAGAATTCTGCTCCCATAAGTGTAAAAAAAAGGAACATTTGGATTCCACAGCTTGGGGCTGAAATGTCATGAATCCCAGTCACCTGATCCAACAGCATCTTGGGCACAGTGACACAGATAAACATCATATCCATGAGGGAAAGCTGACTGATGAAGAAGTACATGGCAGTGTGGAGGTGGGGATCACTTTGAATCAAAAGAATCAAAGTCGCATTCCCAGTCAGAGCTACTGCAAAAATAATGAATATCAGTGAGCAGAGGAGAGGAGAGTATTTGCTTTGACTAAAAAGCCCCAACAGGATGAAATTAGTCCCAAAAGTTTGATTCTCCAACCGCATTGTTTGCTTCATGTCATCTCACCTAGGGAAGATTAAAAACAACCAAAACAACAAAGGATATTATATTCTGTCCTTTATGCATAAATGATAGATCATCTATTAGTAAAAGAAAAAGATATACTGTAGATTGCTCTAACAGGAGTAGAGATGTATTTTGGCTAACAGAAGAGATTCTCATCATCAATCTATGGTACAAATGCTCTAACTTGAACCAGAAGTTAGATCTATTTGGGTAGAAAATTATCATCTTCAGTGATTTTCAAATCCTGGGGATTCTGCCAGATTATTCTGATCTAAAAGATTATTCCAGATGAGCTCTGTAGGCTTAAGAAAAACATAGAAAACATTATAGAAACATTCATTTTCCTTTTATTTTTGTCACATGAGCATCTCAAATTCAATATGCCCAAAATGGAGCTCATTATGCTTCCCTTTTAAAAGCTACACTATTAGTGTCCAAGATGTTACCACACTCTCAGTCACGCACTCTCACAATCTCGGTGTTGTCCTGAACTCTTCACTCTCACTTCCCCTATATTTATAGCACAATGCCAAATCTTGTACTTTCTACTTTCATAAAATCTCTTATATAGGACCCATTCTTTCTACCACTCAACATCCTAGTTGAAACCATTATCATTTCCTATTCCAGATGTTCACCTGAACTACTACAATAGCCTCAAGTTGGTCCTCCTGCCACAAACCTCTCCCTATTCTAATTTATCCTCCATTCAGCTGACAAAGTGATTTTCCTAATACTTAGGTCTGCCCAAGTAACTCCCAACTCTGTAAACTCCAGTGTCTTCCTATTTCCTCCATGACAAAAGGAAAACAAAAAATGCTGTTTAGTATTTAAAGCTCTTCATAACCTAGCGCTTTTCTACCTTTCCAGTCTTCTTACACTGTAATTCCCTCAATCCAGATAATTTGTCCTAGATGTTATTCTTCACTCGCAATATTCCTTCTCCTTTCTCCATGTCTTTACACTGACTATCCCCCATGACTGGAATACCTAACTTCCTACCTCTTAGTTTCTGTAGCTTCCTTCAAGACTCAGCCTTTCTCAGTTCCCCCCAGTTCCTACTTTCTTCCCTTCTGAGAGTGTTACTCTTTTCTACTACTACATCTACTGCTGTATATGCCTCGTTATTTGCATGTTATCTCCCCACATTACAATAAGAGCTTCTTGAGGACAAAGTCTATTTTTGCCTTTCTTTGTATCCCCAGCTTAGCATAGTAAGTGATACATAGTAAATAAATAATAAATTCTTGCTGCTTGACTAACTAAAATATGAAAATCAGTCCCCTGGTGGGCAGAAGTGTACTAGGGAGATAGGTGCTCACATATACTGGAGTCTTATAAGATCTGTTCATGTTGACAGCAATTCTTTACATATCTGTGAAGTCAAAATTAAAAATTAGGGGCAGGGGAATGACGTCTATAGAAGGAAAGTACATGAGCATTTATTAAGCACATACTATGTATCATTCACTATGCTAAGCACTTTACAAAATGGTGTGAAATACAAATATTTTGTTTGATCATCACAACCACCTTAAGAAGTAGGTGCTATTATTATCCCTATTATCCTTATTTGAAGAAACTGAGGCAGACAGCGGTTGAGGGACTTGTCCAGGGGTATACATCTCGTAAGTGTCTGAGGTCACATTTGAGCATAGGGCTTTCTGACTCCAGGTCAAGTGCTCTATTACTACACTACCTAGGAGACAGATACTCCTAGTTCTCTCAACCCAGCTCACTGGACTCTTCTTCATTCTCCAAGCATTTTTTGCTTTTTCTATGAATGTGCATTTGTTCATGGTAGACCACGGACTAGGAATATATAGGACATAGCATTTAGTGCCAGAAGGAACCTTTAGTATCATCCAATTTTAAAAAAATGAATAAAATAAAATCATCCAGTTTAATCACTTTATCTTTAAAATTTTGAAATGATCTAAGAGAATGTTATTAATTTTTCCACTGTTACACAGACAATACAGCAAAGCTATAATTCAAACATAGATCCTCTGGACTCTCTGATTCATTATTTTCCCCCCATTACACCATAGTTCCTGCCCATGAAACTCATTTGGTTCCTCTGAACTCTAGCTACAGTTTAAAATATTCTATTCATCTTTCCCTGATCCCACTAATTGAAAGGGATCTTTTTCTTTCCAGATTCTTTGGATCTGATGTGCTTATCACATTTTCCTTTGTGTCATTTTTATTTCTGTCCTATCTTCTCTATTTGAAATTAAGATTCTTGGGCCTATTTCATCTTTTTGAGCAGCAGCACTTAGGGAAGTGCCTTGCATAACAGATATGTTTTAATTGAGTAGAGTTGGATTAGATCAAATTGAATTAAAGCCATTTTTGCCTCATACTGAAATGCCTTAAACTGATTGACATTATAATTTTAAAGGTTGTGAGAGGAAAAAGTGAATACAGCTCTATGCTTGTTTTGACTAACCCTCTGAGAATTGTGAAATAGAATTAATAGTACAGAAAAAAATCGGTTTGGTTTACAGTGATCTCTATGGTCAGCAAGGTGGTACAGTGGATAGAGCACTGGCCCTGGAGTCAGTTGGACCTGAATTCAAATTCGACCTCACTTACTAGCTATGTGACCCCATGCAAGTCTTTAACTCTGATTGCCTCTCAAAAATTAATAAATAAATAATAAAATAGTCTCTAAACTCCCTTAATTTCAAAGTGAGGCAATTTGTATGTTGAAATTATTTATTTCACAGAAATTTCTAATTTGCTACTTCAGAATATAACCCTATAGATAAATAAATGATGCTTTAATTCAGGCTAATGAATATATAAATTATGAAATACCTTCAAGATATAAGAAGGACTTAAAGCCACAAAAATATTTGCAAATTTGCTGAAATTCATGTATGTTTCAATGAATCTGTAAAAATATGTTCGTCTATGACATTTTTACTCATGAAACTATATATTTCTCATCTGATCTTTACTATGAATTTCTATGAATTTCTTCATCTATAAAAAATAAAGCTTGACATATCAACTTTCAGAATCCTTTTAGTGCTGACATTTTATAATGCTATGTCTCTACTGTTAAATTTCCTCAGAACTTGGAAACATATTGCCAATGATGAGTGATTTCTTCATATCATTTTCCCCACCTTCAATCAACATCTATTTTCCCCTTTTCCTGTTCAAATCTTAGCCTAGACATTTTTGTTTAGAAGAGTTCTCCATTCAGATGCATGAGACAAATTAAGCATTGTGCTACTTACCTGCAATTCTTTTGATGGAAAAAAATAGCTAGAGGTTGATTTTCTGTATGAAAATTAGAAATATTAACAGCCATTTCCAAAGGCCAAACCAGTGATAAATGCAGAGAAAAAATGTAACAAACTCTCAGGAAAATGATCAAAGTGCTCTGTTCCTTATTAGTGTGAAAACTAGGATTACACAAAATCAAACTAATTTTTAAAAGAAATTAAAACTAATACTGAAAGAATCACTAAAATAATAGCTGGACATCTCCTTTCTATCTAGTTAGAGAAAAATCTGAGAGGTTAGTGCAAAAATCAAGTGCCAGAGCTGGTGTTGAGAAGCAGAATGTGTTATTGAAGTCATGAGATGGACCTCTCTTGTCCTAGCTCCATCGAAAGTTTAAATAAAGGTTACTGTCAGAGTGATGCATTAAGGGGTCGGCCCTGAGGAAAGGGCAAGGAAGAAGAGATGTGAGTATGATGTGAATCCAAAGAATGAGGTCAGAATATTGCATCACCCACTTCACAATAATTAGGGAAGAATTCCAGAACCCAAATTGAATTAAAAGAACGCTATCTTGGGAATAAGACGTTTAGATGGGAGGTCATAGCTCTGATTCTACCTACCTGTGTGGTCTGGAAATAGATATTTGTCTTCTTAGAACCTTGATCTTCTTATCTCAAAAATGAGAGACTAAACTAGACATTCCTTCCCACTCTAAAATTTTATGTTTCTGTATCTACTAGGAAATTTCTGAGAATTTGGAAAGTAATGAATTTGAAGCAACAGAGGTAATTAAGTTACTTTCTCTAAAATGTTTTTGTTGGTTCATTTTGCTTTTGAAAACACAAACATTTAGGGGGCAGCTAGGTAGTGCAAGTGAGTAGAGCACCAGTCCTGGATTCAGGAGGGTCTGATTTCAAATCCAGCCTCTGCTGTGCGACTCAGGGCAAGTCACTTAACCCCAGCTCTGCCATAAACACACACATACACACACACACACACACACACACACACACTTTTCAACAAACACCAGATTAACAAAACACTTGACAAAGTATACTCCCTGAAAACAACAAAGAAGTTCCATATCTTCTTTGCTTCAAATTTTTTTTAATAAGAGGACAATCACTACTTCCTAAGGCATCCAATTCTACCTTTGCATAGCTCTAATTTTTAGGAAACTTGTTATTTATATCAAGTTTAAGGCTACTTCTTTGATATTTCCACCTAGGTCCAAACTAAAATAATCCCAATTCCTTTTCAGTGTGACAGCCCTTTAAATGCTTGAAAACCATTATCATGTGTTTCTTCCAACCCCACTTCCCCTCTCTTCTTCACACTAAATATTCCCAGTTCTTCAACCAGTCTTGAAGTGACATGAACTTAAAGCTTTTTACCATTCTGGTTATCTTTTCTGGATGCTCTCCAGCTTATTTAAAAGTGGCACTCAAAATCAAAGACAACTTGCCAGACGAGTTCTTACCAAAGCTAAATAAAAGAGAAATCACTTCCTTGTTCACAGACATTATATATCTCTTATGTAGCTTAAATGGCATTAACTTTTAGGCCTCTCATATCACTTGTTTTACTCATGTAGAACATGCAAAACACTCAGATATTTTACAAACCTCTGGTTAGTCATACATTAACTATTTTGCACTCACAAAATGTGTTTTTGGATACATGTAAAAATTTACGTTTATTCTCATTGAATTTCAATTTTTTTTTATTTGACCCAGAATTCTACCCTGTCAGGATATTTTTGAATTTTTCTTGATTCAAATTTGAATTTGCTAGATTAATTTAATTCATTTTGCTAGGTTTCCTTCCCAGATTTCTATCTGAAAATTTAATAAGCCTATCACCTATTCCTTTATCCAAATTGCTGAGTTAAAAAATGTTTTACAGCATAGATACTTATGACCTTCCATTGGAAAGTTATTAACAAGATGAAATTGAATTAGTAATGATTATTCTTCACATCCATCCATTTGATCAATTAAGAATCCATCTAATTCTACTATAATTAATCTCATTTTTCTTCATATTTTCCAGACAAATGAAAATCTAGGAAACTCCAGTTGGAAGGCTTCCAATATTTCTTCATTTCAGACAGTTCTAACTTTTCATTCCTGATCATCTCCCCAGTACGTTAAATAGGAATTCCTTTTGTGTAGGCTTTGGAATAAATGATCACTAAAGTCCCTAACAACTCTACTAAAAATTATGTGATTCTGTTACTTTTCAATAATATTATTTTTATAACCATGTTTTATTACAGTTCTCCTATGCTTTGTAAGATTATTCCTGTAAATGTTTATTGTCCTA
>NW_020954840.1:65806-68250 GCF_900497805.2 Vombatus ursinus
TTTCAAGGATGTGTGTTTTGTTATCCAAAGAATCTGATGCAGTATCTCTAACCTTGCAGGTAGACTCAAACAATGAACATTTCTTAGTCACAGAAGAGAAGGAGGGAGTTCTTGCTGGCTCCTAATTCCCAATTTCTGAGCAATCGTATTGTCCCCAATGCCTCAATCATATTGATTTCATCATTCATGATGTCAAGCTCTTTTTACCAATCATAACTTATTCCTCACCTACAAAGTCCTGTTCTTTGTTCTTTACTCCCCAGAACTACAAAAGGGAGCCATCTCCCTCATATCAGGGTCGTTGCTTAGGAAGCTGGTAAATTCATACTTTACTAATTAATTGATCAGGCTTGGAACCTTGTGCCTCAGTTGTAACATCAGATGTAACATCTGCATTTACTGATATAATCAATATTAAGTGTTATTATTTTATATATATTTAATTCTAATTCCTAATATGGAATCATTCTGGTGTGCTTTCAATAAATTCACCTAGGTCGTAATACTTAGGTTTTTTCGTTTTGTTTTATTTTTGCTGTAGTCTTTTGCTAGGAATATGTTTTAAAATATTAATCAATGTTCATTAACGATATTTTACCCTTTTCCTTTAATCCCTTTTCCTCTTAGTTTCCTGTTGGAAAAGAAATATTTCTGAACCCAAACATTTGTGTGTGTATTCTTTCCTCCTTTGACCAGTTCAGATGAGACTGTGGCTCAAGCGTCACCCACAGCCTCCCACTTCCCCTTCTTGTTGCATAGACTTCTACTTGTGCGCTCCATTTATGTGAGATCATTTTCCCTAATGTTCCTCTCCTGCCCACCTGGTCTGATAATGTGTTCCTCTTCCTCACCCTTTTTATTTCTTTTTTCTTCTTTTGAAAATACAAAAACATAATAGACTCCCTCTGTCTAATTAAACTTCCTCTATAACCCCTGATGATGACAGAGTTCTGTGAGGCTACACAAAACATCTCTTCGTATAACAACAAAAACCGTTTAAACCCGTTTAGCCCCTTTTGATTGCTTACTCATGTTTGCCTTTTTATGCTTCTCTTAACTTTTTTGTTTGTATAGACTTGTCTTATAGATTAAATGAGAAAATATGTGTAAAGGGTTTAGCACACTGCCTGGCACATAGTAAATATCTGTTCCCTTTCCCCTTTGAAGACTTTGCTTTAACATGACAAATAAAAAGATCTGTTGCTTTCATAATTGACTAGACTAGCTAAGACTTTCACAAAACCCTCTTAGTCACATAGTTTCTGATGGTAACTAACTAGCTCTGTAACTCTAGGAAAGTTACTTTACCTGGGAATCACTTTAGGCAGCACCCTAGGGTTTATCTTCTAAGTTACAGAACGGTTACAAACAGCTTTGGTGGAAAAGTTTGCTAGATTTTCCAAACAAAAGCTGTTTAATATATGATTGCTATGTTTTTAATTTTCTAATTGCTACTTGTATTCCTGGTATAAGACCAAAATGGTAATAGTGAAAAATTATTCATGTATTGCTATATACTCTGAAAATATTTTAGTCAATGTTGTAACAAAAATTAACATTACTTAAAATAATCAATAGTTTCCTTTCTCTACTTTATCTCCCAAGTTTGTATATCGGGATAATAAATGTCAAGAAAAAGTTTGTAATTACTTTATTTTTCCATTTTTGTAAATGGTTTATGTAGCATGAGAACTAACTGTTCTCTGAAAGCTTGATAGAATTAACTTGTAAATCAGTGTAATCTATCTACATCTGAGGTTTCTATGCATGTGAGTGTGTGTGTCTGTGTGCATGTGTTTGCTTTGAGAGTTTCTCAGTTTTTCTTTCTGAGACTGTGTTTTTAGTAGCTGTTATCTACCAACATCCAAGATACTCTCCTTCCTTCTTCAATGTTCAGTGCCTGGCTTATAGTCTTAGAGTCTTTTGCTCCTCCACAAGACCTACTTTCATACTAAGAGACTTCAACATGCATATTTACACATTCTAAAACACCATCAATTCCTTGTACTTACTAATTGACCATGATTTATTCCCCCATGCCACCTAAACCGTATACAGAGTAATTATACCTTTGAACTTGGCATCACTGAAAAATGTTCCACTTCCACGTTCACAAATTCTTTTATCTAATCATAACTTGTTTTCACTCCACCTATCCCTCTGCTTATATCCCCTAACCCTATTCTACACTCTCGCCATGACATACCAATCCCTCCAACCATCGGTTCTTTCCCAGTCCATCACCCATGTGCTGGTTTTACACCACTCCCTTTCTCATCTTGACTCCTTGATGAACCAGTTCAATTCTGTACTGTCCTCTAACGTCCTCTTTTCCCTTATCCTACCAGCAATCTTGCCCTGTCTCATCCTTGGAATACACTCACCACCAAAAAAATCATTGTTTTCACCCCTATTCATGTAATTACTGAACATAGCTGGAGAAA
>NW_020954840.1:68363-68562 GCF_900497805.2 Vombatus ursinus
CCAAATAGTTTGCCTCATATTTTGCTGAAAAACTTGAGGACATTCACTTTTCTACCCTCCTCCTCATTTCACATCACTCAGATACCTTTCACCACTGCCTCCTTCTTCAGTTCTGCCTCACATGAAGACATGGCCCTTCTCCTTGCTGTGGCACACATTTCTATATGCACATGATCCTATTCCTTCCTGTCTTCTCCAA
>NW_020954840.1:68669-72909 GCF_900497805.2 Vombatus ursinus
TATACAACAATGAGGTCAGCAAAATGGCTCTGTAGACCTTCTGCTGATCTCATTGCTGTTTACCTGTGAAACCTGGATAGTATACCAGTGCCATGCCAGGAAGCTGAATCACTTCCATTTGAATTGTCTTGGGAAGATTCTGAACATCATCTGGCTGGATAAGGACACTGAAGTCCTTTCTCAAGCTAAACTGCCAGGCCTTCAAAGTCTACTACAGAGAGTGCAACTCCAATGGGCTGGAGATATTGTTTGATTGCCAGACATACCCTTGCCTAAAAGACTATTTTACAGAGAACTTTTGCAAGAAAAGCACTCACATGATGGTCAGAAGAAGTAATTCAAGAACACTCTGAAGAACTTTGGAATGGATTGTGTGATCTGGGAAATGCTGACAAAGGATCACCCAGCATGGCACACCCACATGAAAAGAAGGTGTTGGGCTCTATGAGCAAAGTAGAATAGCAGTAGCTCAAAATGTGAGATTTGTAAATTTAGAGAACCCACCCCAACTGTTCACATGGACTATTTATGCCTGACTTGTGGTGCAGCATTCTGAGCTCATATTGGTCTGATCAGCCAGCTGAACACACTGGAACTTGACTCTAACATAGTGATGTCATTTTGGTCCTCTTTGAGAACAACCAGACCAACCAGTAATCTGGCTATTGACCTCATTATTCAACTGAAATTTCCCTCTCCAAATATAATGATCTCTATCACCACATCTAATTGCTTCAGTCACATTTCAATACACTTGCTAATATTCCTCCATGCCACCTGAACTATACACAGAGCAATTACACCCCTGACCTCGCGAGAGCCTTAAAACCTTTAATCACCTCCTCCCCTTGATATTCTCTTCTCTGTAGGATTTAATGACACTGTTTTCTTCTGGTTCTCCTATTTGTCTGACCATCATTTATCAGTATTCTTTGCTGGATATTTATCCAGGATGGGGATGACATCACAACAATGATGTTATCAAAATGGCTCTGTAAACCTTCTGCGGATCTCATTGCTGTTTGCCTGTGAAATCTGGACAGTATACCAGTGCCATGCCAGGAGGCTGAATCACTTCCATTTGAATTGTCTTAGGAAGATTCTGAACATCATCTGACAGGATAAAGTAATGGACACTGAAGTCTTTTATTAAAGGCTTCAAACCCTACTACGGAGAGTACAACTCTCATGGGCTGGACATATTGTTTGATTGCCAAATATACCCTTGCCTAGAAGACTATATTTTGGGGGAGGTTAAGTGACTTTCCCAGGGTCACACAGATAATAAGTGTTATGTGTCTGAGGCCGGATTTGAACTCAGGTCCTCCTAAATCCAGGGCCATTGCTCTATCCTCTGCACCACCTAGCTGCCCCTAGAAGACAATTTTACAGAGAACTTTTGCAAGAAAAGCACTCACATGATGCTCAGAAGAAGTAATACAAGGATATTCTGAAGAACTTTGGAATGGATTGTGTGGCCTGGGAGATGCTGACAAAGGACCACCTAGCATAGCATGCCCACATGAAAGAAGACATTGTGCTCTATGAGCAAAGTACATCCTTGCTTTACCACTGATCTTCTTGAAAGAGTATCTAGCTTATCCCCATTACAGATAATGCTGGCTCTTGATAATAGAGAGATATCATTTTAAAAAAATCTTCATTTACTTTTATGATTTCTGGCATTGTTTTTATTGTTGTTTTAAATAAAAATGGGTGCTGTGTTTCATCAAACTTTTTTTTGCCTCTGTTGAAATAATTGTATTATTATGTTTCGCTTTTGTTACTAGTAGGGTCAATTACATTTACAATTTGCCTAATATTGCCTAAAATCGCCTGAATTCATGGTGTGAATCTAGCCTATGAAAAGTGTATGATTTTTGTGATATATTTCTGTAGTATCTTCTTTAATTTTATATTTAAAAATTTTACAACAATATTCATTAGAATTGATCTATAGTTTTCTTTTTCTTTTTTAACTCTCACCAGTTTTAGATATCAATATTGTATTTGTGTCATAGAAAAATTTGGTAGGATCCCTTGCTACCAATTTTTAGAACAATGTTTTTTAAATATTTGCAGAATTCACTTGTAAGTGTAATAGGTACTGTGCGTTTTTCTTTGGGAATTCATTTATGCCTTGTACAATTTCTTTTTCTAAGTTTGAGTTATTTAAAGAATGTTTCTTGTTCTGTTAATCTAGGCAATTTATATTTTTGTAAATATTCACCTATCACATTTAGATTGTTAATTTTATTGGCATATGGTTGGACAAAATAGCTCCTAACAATTATTTTTATTTCTTCTTCATTGGTTTTGACTTTATTTTTTTCATTTTTGATAATTCTCATTTTGTTTTCCTCTTTCTTTTTAAAAACAAATTACCTATTCATTCCCCCCCCAAAAAAAACACCCACATCCTAATTTTATTTAGTAATTCAGAGTGTGAGTGTCTGTGTGTGTGTGTGCATTTTACTTTTAATTTTCTTTACCTTTGATTTTCAGGTTTTATATTTTGGTGTTCAATTAGGGATTTTCAATTTGTTGGTTTTCTAGTTATTTTAGTTGTATGCCCAATTCACTGATCTTCTCTTTCTCTCTTTTAGTGATGAGTGAGTTTAGCAATTTAAGTTTCCCCCAAATACTACTTTAGCTGCATCTCAATATTTATCCCATTGTTTTCATTATTTTTATTGAAATTATTGATTGTTTCTATGATTTGTCCTTTGACTCACCTATATTTTAGGAATGTTAATTAGTTTCCAATTAATTTTTAATCTTCCATCACAGGTCCTTTATTGAATGTAATTTTATTGCATTATGGTTGGGAAAAGATACATTTACTATTTCTGCTTTTGTTCATTTGTTTGTAAGGTTTTTTGGCTATAATACATGGTCAGATTTTGTGAAGATGCCATGCATAGCTGAGAAATTAATATATTTCTTTCTATTCCTATTCAATATTTTCCAGAGGTCTATAATATCCAACTTTTAAAAAAATCTATTCAAGTTTTCTGCATCTTATTTACTTTTGTTTTGATTTTTCTAGGTCTGAAGGAGGCATTAAATTAAGGTCTCCCTCTATAATAATTTTTCTATCTCTTCCTGTGACTCATTTTACTTTCCCTTAAGAATTAGGTGCTACACTCTTTAGTATGGATATTAACTCATTGTCTATGTTAACTTTCAGCAAAATATAACTTCCCTGCTTATCTCTTTTAATTAGGTTTATTTTTGCTTTTGTTTGTTTGAGATCATGATTGCTAACCTTGATTTGATTTTTTGTTTGTTTGTTTGTTTTGTTTCAGCTGAAGCATAATTGATTCTGCTCTAGGCGTCTATTTTAGCTCTTGTATATCCTTCTGTTTCAAAAATGTTTCTTATAAATGACACATTGTCAAATTTCATTTCCAAACCATCCTGCTATCTTTCATTTTATCTTCCACCTCATTCACATTCACAATTATGATTGCTGTTTATTTCCTTCCATTCTATCTTTTTTTATTTTTTTCCCTTCTCCCTCTTTTAAGAGTTTCTTTTGATTCTAATTAACATCTCACTTAATCCATACTCCCTCTTATTTTGCCCCCTT
Organism: Vombatus ursinus; assembly: GCF_900497805.2. Classification (NCBI taxonomy): domain Eukaryota; kingdom Metazoa; phylum Chordata; class Mammalia; order Diprotodontia; family Vombatidae; genus Vombatus; species Vombatus ursinus. Next base: position 72,262 of record NW_020954840.1, read on the forward strand.
TCCTTTTACTTCTTTCTTTCTTATTTCCCTGTTAGATAAGATGTATTATTGTTCCCAACTATTTGTGTATGTGTATCTTTTCTTCATTTATCCAGTTCAAATGAGAATAAGATTTGAGTACCATCTGCTCCCCCCACTACCCCTCCTTGTTATATAATCTCTTCTTTGTGCACCTCATTTAGGTAAGATAATATCCCCCATTCTTTCTCTCCCTTCTCAGTGCATTCCTCTTATTCACCCATTCCATTCTTTTTTTATCATCATCTAAAGACAACAAAATCACAACCAGGCCCTTTGTCTAATTAGACCTGATCCTTAGAGATGACAAAGTACTGAGGGACTTTATGTATCACCTCACCCTATGATGTAAACAGTTTAACTTTGTTTTATTATCCTTTAAATTTCTCACTCATGTTTACCTTTTTATGCTTCTCCACTCCTACCTGTATGTTAAATTTTCTCCTTCCTTATAATCTTTTCATAAAAAGTGCTTGGAAGTCTTCTAGTTCATTGAAGTTCCATTTTCTCCCCTCTATGATTATATGAGGGTCAGCTAGATGGCACACTAGATAGAATGCCAGGACTGCAGTTATGAATTCAAATGTGGCCTCAGACACTTGTTAGCTGTGTGATTGATCCTGGGCAAGT
>NW_020954840.1:73087-74342 GCF_900497805.2 Vombatus ursinus
GGGATCCGTTCTATAAGACTGTCACCGAAATTCGTATTATAATCTAGACAATAGAGGGGCAGAGCCAAAATGCCAAAGTAAAAGCAGTGACTTGCTTGAGCTCTCTCCCAAGCCCCTCCAAATACCTATAAAAAATGGCTCTAAACAAATTCTAAAGCAGCAGAACACACAAAAAGACAGAGTGAAACAAATTTACAGCCTAAGACAGCTTGGATGGTTAATCAGTAAGGTATATCTTGCTGGACGGGGAGTGGCAAAATTTGATGTGGGCGCGCAGGCCTCAGTGAACCTGGAGCAGGCCTCATAAGACTGAATCACAGGCAGCTATGTTGGTTTCCAGACTTCTCAACCCATGAACGCTGAAGACAATTAGAAGGTCAGTAGGAAAAGTCTGTGTCTGAGGTGAGAGAGAAGAGTGGTGTGCAGCCCCAGGACAGTGGCTGCCTCCCAAGCTTCTGGCCCACAGAGTGAGGGGGAATAGAGTGGGTAATCAGAGGGGGATTGCAGGGATCTCTTTGGTGGTGTAGGATTCTCTTGCTTTGCCCGTGCTTGGATCTGGGTCACAGTACCGGGTGGCAGTCCTGGGGTGAGAAGGAGTGCTGGCGTGGTGGAGCTTGTAGTGGGTACAGAGGAAATCCTCCTCACAGTTCCAAGACAGAAAAGAGTGATTGTTGTCATTCATAGACCAGAGCACAGGCCAGGAAAGGAGTAAACTCCCTGATCATAGCACCTTCAAAGAACTGAAAACTTACAGGTCCCTAGAAGTATCTCTGAAAACAGCTGCACAAATCCCCTGAAGCTTGGGACAGTACATTTTCCACACTGGAAGCAGACCCCAACCTTAATAATCTAGACAATAAAATTTTTATCTACTTGGTGATATGCGTGTATGTATATATGCATATACACACATTTGTGAGAAATGGGGTTAAGTCACTCCTTGGTAGGGTTAGGGGTTTAGCTCAAGCATGCAGCCACAACTCACTGGTCCCATAGAAACGTACCATGCAGAGTTTTATCCTCCCTTAAGAAAAAAAACAAACTGAAGTGAGCAAAGGAGATGTTTATTTATGGTTCTTGCAAGAAGCAGGTGTGTATGGTACCCTAAAAGGACACACACACATATAATGGAAGCCAGAGCAAGCCTTTTATGCAGTTAATTCCTTCTTGTCCCTCCCTTCAAAGCCGGGATTCGTCCCTGCTCTTCCAGGTTACAATCTTCCTGATACTCCCACTTCATATTACTCCTTAACAT
>NW_020954840.1:74405-75066 GCF_900497805.2 Vombatus ursinus
GCTTCCAGCCTCTTTAACCAAGCAACCAGTTTTATCCACTTTTACCCATTCTAGAACTTCTGACCTAGAGCTACTTTTTCTCTCAATTTTCTTATATGGAAATAAAATCATTTCTTACCTCTCACACATATAAATGTACATATTATATATACACACACACACATCAACAGGCCAAATTCTTTGGAGTGGTTAGAGGCCTCTTCCAACAGTTGCTCAGTGTTTCAGAGTTTGCTGCAACCAATACAATGTGTGCAAAAAGTATCAATTCTATGTCAACTCACCATCTTTCTTGCCCTTTCAAGTTTAGAAGCCTTTTCATTGGATTTGTAAACCAAATATATTCTTATCAACCCTTGACCCTATATCTCACTAGGGGTTACTAATTGCTAAATTTTTGAGTGGTGGCTCAGAAATTCAAATCCTATCCTCAGATACTATTTTTTTTTATCAAATCTTTATTTCTCAGCTCTATCTTCTGAAGCCCTTAACTTTAATGTAAAGCAATTCTGAAAATATCATCTGTGCTTCTAATTCCTTTAGTTTCCTGTCCAAGAATTAATTTTTTTTTGCAATAGCTTTTTATTTTATTTTTTTCTCACGTGAATCATCAGAAGTAGATATATAGTAGATATAGTCATGTAGTCTAACAAATCCTAAATGG
>NW_020954840.1:75167-75278 GCF_900497805.2 Vombatus ursinus
CTGCTCCCTCTTCAGCTTCCTCCTCTAAAGTTTCCGCAACCTGAGATAACAAAGAAATCCTGGAATGATCTTGTGAAACCTAGAGACAGAGCAGACAAGTCATATCTAAAT
>NW_020954840.1:75409-75889 GCF_900497805.2 Vombatus ursinus
GTACTGCCCTCTATATACTACATAAAGCAAGGGTTAAGCCAACTGTGGGTGAATATAGCTCTGTCACAGAAATAAAAATATAGAAATATTTCCATTTTGGTTTAATGCATATACTTTCTGTCACTCACAGAAGGGGAAACACAAATTATATAAATCTCAATATAGGAGAAACTGTATTTTCTTTTGTTAAACTCTCGAAAACTTTGGTGCAAACTCTGTAGTCCCTTGATGATTCTGTTCTTGCATTCTCTCTCAGAAAATGTTATCCTCCTTTCTGGCTCCATTTGTCTATTCATGTCCTAATTAAGGAGGAAGCAAAAGTTTTCTGAAGATCTTTGTGATGAAATAGCAACAAACCCGAGACAAGAATGTACTCTTAATCAAGTAACTATTTCATTGATAGAACACAAAAAATAAAGTATTGAGGGTTTAACTAAGCTTTGTTATAATGTGCAAAGTGAACTGATTAATTTCATATTA
>NW_020954840.1:76082-76938 GCF_900497805.2 Vombatus ursinus
TAGATAGATAGATAGATAGATCTAAATGAAGATATATAGGTAGATATAAATACCTATAGATAAATCTCTATATACAGATCTATCATCTGTCACCTATCTATCTACCTATTTTGTCCAGAAGAAAGAACAGTTAATCTGAATACCAAGTAAGTCGGGTATTTATCTAAGTCAACATAGATATATCCCTATATCTATAGATATCTATGTCTCTCTATATAGATATATATATCTATACATCTACATCTATCTATTTCTATATCTATATTTAGACAAAAATGTGTGCAGATATTTTTGTCCAGTTTAGATAGTTTGGTGAGAACCCTTCTCATTTCTAGCATATGAAAATTTTCCCTTATTCTAATTATAAATGAAAACATAAGGAGTTCAAAGAAGTGAGAAATCAGTGTGGATTGGTGTAGCTGAAGACTTGCTAAAAGAAGTAGGATCTGTATTTGGCCTTGAATAATGTATCCTCACAACCACTCCTGTCCATCACTACTTCTTCCCACACTAATAGTATTCCTTAGTAGGAGTGTCGAGATCATAGAATTAAAGCTGGAGAGGACTCTAGGAGATATTCTATCCCACGTAGTTATTTTACAGCTGAAGATAGTGAAGTCCAGAAAACTTAAGTGACTTGCTCAAGGGAGCAGAGAAATGAGTGGCAGAAGTAGGATTTGAATCCAAGTCATCTGAGTTCTAATCAGTGCTCTTGCCATTGTGCCATATCATATACACACACATATGTATATAGATACATATATATACATATATACGTATATATTATACATGTGTGTGTATGTGTGTGTGTAAAATCTCATTTGATCTTCATAATAATAACAATCATGCAAGGGAG
>NW_020954840.1:76981-77405 GCF_900497805.2 Vombatus ursinus
ATGATACATGTCTTAATATTTCAATCTTACCTATGAGCAAACTGAGGTTCAGGAAAAATGTATCACTTTTATAAAGGCATTTAGCCTTGTAAGTATTGGAGTCAGAAATCTAACCCAAGTATACCTTGCACAGGGCTGTTTCTCTCACACAACACTGCCTAGCAAAATCTAGCTCTTTTCTGTAGGTTCAATTCCACATTAACTACTGATGCAGCATGATGGCACAATGCAAAGTGTTGGATTTAAAGAAACAGAACTTTAGTTTCAAATTCCGACCTGGCCACTATGTGACCTTGGGCAAATCATTTCACCTTCCTGGGTCTGTTTCCTCATCTGTAATATGAAGAGGTTGGACGAGATCAAAAGTGTTAAACACATGACCCAGTGCAGCCCACAACACTTTTGAGTGTGACCTGAATAAAAT
>NW_020954841.1:0-7561 GCF_900497805.2 Vombatus ursinus
CCACTTCTAATAAAGAGATATCTCTTAGGTCTACCATCATATGTATTAAGGTTTATAGTCTTTACATATTACAATTAAAATAATCCTAGAATTCTAAAGCACTGCTGTGAAAATCCCATCCTTTAGATCCTATGTTAGCCCATATTAGTATTCAGTTCAGATGGCATTGGCTGAAGTAGTGTTCAGTTACAGTTCCTCTTTTGCAGTTCTACTACAGAGATATCTCACAGGTCTTCCATCCCATGCATTAAATTTCACAGTCTCTACATATTATAATGCAATGAATCTAAGAAATGTAAACAACTGCTGAGAAAATTCAATTATTCCAATCCTATGTATGGCTGTAGTAGTGTTCATTTACAATTCTACTCTTCCACTTCTAATAAAGAGACATATCTTAGGTCTACCATCATATGTATAAAGCTTCATAGTCTCTATGTATTACAAATAAAATTATCCTAGAATTGTAAAGTATTGCTGAGAAAATTATATCCTTTAGATCCCAAGAATGGCCATAGTAGTGTTCACTTACAATTTCAATTTTCCCCTTCTCAAAAAGAGACATCTCTTATGTCTACCATCATATGTATAAAGCTTTGTAGTCCCTACATATGACAATCAAAATAATCCTAGAATTGTAAATCACTGATGTGTAAATTCCATCCCTTCGATCCTATGTTTGCCCATATTAGTGCTGAGTTAAGATGATATTTGCTGAAGCAGTGGCCAGGTAAGGTTCCATTTTTGTAGTTCTACTACAGAGACATCTCTTAGGCCTCCCATCTCCTGCATTAAGCATCATAGTCTCTACATAATACAATGCAAAAATCCAAGAAATGTAAACAACTGTTTACAAAATCCAATTCTTTGAATACTAAGTATGGCCATAGAAGTGTTCACTTGCAATTGCACTTTTCCACTTTGAACAAAGAGATATCTCTTGGATTCTTTGCACTGCCATATGAAGAGACTGTGAAGCTTAATGAATGAGATGGAAGACCTAAGAGATGTCTTTGTAGTAGAACTTGAAAAGTGAAACTGTAAGTTAGTACTCTTATGGTAAAATATAGGATCAAAAGGATGGAATCCTCTCAGCAGTACTTTAGGGTTCTAGGACAATTTCCATTGTAATGCATACAGACTAGGAAGCTTAATACATAAGATGATACACCTAAGAGATGTCTCTTTATTAAAAGTGGAAAAGAGCAATTGTAAGTGAACACTATTATGGTCATAAATAATATGGAAAGGATTGGATAATCCCAGGAGTTGTTTACATTTCTTGGATTCCTTGCATTGCAATATGTAGAGACGGTGAAGCTTAATTCATGAGATGGAAGACCTAAGAGATATCTCTTTAGCAGAAGTGGAAAAGTGGAATTGTAGCTTAACAGTACCTTGGCCTTTCCCATCTTAAATGAGCATTAATGTGGGCAAACATAGGAGCGAAAGGAGGGAATTTTCTCAGCACTGCTTTACAGTTCTTGAATTATTTTAATTGTAATACATAAAGACTATGAAGCTTTATACATATGATGGTTGAACTATGAGAGGTCTCTTTATTAGAACTGGAAAAGTGGAACTGTAACTGACTAGTATTATGGCCATATATAGGATCGAAAGAATGTGCTTTTCTCAGCAGTTGTTTACATTTTTTGTATTCTTTGCATTGTAATATATAGAAACTCTGAAGCTTAATGCATGAGATGAAAGACCTAAGAGATATCTCTTTAGCAGAACTATAAAGGTGGAACTGTACCACAGCAATACCTTGCCCTTTCCCAACTTAACTGAGTATTAATATGAGCAAACATAGGAGCGAAAGGATGGAATTTACTCAGTAGTGCTTTACAATTCTTGAATTATTTTAATTGTAATATGTAGAGACAATGAAGGTTTATTAATATGATGGTAGAACTAAGAGATGTCTCTTTATTAGAAGTGGAAAAGTGGAACTGTAAGTGACCAGTATTCCGCCATATATAGGATCTAAAGGATGCGCTTTTCTCAGCAGTTGTTCACATTTCTTGGATTCTTTGCATTGCAATAGGTAGAGACTGTGAAGTTTAATGAATGTGATAGAAGACCTAAGAAATATCTCTTTAGCAGAACTGGAAAAGTAGAAATGTAGCTCCACAGTTTTCAGCCCTTTCAATCTTCCTTCAACAATAATATGGGCAAATAGAGGATCGAAAGGATGGAATTTCCTCAGCAGTGCTTTAGAATTTTAGAGACATTTTAATGGTAATACATAGAGATAATGAAGCTTTACAGAAATGATTATTGTACTAAGAGATGTCTCTTTAATAGTAGTAGGAAAATGTAATTGTAAGTGACCAATATCATGGAAATACATAGGAACGAAAGGATTCGATTTTCTCAATAGTTGTTTATATTTCCTGAATACTCTACATTGCAATATGTAGACACTGTGAAGCTTAGTTCAAGATATGGAAGACCTAAGAGATATGTTTTTAGCAGAACTAGAAAAGTGGAAATATAGCTGCATAGTATTCAGACCTTTCAATCTTCTTTCAACACTAATATGGGCAAATAGAGGATTGAAAGGATGGAGTTTTGTCAGCAGTTCTTTAGAATTCTAGAATCATTTTAATGGTAATATGTAGAGATGATGAAGCTTTAAGGATATGATGATTGAACTAAGAGATGTCTCTTCAATAGAAGTTGAAAAGTGGAATTGTAAGTGGCCAATATTATGGCCATACATAGGATTGAAAGGATGCAATTTTCTCAATGGTTGTTTATGTTTCTTGGATTTTTTGCATTGCAATAGGTAGAGACTGTGAAGTTTAATGCATGTGATGGAAGACCTAAGAGATATCTCTTTAGCATAACTGGAAAAGAGGAAATGTAGTTTCACAGTACTCAGGCCTTTCAATCGTGCTTCAAAACTAGTATGGGCAAATATAGGATCGAAAGGATGGAATTTTCTCAGCAGTGCTGTAGAATTCTAGAACAATTTTAATGGTAATATGTAGAGATGATGAAGATTTACAGATATGATTATTGAACTAATAGGTGTCTGTTTAATAGAAGTTGAAAAGTGTAATTGTACATGACCAATATTATGGTCTTATATGGGATAGAAGAGGCATTTTCCTCAAATGTGGTTTACTTTGCATTGCAATATTTAGAGACTGTGAAGCTTAATGCGTGAGATGGAAGATGTAAGAGATATGCTTCAGCATAACTGGAAAAGTGGAAATGCAGCTCCACAGTACTCAAGCCTTTCAATCTTCTTTCAACACTAATGTTGGCAAATAGAGGATCGAAAGGATGGAAGTTTCGCAGCAGTGTTTATAATTCTAGAATAATTGTAATGGTAACATGCAGGGATGTTGAAGCTTTACAGATATGATCATTGATCTAAGAGATGTCTCTTTAATAGAAGTGGAAAAGTGTAATTGTAAGTGACCAATATTATGGCCATATAGAGGATTGAAAAGAGGCGATTTCCTCAAATGTTGTTTACTATGCATTGCAATATGTAGAGACTGTGAAGGTTAATGCATGAGATGGAAAACATAGGAGATATCCCTTTGGCAGAAATGGAAAAATGGAAATGCAGTTCCAGAGTACTCAGGCCTTTCAATCTTCTTTCAGCACTAATATGATCAAATAGAGGATTGAAAGCATGGAAGTTTCTCAGTAGTGCTTTAGAATTCTAGAATAATTTTAATGGAAATATGTAGAGATGATGAAGCTTCACAGATGTGATCATTGAACTAAGAGGTGTCTCTTGAATAAAAGCGGAAAAGTGTAATTGTAAATGACCAATATTATGGCCATATAGGATCAAAAAGAGACATTTTCCTCAAATGTTGTTTATATTACTTGGATCCTTTGCATTGCAATATGTAGAGCTGTGAAGTTTAATGCATGAGATGGAAGATGTAAGAGATATCTGTTTAGCAGAACTAGAAAACTGGAAATGCAGCTCCACAGTACTCAGGACTTTCAATCTTCATTCAACACTAATATGGGCAAATAGAGGTTTGAAAGCATGGAAGTTTCTCAGCAGTGCTTTAGAGTTCTAGAATAATTTTAATGATAATATGGAGAGATAATAAAGCTTCACTGATGTGATCATTGAATTAAGAGATGTCTCTTTAATAGAAGTGGAAAAGTGTAATTGTAAATGACCAATATTATAGCCATATATAGCATCGAAAAGAGGGGATTTCATCAAATGTGGTTTAATTTGCATTGCAATATGTAGAGACTGTGAAGCTTAATGCATGAGATGGAAAATGTTGGAGATATCCCTTTGGCAGAACTGGAAAAGTGGAAATGCATCTCCAAAGTACTCAGGCCCTTCAATCTTCTTTCAGCACTAATATGGGCAAATAGAGGATCGAAAGGATGAAAGTTTCTCAGCAGTGCTTTAGAATTCTAGAACAATTTTAATAGAAATAAGTAGAGATGATGAAGCTTTATGGATATGATTATTGAACTAAGAGATGTTTGTTTAATAGAAGTGGAAAAGTGTAATTACAGGTGACCAATATTATGGCCATACATAGGATTGAAAGGATGTGATTTTCTCAATAGTTGTTTATATTTCTGGATTCTCTGCATTGCAATATGTAAAGACTGTGAATCTCAATGCATGAGATAGAAGACCTAAGAGATATCTCTTTAGCAGAACTGATAAAGTGGAAATGTAGCTGCACAGTACTCAGGCCTTTCAGTCTTCATTCCACATTAAAATGGGCAAATAGACGATCGGGAGGATGGAATTTTCTCAGCAGTGCTTTAGAATTCTAGAATAATTTTAAATGTACTATGTAGAGATGATGAAGCTTTTAAGATATGGTCATTGAAGTAAGAGATGTCTCTTTAATGGAAGTTGAAAAGTGGAAATGTAAGAGACCCATATTATGGCCATACATAGAATTGAAAGGATACGATTTTCTCAATAGTTGTTTAAGTTTCTTGGATTTGTCACATTGATATAGGGAGAGACTGTGAAGTTTAATGCCTTTGATGGAAGACCTAAGAGATATCTCTTTATCAGAACTGGAAAAGTGAAAATGTATCCCCACAGTACTCAGTCCTTGGAATCTTCATTCAACACTAATGTGGGCAAATAGAAGATCAAAAGATGGAAGATTCTAAGCAGTGCGTTAGAATTTAGGAATAATTTTAATGGTAATATGTAGAGATGATGAAGCTTTATAGATTTGATCATTGAACTAAGAGATATGTCTTAAATAGAAGTGGAAAAGTGGAATTATAAGTGATTAATATTATCGCCATACATAGGATCGAAAGGATGTGATTTTCTCAATAGTTGTTTACATTTCCTTAATTCTCTTCATTGCAATATGTAGAGACTGTGAACCTTAATGCATGAGATGGAAGACCAAAGTGATACCTCTTTAGCCGAACTAGAAAAGTGGAAATGTAGCTCCACAGTACTCAGGCCTTTCAATCATCTTTTAAAACTAAAAAGGGCAAATAGAGGATCAAAAGGATGGAAATTTCTCAGCAGTGCTTTAGAATTCTAGAATAATTTTAAGGTAATATGGAGAGATGGTCAAGCTTCATAGATTTGATCATTGAACTAAGAGATGTCTCTTCAACAGAAGTTGAAAAGTACAATTGTAACTGGCCAATATTATGGCCATACATATGATCGAAAGGATGCGATTTTCTCAGTAGTTGTTTACACTTCTTGTATTCTTTACATTGATATAGGGAGATACTGTGAAGTTTAATGCCCTCGATGGAAGACATAAGAGATATCATTTTAGCAGAACTGGAAAAGTGAAAATGTATCTCCACAGTACTCAGTCCTTGCAATCTTCATTCAACACTAATATGGGCAAATAGAGGATCGAAAGGATGGAAATTTCTCAGCAGTGCTTTAGAATTCTAGAATAATTTTAAGGTAATATGGAGAGATGGTCAAGCTTCATAGATATGATCACTGAACTAAGAGATGTTTCTTTAAAGAATTGGAAAAGTGTAATTGTAAATGACCAATATTATGGCCATATATAGGATCGAAAAGAGGTGATTTCCTCAAATGTGGTTTACTTTGCATTGCAATATATAGAGACTGTGAAGCTTAATGCATGAGATGGAAGATGTAAGAGATATCCCTTTAGAAGAACTGGAAAAGTGGAAATGCAGCTCCAAAGTACTCAGGCCTTTCAATCTTCATTCAACACTAATATGGTTAAATAGAGGATCAAAGGATGGAAATTTGTCAGCAGTGCTTTAGAATTCTAGAGTAATTTTAATGGTAATATGGAGAGATGATGAAGTTTCATAGATATGATCATTGAACTAAGAGGTGTCTGTTTAATAGAAATGGAAAAGTGTAATTACAAGTGACAACCATTATCAACATACATAGGATAGAAAGGATGCGATTATCTCAATAGCTGTTTTTATTTCCTTACTTGTCTGCATTGCAATATGTAGAGACTGTGAAGCTTAATGCAGGAGATGTAAGATGTAAGAGATATCCCTTTAGCAGAACTGGAAAAGTGGTAATGCAGCTCGAAAGTACTAAGGCCTTTCAATCTTCTTTTAGCACTAATATGGGGAAATAGAGGATCAAAAGGATGGAAGTTTCTCAGCAGTGCTTTAAAATTCTAGAATAATTTAAATGGAAATATGTAGAGATGATGAAGCTTCACAGATGTGATCGTTGAACTAAGAGATGTCTCCTCAATGGAAGTTGAAAAGTGCAATTGTAAGGGGCCAATATTATGGGCATACATAGGATTGAAAGGATGCAATTTTCTAAATAGTTGTTTATATTTCTTTGATTCTTTGCATTGCAATATATAGAGAACTTAAAGTTTAATGAATGTGATGGAAGACCTAAGAGATATCTCTTTAGCAGAACAGGAAAAGTGGAAATGTAGCTCCAAAGTACTCTGACCTTTCCCGTCTTCACTGAACACTAATATAGGGAAATACATAAATGAAAGATTGAATTTTCTCAGCGGCACTTTAGAATTGTAGAATAATTTTAATGACAATATGTGGAGATGATAAAGCTCCATGTATATGATCATTGAACTAAGAGATGTCTCTTTAATAGAAGTGGAAAAGTGTAATTGTAGGTGACCAATATTATGGCTATAGATAAGATCAAAAGGATATATTTTCTCAATAGTTGTTTATACTTACTGGATTCTCTGCATTGCAATAAGTAGAGACTGTGAAGTTTAATGCCTTTGATGGAAGACCTAAGAGATATCTCTTGAGCAGAAGTGGAAAAGAGGAAATGTAGCTCCACAGTTCTCAGCCCTTTCAAACTTCATTCAACAATAATATGGGCAAATAGAGGATCGAAAGGATGGGAGTTGTTTAGATGACTTGGATTCTTTTGATTGCAGTAGGTAGAGTCTGTGAAGCTGAGTGCCATGAGATGAAGAACTCAGAGATATCTCTTGAGCAGAAGTGGAAAAGTGGAAATGTAGCTCCACAGTACTCCCTCCCCATTGAACTCTATGGGCAGACAAATGTGTTCGAAAGACTGCAATTTTCTCTGAAGTGTATCACAATGACTAAACTCGGT
>NW_020954842.1:0-433 GCF_900497805.2 Vombatus ursinus
ATGTTGCCTTCTCTCTTCCTCCTCTTGTTCCTAACCAGTGATTCTTTATTTCTTCTCTTTTTCCTATGGTCCGTTCCGTCTATCTCCACCTCTTCCATCCTAACCAGTGGTTCTATCCCTCTGTCTCTCCCAACTTCCTTTTTTCCTATGTTCCCTTCTGTCTTTCTACGCCCCCACACACTTCTTCCTAAGCAGTGTTTCCTTTGTCTCTCCCCCTCCTTCCTTTCCATTTGTCCCTTCCATCGTTCTCCCCTCCCCGTTCATAACCAGTGGTTCTTTCTCTTTTTCTCTCCCCTCATCTCGTTCCCAATTGTCCCTTCCGTCTTTCTCTCCCCCTCTTCTTCTGAACCAGTGGTTCCTTCCCTCTGACTGTCCCCTCATCTCATTCCAAATGGTCCCTTCCGTCTTTCACCCCCCTCTTCTTCCTAACCAG
>NW_020954842.1:525-2796 GCF_900497805.2 Vombatus ursinus
CTCTCACCCAGCATCTCATTCTCAAAGGTGCCTTCTGTCTCCTTCCTCCCCTCTTGTTCGTAACCAGTTGTTCTTTCCCTCTGTCTCTCCCTGCTTGTCGTTATCCTATGTTCCCTTTCCTCTTTCTCCCCCCTCTTCTTCCTAACCAGTGTTCCCGTTCTTTCCCCACTCCTACCTTTCCATTAGACCCTTCCATTATCTCACCCCCTCTTCTTCCTAACGAGTGGATCTTTTCCTCTCTCTCTCCCTGCTTCCCTTATTCCTGTGGTCCCCTACATATTTCCCCCCCCCAACACGGGGTGTGTCCCACTGTCTCTCTCCACCCTTCTCTTTTTCGTATGGTGCCTTTCGTCTTCCTCCCCCGCTTTTGTTCGTAGCCAGCGTTTCTTTCCCTTTGTCTCACCCAGCATCTCATTCCCAATGGGTCTTCTGTCTTCCTCCTCCCCTCCCTTCTTCCAAACCAGTGGTTCTTTCCCTCTCTCTCTCCCCATTTCTCTTATTTCTTTACTCCCTTCCATCTTTCTCACCCCCCCACCAGTGGGTCTTTCCCTCTGTCTCTCCCCCTTCTCCTTTTCCTATTGTCCCTTCCGCCTTCCTACCCCTCCTCCTCCTCTTTATCTGTGATTCTTTCCTTCGGTCTCTGTAGGCTTCTCTTTTTCCTATGGTCCCTTCTGTCTTTCTCCCCCCTCTTCCTCCAAACCATTGGTTCCTTCCCTCTGTCTCTCCCCACATCTCATTCCCAATGGTCTCTCCCATCCTTCTCACCCCCTCTTCTTCCTAAGCAGTGGTTCCCTCCGTCTTTTTCTCCCCCCTTCTCTTTTTCCAATGGTCCCTTCCGTCTTTATCTCCCCCCATTTCCTACCAAGCGGTTCTGTCTTTTTCTGCCTGCCCGCGTCGCATTTCCAATTCTCTCTTCCAACTTTCTTCCTCCCTCCTCTTCTTAACCACTGGTTCGTTCCCTTTGTGTCTCCGTGCATCTCATTTCCAATGGTCCTTTCTGTCTTCCTGCCCCCCTGTTCTTCCTATCCAGTGGTTGTTTCCCTCTATCTCTCCCCACTTCTCTTATTCTTGTGGTCCCTTCCATCTTTCTCCACCCCCCCACCAGAGGGTCTTTCCCTCTGTCTCTCCCCCCTTCTCTTGTTCCTTTGGTCCCTTTCGTCTTCCTCCCCCACCTTGTTTCTAACCACTGTTTCCTTCCCTTTGTCTCGCCCAGCATCTCATTCCCAATGGTGCCTTCTGTCTTTCTCCTCCCCTCTTGGTCCATAACAGTGATTCTTTCCCTCAGTTTCTCCCCCCCATCTCATTCCCAATTCAACCTTCCATCTTTCTCCCTTCCTCCTCTTCATACCCAGGGGTTCTTTCCCCTTGTGTCTCCCCACATCTCATTCCCAAAGGTCACTTACATCTCCCTCCCCACCTCGTCTTCCTAACCAGAGGTTCTTTCCCTCTGTCTCTCCCCTTTTCTCTTATTCCTCTCCTCCCTTCCATCTTTCTCCACCCCCACCAGGGGTCTTTCCTTGTGTCTCTCCCCCCTTCTCCTTTTCCTGTGGTCCCTTCTGTCCTCCTCCCCCCCTCCTCTTCCTTACCAGTGATTCTTTCCCTCGGGCTCTTTAGGCTTCTCTTTTTCCTATGGTCGCTTCCGTCTATCTCCACTCCCTTCTTCCTAACCAGTGATTCTATCCCTCTGTGTCTCCCCACTTTCCTTTTTCCTATGTTCCCTTCCGTCTCTCCCCCCCTCCTTCCTAACCAGTGGTTCTTTCTCTTTGTCTCTCCGTGTTTCTCTTATTCCTCTGGTCCCTTCCATCTTTCTCCGACCCCCACAGCAGGGGGTCTTTCCTACTGTCTCTCCATCCTTCTCTTTTTCCTATGGTCCATTCCGTCTTCCTTCCCCACCTTGTTTCTAACCAGTGTTTCCTTCCCTTTTTCTCACGCAAGATCTCATTCCCAATGGTGCCTTCTTTCTTCCTCCTCGACCCTCTTGTGCCAGAGCAGTGATTCTTTCCCACACTTTCTCACCCCCCATCTCATTCCCAATTCTTCCTTCCATCTTTCTCCCTCCCTCCTCTTCATAACCTGGGGTTCTTTCCCCTTGTGTCTCCCCACATCTCATTCTCAAAGGTCCCTTTCATCTTCCTCCCCACCTCTTCTTCATACCCAGAGGTTCTTTCCCTCTGTCTCTCCCCGTTTCTCTTTTTCCTACTTTCCCTTCTGTCTATCTCCACTCCCTTCTTGCTAACCAGTGGTTCTATCCCTCTGTGTCTCCCCCCTTTC
>NW_020954842.1:2862-4258 GCF_900497805.2 Vombatus ursinus
CTTTTCCTATGTTCCCTATCGTCTCCCCCCCCCGCCCCTCGCTTCCTGAACAGTGGTTCTTCCTCTTTCCCTCTCCCTGTTTCTCTCATTCCTGTGGTCTCTTCCATCTTTCTCCTCTCCTGCCCCAAGGGGGTCTTTTCCTACGGTCCCTTCCGTCTTCCTCCCCCTCTTTTGTACCTAACCAGTGTTTCTTTCCCTTTGCCTCACCCACCATCTCATTCCGAATGGTGCCTTCTGTCTCCCTACTCCCCTCTTCTTCTCAACCAGTGCTTCTTTCGCTCTGTCTCTCCCTGCTTGTCTTTTTCCTATATTCCCTTTCCTCTTTCTCCCTCCCCCTTCTTCCTAACCAGTGTTCCCATTCTTTCCCCACTCCTCCCTTTCCATTAGACCCTTCCATCTCTCTCACCCCCTCTTCTTCCTAACCAGTTGTTCTTTCCCTCTGTCTCTCCCCTCTTCTCTTGTTCCTGTGCTCCCCTCCATCTTTCTTCCTCCCCGAAGAGGGGGTCTTTACCTCTGTCTCACCCTCCTTCTCTTTATCCTGCGATGCCGTCCTACTTCCACCCCCCGTTTTGTTCCTAACCAGTGTTTCTTTCCCTTTGTGTCACCCAGCATCTCATTTCCAATGTTGCCTTCTCTCTTCCTCCTCTTGTTCCTAACCAGTGATTCTTTCCTTCTTCTCTTTTTCCTTTGGTCCGTTCCGTCTATCTCCACCTCCTCCTTCCTAACCAATGTTTCTATCCCTCTGTCTCTCCCCACTTCCTTTTTTCCTATGCTCCCTTCTGTCTTTCTACGCCCCCATACACTTCTTCCTAAGCAGTGTTTCCTTTGCCTCTCCCCCTCCTTCCTTTCCATTGGTCCCTTCCATCGTTCTCCGCCCCGTTCATAACCAGTGGTTCTTTCCCTTTCTCTCTCCCCACATCTCGTTCCCAATTGTCCCTTCCTTCTTTCTCTCCCCCTCTTCTTAAGAACCAGTGGTTCCTTCCCTCTGTCTCTCCCCTCATCTCATTCCAAATGGTCCCTTCCGTCTTTCTCCCCTCCCCCCCATTAGGGGGTCTTTTCCTATGGTACCTTCCGTCTTCCTCCCCCCTTTTTGTACCTAACCAGTGTTTCTTTCCCTTTCTCTCACCCAGGATCTCATTCCCAATGATGCCTTTTTGCTCCCTCCTCCCATCTTGTTCGTAACCAGTTGTTCTTTCTCTCTGTCTCTCCCTGCTTGTCTTTATCCTATGTTCCTTTTCCTCTTTCTCCCCCCTCTTCTTCCTAACCAGTGTTCCCTTTCTTTCCCCACTCCTCCTTTTCCATTAGACCCTTCCATCTTTCTCACCCCCTCTTCTCCCTAACGAGTGGTTCTTTTCCTCTCTCTCTCCCTGCTTCCCTTATTCCTGTGGTCCCTTCC
>NW_020954842.1:4293-5507 GCF_900497805.2 Vombatus ursinus
ACGTTTGCCACCCCAAACAGGGGGTCTTTCCCTCTGACTCTTCCTCCTTCTCTTTTTCCTATGGTGCCTTCCGTCTTCCTCCACCACTTTTGTTCGTAGCCAGTGTTTCTTTCCCTTTGTCTCACCCAGCTTCTCATTCCCAGTGGTGTCTTCTGTCTTCCTCCTCCCCTCACTTCTTCTAAACCTGTGGTTCTTTCCCTCTCTCTCTCCCCATCTCTCTTAATCCTTTCCTCCCTTCCATCTTTCTCACCCCCCCACCAGGGGGTCATTCCCTCTGTCTCTCCCCACTTCTCCTTTCCCTATGGTCCCTTACGTCTCTCTCCCCACGTCTTCTTCCGAACCACTGGTTCCTTCCCTCTGTCTCTCCCCTCCTCTCATTCCAAATAGTCCCTTCCGTCTTTCATCCCCCTCTTCTTCCTACCCAGTGGTTACTTCCCTCTGTCTCTCCCCACATCTCATTCGCAATGGTCCCACCCATCCTTCTCACCCCCTCTTCTTCCTAAGCAGTGGTTCCCTCCGTCTTTCTCTCCCGTCATCTCATTTTCCAATGATCCCTTCCGTCTCTATCTCCCCCCACTTCCTAACAAGTGGTTCTTTCTCTTTCTGTCTGCCCACGTCTCATTTCCAGTTCTCTCTTCCAACTTTCTCCCTCCCTCTTCTTCTTAACCACTGGTTCTTTCCCTTTCTGTCTCCGCGTATTTCATTTCCAATGGTCCTTTCTGTCTTCCTGCCCGCCTGTTCTTCCTATCCTGTGGTTTTTTTCCCTTTATCTCTCCCCGTTTCCCTTATTCCTTTGGTCCCTTCCATCTTCCTCCCCCACCTTGTTTCTAACCAGTGTTTCCTGCCCTTTGTCTTGCCCAGCATCTCATTCCCAATGGTGCCTTCTGTCTTTCTCCTCCCCTCTTGTTCCATACCAGTGATTCTTTCCCTCAATTTCTCCCCCCCATCTCATTCTGAATTCTCCCTTCCATCTTTCTCCCTCCCTCCTCCTCATAACCAGGGGTTCTTTCCCCTTGTGTCTCCCCACATCTCATTTCCAAAGGTCCCTTACATCTTCCTCGCACACTTCTTCGTAACCAGAGGTTCTTTCCCTCTGTCTCTCCCCGTTTCTCTTATTTTTCTCCTCCCTTCCATCTTTCTCCATCCCCACCAGGGGGTCTTTCCTTGTGTCTCTCCCCCCTTCTCCTTTTCCTGTGGTCCCTTCTGTCCTCCTC
>NW_020954842.1:5573-6055 GCF_900497805.2 Vombatus ursinus
TCCCCCTCCTCTTCCTTACCAGTAATTCTTTCCCTCGGTCTCTCTAGGCTTCTCTTTTTCCTATGGTCGCTTCCGTCTATCTCCACTCCCTTCTTCCTAACCAGTGCTTCTATCCCTCTGTGTCTCCCCACTTTCCTTTTTCCTATGTTCCCTTCCGTCTCTCCCCACCGACCCTGCTTCCTGACCAGTGGTTCTTTCTCTTTCTCTCTCCCTGTTTCTCTCATTCCTGTGGTCTCTTCCATCTTTCTCCTCTCCTGCCCCAAGGGGGTCTTTTCCTATGGTCCCGTCCGACTTCCACCCCCAGTTTTCTTCCTAACCAGTGTTTTTTTCCCTTTGTGTCACCCAGCATCTCATTTCCAATATTTCCTTTTCTCTTCCTCCTCTTGTTCCTAACCAGTGATTCTTTATTTCTTCTCTTTTTCCTATGGTCTGTTCCGTCTATCTCCACCTCTTCCATCCTAACCAGTGGTTCTATCCCTCTG
>NW_020954842.1:6185-7557 GCF_900497805.2 Vombatus ursinus
TCCCCCTCTTCTTCCGAACCAGTGGTTCCTTCCCTCTGTCTCTCCCCTCATCTCATTCCAAATGGTCCCTTCCATCTTTCACCCCCCTCTTCTTCCTAACCAGTCGTTCGTTCCCTGTCTCTCCCCACATCTCGTTCCCAATTGTCCCTTCTCTCTTTCTCTCCCCCTCTTCTTCCGAACCAGTGGTTCCTTCCCTCTGTCTCTCCCCTCATCTCATTCCAAATGGTCCCTTCCATCTTTCACCCCCCTCTTCTTCCTAACCAGTCGTTCGTTCCCTGTCTCTCCCCACATCTCATTCCCAATGGTCCCTTCCATCATTCTCCCCTCCCCCCCATTAGGGGGTCTTTTCCTATGGTACCTTCCGTCTTCCTCCCCCCTTTTTGTACCTAACCAGTGTTTCTTTCCCTTTCTCTCACCCAGCATCTCATTCCCAATGATGCCTTTTGTCTCCCTCCTCCCATCTTGTTTGTAACCAGTTGTCCTTTCTCTCTGTCTCACTCTGCTTGTCTTTATCCTATGTTCCTTTTCCTCTTTCTCCCCCCTCTTCTTCCTAACCAGTGTTCCCTTTCTTTCCCCACTCCTCCTTTTCCTTTAGACCCTTCCATCTTTCTCACCCCCTCTGCTTCCTAACGAGTGGTTCTTTTCCTCTCTCTCTCCCTGCTTCCCTTACTCCTGTGGTCCCTTCCATATTTCTACCCCCCCAACAGGGGGTCTTTCCCTCTGTCTCTCCCCCCTTCTCTTTTTCGTATGGTGCCTTCCGTCTTCCTCCCCCGCTTTTGTTCATAGCCAACATTTCTTTCCCTTTGTCTCACCCAGCATCTCATTCCCAATGGTGGCTTCTGTCTTCCTCCCCCCCTCCCTTCTTCCAAACCAGTGGTTCTTTCCCTCTCTCTCTCCCCATCTCTCTTATTTGTTTCCTCCCTTCCGTCTTTCTCACCCCCCCACCGGGGGTCTTTCCCTCTGTCTCTCCCCTCTTCTCCTTTTCTTATTGTCCCTTCTGTCTTCCTACCCCTCCTCCTCCTCTTTACCAGTGATTCTTTCCCTCAGTCTCCGTAGGCTTCTCTTTTTTCTATGGTCCCTCCGTCTTTCTCCCCCCGTCTTCTTCCGAACCAGTGGTTCCTTCCCTCTGTCTCTACCCACATCTCATTCCAAATGGTCCCTTCCGTCTTTATCTCCCCCCACTTCCTAACAAGTGGTTCTTTCTCTTTCTGTCTGCCTGCGTCTCATTTCCAATTCTCTCTTCCATCTTTCTCCCTCCCTCCTCTTCATAACCAGGGGTTCTTTCCCCTTGTGTCTCCCCACGTCTCATTCCCAAAGGTCCCTTACATCTTCCTCCCCACCTCGTCTTCGTAACCAGAGGTTCTTTCCCTCT
>NW_020954843.1:0-2315 GCF_900497805.2 Vombatus ursinus
AGAGTCATTTTTTAAAGGGATTTGGAGGGATTTGGGGGAGAGCTCAGGTGAGTCCTTGCCTTTACTCTGCCATCTTGGCTCCACCCCCAGGATAACACAAGATTTAGCCTCTTCTGCATTAAAAGATTGGAGGGCTTGGAATATGATATTCCAGAGGGAAAAGGAGCTAGGATTACAACCAAGAATCATCCACCAAGCAAAACTGAGTATAATCCTTGGTGGGGGTGTGGGGGTGGTGGTAGACATTAAATGAGATAGAGGATTTCCTTTTCTTTTTTAATTTAAAAAATTTTTTTTGAGATAGAAGACTTTTAAGCAGTCTTGATGAAAAGACCAGAGCAGAATGGAAAATTAGACTTTCAGATACAAGACTCAAGAGAAGCATAAAAAGGTAAACAGAAAAGGGAAATCATAAGGGACTTAATAAGGCTAAACTTTTTCATTCCTACATGGGAAGATGATATTTGTATCTCATAAGACCTTTCTCATTATTAGGGTAGTTAGAAGGAATATATATAGACAAAGAGCACAGGTGTAAGTTGAATATGAAGGAACATCTAAAAAATAAAATTAATGTGTGAGAGAGGAATGTACTGGGAGAAAGAGAAAGGGAGAGGTAGAATAGAATAAACTATCTCTCATAAAAGAGATAAGAAAAAGCTTTTACAATGGAGCAGAAGGGAGAGGAAGTGAGGGGGAGTGAGTGAACCTTACCCTCATGAGAGTTGGCTCAAAGAGGGAATAAAATATACATGAAATTGGATATAGAAAGTAGGAGGGGAAGGGGATAGGAGAAGGGGGGTTGATAGAAAGGAGGGCAGATTGAGGGAGGGGCTAGTCAGAAGCAAAACACTTCTGAGGAGGGATAGGGAGACAGGGACAGGAGAGAGAGAGAATAAAATAAACAGGATGGGGAATAGGATGAAGGGAAATACAGTTAGCAATAGTAATTATGAAAAAAATTTGAAGTAAATTTCTCTGATAAAGACCTCATTTCTCAATCATATAGAGAAGAGTCAAATTTATAAAAAAAAAAAGATCCATTCCCCAATTGATAAACAATCAAAAGATATGATCAGTTTTCAGATGAAGTAATCAAAACTGTCCATGGCCATATGAAAAAATGCAAATTAAAACAATTCTGAGGTACTACCTCATACCTATTAGATTGGCTAATAGGACAGAAAAGGTGAATGACAAATACTGGAGGGGATGTGGGAAAAATGAGATATTAATGCACATTAATGTGGAGTTGTGAATTGATTCGACTGTTCTATAGAATAATTTGGAACTATGGCCAGAAGGCTGTAAAACCATGAATGCCCTTTGACCTAGCAATACCACTACTAGGTCTATATCCCGAAAGAGATAAAAAACAAAAAGGAAAAGGACCTATATGTACAGAAATATTTATAGCAGCTCTTTTCTGGGGGCAAAGAATTGAAAATTGAGGGGATGCCCGTCTATTAGGGAATGGCTGAACAAAATGTGGTATGTGATTGCGATGGAACACTATTGTGCTATAAGAAATGATGAGCAGGATGCTCTCAGAAAAAATCTGGAAAGACTTGCGTGGGCTGATGCAAAGTGAAATGTGCTGTGTATAAAATAATGATAATATCCTAAGATCATCAGCTGTAAATGACTTAGCTGTTTCCAGCAATACAGTGATCCTTGACTCTGAAAGATTTATGATAAAAATGCTATCCATCTCCAGAGAAAGAACTGATGGTATCTGAATACAGAGTGAAGCATACTTTTTTTACTTTCTTTACTTTTCTTGAGGGCTTTTTATTTTTTTTGGTCTATGTTTTCTTTCACATGACTATTATGGAAATGTTTTGGGTGACTACATATGTATAACCTGTATCGAATTGCTTGTTCTCTCAATGGGACGTGGTGGAGAAGGAGGAAGTTTTAAACTCAAAGTTTTAAAAATGAATGTTAAAAATTGTTTTTACACGTAACTGGTGAAGAATAAAATATTAAATAAGAAAAATTCCAGGTGAGAGATGAAGAGGGCTTTGAAGCTGAAGCCTTTTAATCTCTTTGTACTGACCTGTTAACCTCTATCATTGATTCAAGACTCCTCATACATTGGGAAATGCAAAATGAAATAAAAAATAAAAGTTCTGAATGAAAGCTAACCTGTTTTGCTGCACCTGTATAGCAAAAACACATTTTAAGATTGGGAGACTGGTTTGAGAGTGTTCTCTCTCTGTCTCTCTCCTCTCTCCTGCCTCCCCCTCCCCTTCCCCCTCTCCTTTTTTTCTTCCTTTCTTTCCTTCCTTCCTTCCTTCCTTCCTTCCTTCCTT
>NW_020954843.1:2437-2541 GCF_900497805.2 Vombatus ursinus
TCCCTCCCTACTGGTCCTTGTTATCATCTTTTAATTTTCATAGCAGCATAGCATAGTGGATTTGAAGTCAGAGGATTTGGGTTTGAGCCCTCAATTTGCCATTT
>NW_020954843.1:2581-2993 GCF_900497805.2 Vombatus ursinus
TGTGACCTTGGGTAAGTCACTTGAACTCTCTAGCCCTCAGTTTCTTCATTTATAAAATATGGTAATTTTACTAGATGGCTTCTAAGGTTCCTTCCAGCTTAAAATCTATGATTTTACAAAAGTTGTGTACATGGGTTCTCCTTTGTTTTTTTTTGGTGTGGTCAATGACTTGTCATAAAATTACCCATTTAGAAATCATTTCTTGGTAAATGGTGGGAGAAATGGACAAGAGAGCCTGATGATCTTCCCTTCCCACAGTGAGCCCCAACTCCCTAATTTAGGCCTGAAGTAGGCGGCTGGCCATAAAGATCAAATGAGATATATGCTTGTATGTATGTGAAGTGCTTAACCAACTGAAACTTTAAGCACTACATAGATATGAGTTATTATTACTTTTATTTTACTAAAAAAG
>NW_020954843.1:3095-7236 GCF_900497805.2 Vombatus ursinus
GGAGAGAGTGAGAGAGTGAGAGAGAGAGAAAGAGTCAGTCGCAGATGACTGAGGTTCTGAACCTTGGTGACAGGAAGGGTGGTAGTTTTCTCTACTGGAGGCAGCTAGATGGTGCTGTAGATAGAGAGCTAGGCCTGGAGTCAGGAAGACCAGAGATCAAATCAATTCTCAGACACTTAGGAGATTGTAAGACACATTAGGAAGTAGTAAGGCATCAATAGATAATGAGAATACTGTCAAGTATAGCTAAGTACGGTGGTCCTAGAAAATGCCTCCACTATATAGAGGATGGAGTCAAGATCCACCCAGAAGGGGTGTTAAATAGAGATACAGATGTGTAACCTAGTTGTGTGACCCTCTGTCTGTCTTAGTTTCTCATGTGTAAAATAGGGTTAATAACAGCATCTACCACCTACCTTTCAGGATAGTTATGAGGATAAAATAAGATAACCTTTGCAAAATGCTTAGCAGAGTGCCTGACATATAGCACACTTAGAAATACTTATTCCCTTCCCCCTTAAAAGAAATAGTGAATAGAAATACTTAGAAATACTATAGAAATGCTTATTCCCTTCCCCCTTAAAAGAAATAGTGAAGTTTGGAGGAGGGGAGGGTTTAAGGGATAAGATAATGAGTTCCATATTAGATGAGGTGGGTATGAGATGTCTATGAAAAATGCTGCATTTGAGTGGTTCTACTTTGTGTGTAAAAGATATGTTCATGTGTACTTCTTTCTCATGATCTTTTTAAGACTCCTGAGAGTGAGGACTGTATCAGTCCTTCCTCTGCACCAATCTGGTTTACCTGATACAAGAATTTGCCTTCGGGGGAAGCTCAGTCCACAGTGCCAACTGATAGTGAAATCTGCCATTTTAGGAATGCTAGTATTCAGAGGTCAAAGGATCCTTAAAGACCATCCTGCTCCCTTGATCTACACATAAACAGATCCGCAGGTGGAGTAAGAAGACAAAACACCCAACTTCTAATTTGGAAGGGACTTCAGTCCTACCCATACTGGAATAAGAACCCCTTCCCACTGGAGACCCCAACATCTCTGACTAGTTATCAATCACCCAGCCTTTGCTTGAAGGCTTCCGGTGAAGGAGAAGCAGTACATTTTACTTTGGGGCAGCTCTAATTGTTAGAGAGTTTTTCCTTATGTAGGAGCAGCTAGCTAATGCAGTGGGTTGGGTGCTAGGCCTGGAGTCTAGAAGGTCTGAGTTCAAATCCTGTTTCATTAACTTAGCTGCATGACTGGGCAAATCACTTAACCTCTGTTTGTCTCAATTTTCCCATCCATAAAATGGAGATAATAATAGCACCTACATCCCAGGGTTGTTGTGGGGGGGGTGTGTGTGTCAAATGAGATAGTAATTATAAAGCACTTTGTACAGTGCCTAGCACATAGTAAGCACTAGATAAATATGATTATTATTACTATTATTATTCAAGTTGGGGCACTGTCACATTCTTTTTCTAGCTTTTATTTAGATATTTTTCCCCTGGTTACATGTAAAAACAATTTTTACATTTGTTTTTAAAACGTTGAGTTCCAAATTCTCTCCCTTCTTCCCTCTCCACTCCTCCCCATTGAGAAGACAAGCAATTTGATGTAAGTTATACACGTGTAGTCATGCAGAACATATCCATAATAGTCATGTTGTGACAGAAAACAGAGACAAGAAAAACAACTCAAGAAAAATGAAGTTTAAAAAAAGTATACTTCAATCTGCATTCAGACACCATCAGTTCCTTCTCTGCATTTCTCATAGCATTTTTCATCATAAGTCCTTCAGAATTGTCTTGGATTGTTGTATTACTGAGAATAGGTAAGTCATTCACAGCTGATCATCTTACCATATTGCTGTTATTTTGTGTACAGTACATTTCACTTTGCATCAGCCCATGCAAGTCTTTCCAGGTTTTTCTGAGAGCATTCTGCTCATCATTTCTTATACAATAGTATTCCATCATAATCACATACAGCAACTTGTTCAGCCATTCACTGATTGATGGGCATCCCCTCAACTTCCAATTCTTTGCCCCCAGAAAAGAGCTGCTATAAATATTTTTGTACATATAGGTCCTTTTCCTTTCTGTTTTTTATGTCTTTTGGGATACAGACCCATTGCACTATCATATTCTTTCAGCTTGTTCCCCTGAGCTTCTGCTGGCTTTCCTGGTGGACCTCTCTTTCACTGCTACAGCTTCTGATTGTCTTTTTGTTCAGTTCTGGGTTTGATGAAGAAGCTTACTGCTTGTTTTGGTCGAATTTTTTACTCATTTTTCGATCTGGTGCCCTTTAAAATCATTACAGAGTTTGACCTATTGCTAGGTCAAAGGGCATTCATGGTTTTACAGCCCTTTGGCCATAGTTCCAATGTGGCCCTTCATATCTCCATCTTAATTAGAACTCTCTGCCTTATCACCACCATCTGTTAAAATTATCTTTTCTACCTCAAGCAGTGGTCCCATTACTACTCTGATCTTTCCCACAATATAGCTTAAAAAAAAAAAAACAACCCCAAAACCAAATCTCCTGGTCTGTCCCTGTATCTCTGTATAAAACCCCTTCTGTGTGGGTCTTGACTTAATCCTCTGTACAATGGGGGTATTTTTCTAGGACCAGTGAATTTAGCTATGCTTTATAATACTCTCATTATCTATTGATGCCTTACTACCTCCTAATTTTTTGGGATGGGGGTTGTAATAAAGCAATATTACCCCTCAAAACTTTATGTACAACAATAGATCTTAGGAAAGTGAAAGGTCACACGATAGCATTGAGGAAGCAAATTCTGTTGTTACAGTAATAAGGATAATAATAATATGACATTTAAAAAGTTCAATCAATATGGTTTCTGGGTAATTAATAATTTTATTAATAATGCAAACATTTTATTAATAAAAGGATCAGCGACACTCTTGAATGCCAAAGACCCCTCTTGGAGCCCATTCATTGCTTACATGCTCTTGGAAAGGTGGGTATTCCTGAGGGTGGAAATTGACTCTGATTTGTTAATAAGTAATGAGAGAGAATGAATATTATAATGAGAGGTGGGCTTATTCCAATGAGGGGCTTGGGGTACATGACACTGAGCCCATTCATTTCTAAAACTTTGAGTTCAAAATTCTCTCTCCTTCTCCCTCCCCATCCACCCTCATTGAGAAGGCAAGCAATTTGACATAGGCTATACATATGCAGTCATGCGAAACACTTCCATAACAGTCATGTTGTGAAAGACTAACTATATTTCCTTCTATCCTATCCTGGCCCCCATTTATTCTATTCTTTCCTTTGTCCCTGTCCTTCCTCAAAAGTGTTTGCTTCTGATTACCCCCTCCCCCAATCTTCCCTCCCTTCTACACCCCTCCCTCTCTTATCTCCTTCCCTCCTACTTTCCTGGAGGGTAAGATAGATTTTCATACCCAATTGGGTATGTATGTTATTGCCTCCTTAAGCCAAATCTGATGTGAGTAAAGTTCACCCATTTCTTCTCATCCCCTCTTTTTCCCTCCACTGTAAAAGTTTTTTCTTGCCTCTTATCTGAGATAATTTAGCCCGTCCTACCTCTCTCTTTCTCTTTCTCCCAGTACATTCCTCTCACCCCTTAATTTTCTTTTTTAGATTTCATCCCTTCATATTCAACTCACCCTGTACCCTCTGTCTATATATATTCCCTCTAACTACCCTAATACTGACAAAGGACTCATGAGTTACAAATATCATCTTTCCATGTAGGAATGTAAACAGTTTGACTTTAATAAGTCCCTTATAATTTCTCTTTCCTGTTTATCTTTTCATGCTTCTCTTGAGTCTTGTATTTGAAAGTCAGTTTTTCTATTTAGCTCTGGCTTCTCAAGAATGAATTAAATTCTTCTGCATCACTGAATGTCATTTTTTTTTTCCCCTCATTGATTACACTCAGTTTTTCTGGGTAGGTGATTCTTGGTTTTAATCCTAGCTCCTTTGACCTCCAGAATATCATATTCCAAGCCCTCCAATTCCTTAATGTAAAAGCTGCTAAATCTCATGTTATCCTGATTGTGTTTCCACAATACCTGAATTATTTCTTTCTGGCTGTCTGCAATATTTTCTCCTTGACCTGGGAATTCTGGAATTTGACTACAATATTCCTAG
>NW_020954843.1:7279-9251 GCF_900497805.2 Vombatus ursinus
TTCCTTTGGGGATTTTTTTCAGAAGGTGATAGGTGGATTCTTTCAATTTCTATTTTGCCCTCTGGTTCTAAAATATCAGGGCAGTTTCCCTTGATAATTTCTTGAAAGATGATGTCTAGGCTCTTTTTTTGATCATGGCTTTCAGATAGTCCAATAATTTTTAAGTTTTCTCTCCTGGATCTATTTTCCAGGTCAATTGTTTTTCCAATGAAACATTTCACATTCTCTTCTATTTTTTCATTCTTTTGGATTAGTGTTACAGTGTCTTGATTTGTCAAATTGTCTCTAGCTTCCAATTGCTCCATTCTAATTTTTAAGGAAGTATTTTCTTCAGTAATCTTTTGGACTTCCTTTTCCATTTGGCCAATTTTGCTTTTTTAGGGCATTCTTCTCCTTATTGGCTTTTTGGACCTCTTTTACCATTTGGGTTAGGCTATTTTTTTTTATTAATTTATTTTGATTTATCAATACTCACTTCCATATGCTTTTGAGTTTAAAATTTTTCTCCCCTTTCCTCCCCACCACCTTCCCCAAGACAGTGCACAATCTGATATAGGCTATACATTTTCATTCATATTAAACACATTTTCACATTAGTGATATTGTAAGTAAAAATTAAAACCAACAGGAGGAACCATCAGAAAGAGGAAACAAAATTCAACAGAAGAGAAAAAAAAATAGCAATTCAACTTCCATAGTTCTTTCTTTGGATGTGGATAGCATTTTCCATCACAAGGCCTCTGGAGATGTCTTAGATCCTTGTATTGCCAGGAAGGGTCAAGTTTAGGCTATTTTTTAAGGTGTTATTTTCTTCAGTATTTTTTTGGGTCTCCTTTGACATCACTCTCAGTTTTTCTTCTACTTTTCTTACTTGCTTCTCAAAATCCTTTTTGAGCTCTTCCATGGCCTGGGACCAATTCATATTTTTCTTGGAGGCTTTGGATGTAGGAGCTTTGGCTTCATTGTCTTCTTCTGGTTGTGTGTTTTGATCTTCTTTGTCATCAAAGTAAGATAATATAGTCTAACTCTTTTTGTGCTGCTTGCTCATGATTCTGGCCAATTACTTGAGTTATAAACTCTTTGTTAAGGTGGGGTCTGTTTCCAGTGTGGAGAATGTACTGTCCCAAGCTTCAGGGGTTTTGTGCAGCTGTTTTCAGAGATACTTCTAGGGACCTGTAAATTTTCAGTCCTTCCAAGGTGATATGATCAAGGGCGAAGTGTTTACTCCTTTCCTGGGCTGTGCTCTGGTCTATGAGTGACAAGCACTTTTTTCTGTCTTGAAACTGTGAGGAGGATTTCCTCTCCATGGCCACTACAAGCTCCACCATGCGCTCCTCCTCACCCCAGGACCACCACCCAGAACTGTGACTCAGATCCAAGCACGGGCAAAGCAAGAGAATCTTGCACCAGCAAAGAGATCCCTGCAATCCCCCTCTGATCAGCCATTCGATTTCCCCTCAGTCTGTGGGCCAGAAGCTCAGGAGGCAGCCCCTGCCCCATGGCCAAGCTCGGGTCTGGGGCTAGAACCCCACCATGCTTCTCTCTCACCACCGCAGAAACAAACTTTTCCCACTGATCTTCTAAGTTGTCTTTGGCCTTCATGGGTTGAGAAATCTGGAAACTGCTACAGCTGCCCATGATTCAGTCCTCTGAGGCCTGCTCCAGGTTTACTGCAGCCTGCGCACCCACACCAAACTGCTCTCCTCTCCCTGCCCGGTGGGATATACCTTTCCAATCAACTATCCAGGTTATCTTGGGCTGGAAATTTGTTTCACTCTGTCTTTTTGTGGGTTCTGCTGCTTTGGAATTTGTTTAGAGCCATTTTTTTATAGGTATTGGAGGGGTTTGGGGAAGAGCTCAAGCAAGTCACTGCTTTCTCTCCACCATCTTAGCTCCGCCCCCTTCATTTTCATTTTTAAGGAATTATTTTCTTTAGTGAGCTTTTGGACTTCCTTTACATTTGGCCAATTCT
>NW_020954844.1:0-80040 GCF_900497805.2 Vombatus ursinus
GTGCAAAGTGTTTTATAATTGTGTTCATAGAGTTCCTGGGTTTGTTTTGGGAGGTAGACTCCTAAATATTTTATAATGTCTACAGTAAGTTTAAATGGAATTTGTCTTCCTATCTCTTGCTGTTGGGCTTTGTTGGTAATATATAGAAATGCTGATGATTTATATGGGTTTATTTTATAGCCTGCAACTTTGCTGAAGTTGTTTATTATTTCAAGTAGTTTTTTACTTGATTCTCTGGGATTCTCTAAGTATAACATCATGTCATCTGTAAAGAGGGATAGCTTTGTTTCTTCTTTGCCTATTCTCATGCCTTCAATGTCTTTTTCTTCTCTTATTGCTAAAGCTAACATTTCCAGTACGATGTTGAATAACAGTGGTGATAATGGACATCCTTGTTTCACCCCCAATCTTATTGGAAATGCTTCTAGCTTGTCCCCATTACATATTATGCTTGCTGAAGGTTTTAGATAGATGCTACTTATCATTTTGAGGAAGACTCCATTTATACCTATGCTCTCTAGTGTTTTTAATAGGAATGGGTGTTGTATTTTGTCAAAAGCTTTTTCTGCATCTATTGAGATGATCATGTGGTTTCTGTTAGTTTTGGTGTTGATATGATGGATTATGTTGATAGTTTTTCTTATATTGAACCAGCCCTGCATTCCTGGTATAAATCCTACCTGGTCATAGTGTATTATTCGTGTGATGAGTTGGTGTAATCTATTTGCTAATATTTTGTTTAAAATTTTTGCATCTATATTCATTAGAGAAATTGGTCTATAATTTTCTTTTCTGTTTTGACTCTTCCTGGTTTAGGTATCAGCACTTTGGACTTTGTTGGTAATATATAGAAATGCTGATGATTTATGTGGGTTTATTTTACCTTTTCTCAGCAATGCAAGGATCTAAGAAATCTCCAAAAGTCTCATGATGGAAAATGCTATCCACATTGAAATAAAGAACTATGGAGTTTGAATGCAGATCAAAGCATACTATTTGCTATTTTTTTCTTCTGTTTTGTTTTGTTTTCTCTTTCTTATGATTCCTCTTATTGGTTCTAATTCTTTTTTTTAATTAATAAATTTACTTTTTGTTTTCAACACTTACTTCCACAAGATTTTGAGTTCCAAATTTTCACCCCATCTTGCCCCTCCCCCCACCCCAAGATGGCATGCATTCTGAATTCTCCTTCCCCTAGTCTGCCTTCCCTGCTGTCTCTCCCACCCTTCACTTATCCTCTTCCCCTTTAATTTTCCTATAGGGCAGGACAGATTTCTTGTATTTCTATGTATTTCCCATTTCCTGTATTTCTTATTTCCCAGTCGCATGTGAAATTTTTTTTTTAAAACATGTGTTTTTAAAACTTTGGGTTCCAAATTCTATCCCTTCCTCCCTCCCCACCCACCCTCATTGAAAAGACAAGCAACTCAATATAGGTTATACACGTGCAGTTATGCAAAACACTTCCATAGTAGACATGCTGTGAAAAATTAACTCTATTTCCCTTAATCCTATCCCACCCCCCCATTTATTCTATTCTTTCTTTTGACCCTGTTCCTCCTCAGAAGTATTTGCTTCTGATTACCCCCTTTCCCAATCTGCCCTCCTCTCTATCATCCCCCTACTCTTTTGTCCCCTTTCCCTCCCTATTTTCCTGTAGGGTAAGACAGACCTTACAACATGACTAATGTGAAAATGGGTTTAATAGGAATGTATATGTATAGCTTATATCAGATTGTGTGCTGTCTTGGGGAGGGTGATTGGGAGGAAAGGGGAGAAAAATTTTAAACTCAAAAGCACATGGAAGCGATTGTTGATAAATCAAAATAAATTAATAAAAATTTTAAAAAAAGAAATTACCAAGGAAAATTGCCCTAATATTCTAGAACTAGAAAGTAAAATAGAAATGGAAAGAACCACTATTCACTTCCTGAAAGAAATCCCAAAATGAAAACTGCCAGGAATATAATAGCCAAATTCCAGAGTCTCCAGGTCAAGGAGAAAATACTGCAAGCAGTCAAAAAAAAACCAAAACATTTCAAATATCATGGAGCCACAGTCAGGATAACACAAGATTTCATAGTTTCTACATTAAAGAATGGGAGGGCTTGGAATATGCTATTCTAGAGGGCAAAAAGCTGGGATTACAACCTAGAATCACTTACCCAGCACAAGGGACAATAATCCTTCTGGAGAAAAAATGGTCCTTCAGTGAAATAGAGGACTTTCAAGCATTTCTGATGAAAAGACCAGAAGTGAATAGAAAACTTGATTTTCAAATACAAGACTCAAAAAAAGTATAAAAAGTTAAGCAGAAAAGAGAAATCATAAGGGATTTAGTAAGGTTTAAGCAACTAACTGTTTACATTCCTACATGGGAAAATGATACTTGTAACCCCTAAACACTTTCTCATTATTAGGGCAGTCAGGAGTATAAACAGACAGAAAGAACAGGTGTGAGTTGAATGTGATGATATCATTATTTTTAAAAAGTAAAATTAAGGGATAAGAAAGAAGAATGTACTGGGAAAAGGAGAAAGGGAAAGGTAGAATGAGGTAAATTATCAGACAAGAAGAAAAGGCCCTAAAGAGATTTTACAGTGAAGGGGAAGATGGGGGAAGGGGAGAGGGGAACATGTGAACCTTACTTTCATCAGAATTGGCTCAAAGAGGGAATAACATACACACTTGGGTGTAGAAATCTGTCTTACCATACAGGAAGGTAGGAGGGGAAGGGAATAAGAGAAGGGGGTATGTGGGGCAGAAGGGAGAGCAGTTTAGGGGAGGCAAAAGTCAGAAGCAAAACACTCTGAGAATGGACAGGGTAAAAGGAGAGAGAGTAGGATAAATGGGGAAAACAGGATGGAGGGAAATACATAGTTGGTAATCATTACTGTGAAAACAAATTTACAGTGAGTTCCTCTGATAAAGACTGCATTTCTCAAACATACAGAAAACTGAGTCAAATGTATAGAAATAAAAGCCATTCCTCAATTGATAAATGGTCAAAGGATATGAACAGGCAGTTTTCAGACAAAGTAATCAAAGCTATCCATAGTCATATGAAAAAAGTGCTCTAAATCACTACTGATTAGAGAAATGCAAATTGAAACAACTCTGAGCTACCATCCCATACCTATCAGATTGGCTGATTAGACAGAAAAGGAAAATAACAAATGCTGGAGGGCATGTGGGACAATTAAAACACTAATGTACCCTTGGTGAAGTTGAATACTGACATAACCATTATGGAGAACAATTTGGAACTATGCCCAAAGGGCTATAAAATTATTCATACTCTTTGACCCAGCAATGTCACTATTTCTGTATCCCAAACAGAAATAAAAAAGGGGAGGTGAAGACCTATTTTTACAAAAATATTTATAGCATATATGTTCAATGCCATACGAGGCAAGGTTCTCATCTGCGAAACTGGTGGAAGGGGAGATGTCTTAGAAGTCTGAGGAGGAATGAAAAGCTCTGGAAAAGCCTCTGTGGTGATGGAGATACTACGGGAGAGACTTTGTAAGAAACATGATCCAGTCCAGCTTTGTTTTACAGCATTTAAGTAGGAAGGAAGATGGGAATGACAAAGGTATGAGGACTGGTAAGGCATGATCAGTGATAGAACAAGAGGCTAAGGTATTCAAGAGAAGAGAACAGTGTAGACTGAATTCATTCACCAAGAGGTTAAGATGGGGAAGGGTGCAGCCATAGCATAGGAGAGCCTAGGAAAGAAGCAAGTGGTCAAGCACTTGGGAGGTCATAGTAAGGATGAGGAATAGGTTGTTTTAGAATGCAAGGTAGAGAAAGAAAGGAATGGAATAACAATAGATTGTGATCAGAGAAGCACATTTCAGAGGTTGTGAACATGGAGGAGTTGCATTGGTGAAAGTTGGCAAGGTTGAAGGTTCCTAAGGTGGGGTGGAGGATAATCTCATGGGAAATGTAAGTTGAGCAAACTGGGAGATGAGTTTTTGAGGGAGTATGTTGGTGTGACTATGCATGTTCAAGTCCTCTGGTTTGACTGCAGGCGTTGGAGAACAAAGAAAGACTGAGCCAGTCAATGAACTCATTGAGGAATGGTGGAGACACAAGAGCTAACAGATTTTGCCTGGGTGGTAGATATAGATTCGGTGAACTTCAAAGAAGATGTTCCTGGGAATGAAGGTAGAGAGAGAAGCTAGGAGTGACAATGGGGAGCAAGGAATATTCAGAATTCCCCACCTGAATCACGTTGTGTCCTGGTAGAACAGGGTGACCCAATAAGCTTCAAGAGTCCATGTCTCAGGGAGGCTGGGTGGTACAGTGGATAGAGCTCCAACCATGAAATCAGGAGAACCCGAGTTCAAATGTGAACTCAGACACATAACACTTACTAGCTGTGTGACCCTGGGCAAGTCACTTAACCCTGATTGCCTCACCAAAAAAAAAAAAAAAAAAAAAAGAATCTATATCTCCCTCTTACGGCCAAGAGAACAGACAGAATCATTCCCCTTTCCAATCATGTTCTCCCCTCAGTTTCAAAAGATGTCAGAGACACATATTCCAGGAGAATGGAAGATGAGCCACTCTGGGCCTTTTCACCTAGATCTTTCTTGTCTTGGAGCTCATCTAGTCCTCAAGCGTCCCTGCCAAGTTTGTCCTTGGAACCTGTCACATGAAACTAGCATCCCTAAAATTAACAAAGATGCTAAAAGATGCAAAAATCTCAGGGTTGAATTAGCTGTAGGAAGACAGGTACATTAATCCACTGCTGCAAGAGCCTTGGATCAATCCAATATTGCAGGGAAACAATATAGGGGAGGGGGAAAATAAGCATTTGTACAGCTCCCATTATGTGCCAGGAACTGTGCAAAGAACTTTAAATATACTATCGCATTTGACCTTCACAACAACCCTGAGTGGAAAGTGCTTTTGTTACGCCCATTTTGGAGATTAAAAACCAAATCAAATCAGTCAGATGGTGAAATCACTGGTCCACTCAAAAATTATTGTGCTATTAGAAAGGCCAGATTCCTTTTTCTTTTTCTTATCAATATACCCCCCTGATTAGGTAAAAGAAATGTGCACAGGAACGTTCTGTTTGGTCTGAATAGACCACAAGCTAATAAACAAATAAAAATAATAATAGCTAACATGGATATAGTGCCTAGTATGTACCAGGCACTGTCCTAAGCACTCTACAGTGAATATCTCATTTTATCCTCATGCCAACCCTGGGAGATATGTGGTTTTTTTTTTTTTCATTATCATTTCCATTTTATAGATGGGGAAACTGGGGCAGAGATTAAGCGACTTGCCCTCAGTCATACAGCTAGTGCAACTTTCTAAGGTTGAATTTGAACTCGGACCTTCCTGGCTCCAGATGTGGTGTTCTATTCACTGTGTTAACAAGCCTAGTAGATATGGCCGCTTTTTCCTAAGAACCACACACATCACACCCCATCCTTCCCTCTCTGACTTCCAGGTAATTTGGTGGATAGTGGTAGAATTAACTCCAGCTGGGCTAGGTCTGGGTCACAGAATCCTGGCCCACAACCCCCTCCCTGTTTGGTCACAGGGAGCATTCATACAAAAAGGACCTTCTTTTGAATATAAGCAGAAACCTATAAACCATAAGAAAGAGGGATTGAGTATGTGATCTTGGCCCTGTCAGTACACATCTCTGGCTTCAGTTTCTTCATTTGTAAAAATGAATGGCTTGGAGGGCATCATCATTGTAAGCCTTTCCAATTCCTCTGATCTTGAGTGAAGGGAATACTTGGAGGAATGAACTATGCCATCTTACGTGTTCTAGATGACAAGGAAGCCTGGGACAAGGTGGGAGAGAGGTTAAGGTGCTGGATGCTAATCCACTGTGCTCTGTGCTTCGGGGTTCAAATCCCTTTCTTGTGGATGTCTTTCATCTATGTTCCCATCATCCTCAATGTGTCTTACACATGTGGCTATACCTCCTTGAAAGTGTCTGACCTCACGTAATCTCAGAAGCTAAGCAGGGTCAGGCTTAGATAACATGTAGATGGGAGATTGCCTGGAAATGTTTGCTACTGCACCTGGGAGTCAGCACAGCGTAATTCATACAGTGCTGGACTTGGAATAAGGAAGGCTTATTTTCAAATCTCACCTCAGAAACTTAGTAGCCGTGTGATTCTGGGCATGTCACTCCATCTCTCTATGCTTCAGTTTTCTCATATATAAAATGAGGGCTTTGGTCTCAAGGGGATTTTTAAAAAAATCAACCAAAGTTGCTTTTTTTCTCCCAAATCCATAGTGTGTCTTGTCTTCTGTTCTCTATAATTACAGAGAGCCACTCAGTTGATTAGAATTCTTACAGCCTTCAAAGTTGTTTCTTTTTATGGTATTATTTTTAATTTATAATTGTTGCTCTGGCTTTGTTCACTTTAGTCAGCATCAGTTCATACCAATCTTTCCATGTCTTTTTTAAAATCACCTATTTCCTCATTTTTTATAGCACAAAAGTATTCCATTATATATACACCCTGAAATTTGTTCAGTCATTCCCCAATTGATGTACAATCCTGGAGTTTCCAGGGGTTTTTTTTTTGGTGCTGTTGTTTCTTTTTGTTGTTTTTGTTTGGTTTTGTATTTGCTGTCACAAAAAGCAATGCTATAAAAATTTTTGTATCTATAGTACTTTCCCCTCCTTTTCTGATCTCCTTAGGATACAGGCCTACTAGAGGGATATCTGAGTCAAAAGGCATGTACTATTTAGTAACTTTGGGGAGCTATTTTCAATTTTCTTTTTAGAAGGGTTGGACCCATTCATAGCTCCTCCAGTAGTTCATCCACATGCCTTTTCCCTTTAACCCCTCCAATTTTTTCATGTTTGCTGTTTTTTGTAATCATGGTTATGTGATGGTCATGAGATGGAGCCTTGAAACTGCTTGAAATCGCATCCTTCAACTAGTAATAATTTGGAGCATCGTTTCACATGGCTATATATACTGTGGATTTTTCCCTGGTGAAACTGATGGTCATATCCTTAGGCCATTTACAAATTGGTGACAAGGTTCTTATCCCTATAAATTTGAGTCAGGTCTTTATGTATGTTGGAAGTTAAATTTTCACTAGAGCAACTGACTGCAAAGATATCCCTACAAAATCCCTTTTAACAATAGCTGTATTAAATTTGTTCCTACAAAACTTAAATTTTAATCAACATTCATTTTTGTCTTCTGCCATTCTTTCTATCCCTGGTTTGGTCATGAGCTCTTCCTGTGTATTTTATAGGTAATTTTTCCATGTTTCTCTAATGTGTTTATGATGTGATATTTCATATCCAGATCACACACCCATTTGGAGCTTATCTTTATATAAGGTGGGAAGTTTTGGTCTAAAGCTCATTTCTTCCATATGCTATACAATTTTGCTAGCAATGTTTACCAAATATCGAATCTTTATCCCAATAACTTGGGTCTTTGTGCTCACTGAGTGCTAAGCTATTAGTTTTTTCTCTATGGGTTGCATTCCTAATGTTCCCCTGAATGATCTATTTTTAAACCAGGACCAAATTATTTTGAAAAATACTGCTTTGTAGTATAGTTTGAGATCTGTCACTGCTAAGCTTCATTTGTGCCCATTTTTTCCCCTTTATTTCCTGTAAGATTCTTGACCTTTCTTTCTCCATCAAAATTTTCTTATGATTTTCTCTCATTTTACAAAATAACCCTTTGGTAGTTTGAATGGTTTCACTGAAAAAGAAAATTATCTTAAATAGTGTTATCATTTTGAAAAAAAAACAGGCTCATTCTGTTCATGACCAAATAATAGTTTTCCAATTATTTAGGTTTGCCTTTATTTCTTTAAACAGTGGTTTAGAGTTTTATTTATAAAGTTCTTATGTGTATCTTGGTAGGTAAGGTCTCAAGTATTTTATAGATTCTGTAGTTTTAGCAAAAGTTATTTTTTTTTCCTATCTCTTCTTGTTGGGTTTTGTTGGTGTGATATAGAAAAGCCTTGGGAGTCAGGACCACCTGAGGTCAAAAGACACTTGACACTAACTAGCTGTGTGACCCTGGGCAGGTCACTTAACCCCAATTGCCAAAGTTAAGAAGAAATGCTCATGCTTTGTGTGGATATGTGTGATAATATTGCTAAAATTAATCATTATTTCAATTAACTTTTAGTTGTCTCTCCAAAGGGTCTTTAAATACACCATCCTATCAGCTGCAAAAGTGATCATTTTATTTACCTTTGTTTATTTATTCTGTTTCTTTTTCTTGTCTTATTTCTATAGCCATTATTTCTAGCAATATGTAAATTACATGTGGGAACAATGAATATTCACCCCTAATTTTGTTGGAGAGGAATTTATACCCACTACATAAAATGCTGACTCATCTTTGGATGTGTGCGTGAGCTTGTGTGTGTGTGTGATGTATGTATGATTAACAGTATACCTTTTGGATGCATGTGTACTACATACATATATGCAGGATATACTATATATAGGAGATATATATATACACACATACTATTAATCATATTAAGGAAAGGTACATTGATTCATATAGTTTCTAGAGTTTTTTTCTTTTTAGGCAATTGGGGTTAAGTGACTTGCCCAGGGTCACACAGCTAGTAAGTGTCAAGTGTTTGGTCTGAGGTTGGATTTGAACTCAGGTCCTCTTGACTTCAGGGCAAGTGCTCTATCCACTGCGCCACCGAGCTGCCCCAGTTTCTAGAGTTTTTAATAGAAATAGCTGATTATTAAAAAATTCTGCTTCTATTGGTAATATATTGTTTTCATTTTTTGTTATTAATATGGTTAAGTTTATAGTTTTCCTAATACTAAACTAATACAGCAATCATGGAATGAATCCATCCTGCTCATAAAATATAATCCTTGTACTATGTTATTTTAGCATTTTGGCTAAGAGTTTATTTTAAAATTTTGCATCAGTGATCATTAGGGATATTAATACAAGATTTTCTTTTGGTTTTGACTCTTCTTACATATCAAGTTCATATTTATGTCACAGAAGGAATTTCATAAGATACTTGCTTTTGCTATAACTGCCAACAACTTCTGTCATTTTGGAAATAATTATTTTCAAATGTTTTATAGAATTCAGTTTTGATTACATCTGGTCCTCTAGTTCCCATCGTCACCTCCTCACGCTGACCCCATTAGGAGTCATTTATGTCCTGTTGAATTTCTTAGATCGATTTGCTTAAATTTTCTGTTTCTTATTCTATTAATCTGGGTATCTTCTGTTTTTATAAATATTTACTTCCCGGGGATTGATGCACTTAATATATAGTCGGGCAAAATAATTTCTAATAAAATCCTTTATTTCTTTAACAGAAATTATCCTTTTTTCATTTTTGTTAATAGTAATTTAATTTCCCTTTTCTTCATTTTTTTTTTAAGGCAATTGGGGTTAAGTGATTTGCCCAGGGTCACACAGCTAGTACGTGTCAAGTGTTTGGTCTGAGGCTGGAGTTGAACTCAGGTCCTCCTAACTTGCAGGCTGGTGCACTATCCACTGCGCCACCTAGCTGCCCCCTATAAATACTTTTGTACACACAGGTCCTTTTCCTTTTATCTCTTTGAGATTTAGAGTA
The DNA here is from genome assembly GCF_900497805.2 of Vombatus ursinus. NCBI lineage: Eukaryota > Metazoa > Chordata > Mammalia > Diprotodontia > Vombatidae > Vombatus > Vombatus ursinus. The sequence continues at coordinate 9,589 of NW_020954844.1, forward strand.
TTTTTTCATTATTATTGGTCACTTTGATTTCATCACTGAAAACTGTTTATATTCCTTAACCATAATGGGAATCTTATTCATCTTTTCACCTGTGTCACTAACTAGATAAGGTGGTATTTGGCTACCATAAGATCATAGTTAACCCTGCTATTTACCTGCACTTCAATAAACTTCTTTACTTTGACATTTCAGAGCATTGAGCAGAAATCACATTGTACCAACACATGCCACAGGCCCTTGGGATGCTTTGTTTTAATTAAGGTGATTCCAAATCTTTACAGTCCACAGTGGCTACTCCAATGAACAGGTGCAGAAGCAGCACCAGCAACTTTAGGAATACAGCTCCGATGATGATATATTCCTCAAGCTCTGTCAACAATTATTTATCCACATTAGGCTCAGGCTCATCTCATAGCCAAGGTCATCCCCAGGTGTCTTGCAAGCCATATGCCCAGGGATAGTTAATACTAAGGATCTCCAATACCACTATCCACTCAGTAACCTCTGCCTCAGCCAGCATAACCTCTCCCTCCTTGAAGGTCCATGGGAGGATAACACAAAGTCTTTGCCCCTTCAGAGGGGAAGGATATCTTCTTCTCCCATGGTGCCTAAATAAGGAATCTCTGAACTGCATCTCCGGACTCAGAATCACAGTCTAGTCAGCTGGGGGATCTTCCCACACTCCTTACAATCATGAAGAATCACTCTAGTATGAATTCTCTGATGGACATAAAGTAGGGTCCTTGGTCTAAAGGCCTCCCCAAACTCAAAAGATTCTTCTCCAGAATTAATTCTTTGATTTGGAGGAAGTTGTGTCTTCAGGCTGAAAGTCTTCCCACATTCATTGCATTCATAAGGTCTCTCTCCAGTATGAATGCACTGATGTTGAGTAAAAGATACATTCAGGTGCCCAGTGGATAGATCACCGGCCCTATCTGGTGTCAGGAGTCAGGAAGACCTGAGTTCAAATCTGGCTTCAGATCAGACACTTACTAGCTGTGTGACCCTGGGCAAGTCACTTAACCCCAACTGCCTTGCCAAAAATAAATGAATGAATGAATGAATGAATGAAGAAACATTCAGGTGGAAGGCCTTCTCTTGTACATTACATTCAGAAGCTATGAATTATTTGAAGTTGAGAAAGATCTGACTCATGACAGAAGGCCTCCCATACTACTCATGTTCATAAAGAATTTCTCCAGTATGAATCCTCTGATACACAATAAGATGTGGCTTCTTCCTGAAGGCCCTCCCACATTGACTACATACATAAGGTTTGTCTCCAGCATGAATTTTTAATATCTAATAAGATCTGAATTGCAATAAAAGGATTTCCCACACTCCTTACATTCATGAGGAAACACGAGGATGAATTCTCTGATGGACATACTGTCCTCTAGCTAAAGGCCATCCTACATGCAATACACCCTTAAAGTTTCTTTCATGAATGAATTTTTTTTTTCAGCCAAAGACAAGGTTTATTAGAACATCTGTCATATCAGGCAGACTCTTAAGGAGTCTGAACATTAGTAAGCTATTGGCTAGATTCTAAGAATCTCAGAAGTGGCTAGATTTTAAGAATCTGAGCACCTTAATGGAGACAAGATGTATCTTATATACAGAAAGACCGTGGGAGAAGTCTAGGAGTGGCCAAGTAGTCTGGGGTGACTGCAGGAGAGGTCTAAGGAAGATCTGAAGCTGGGGTGAACAGAACACCTGGGACCTGGACCACCTGGCCAAGGGAGAATAGAGCCCAGCTAAGATTAAGGGTGGGAAATGGCCAGGGGCCATGGGGAGGTAAGACAATGGAGAAAAATATGGAACGCTTCATGAATGTGTGTGTCATGCTTGCGCAGAGGCCATGCTCATCTTCTCTGTATTGTTTCAATTTTAGCATATGGGCTGCCAAAGCAAGTATCTGAATGAATTCTTTGATGTTGAATAAGTTGTATCCTCATTCTGAAGGTCTTCTTAAATTCATTATATTCATAAGTTTTCTCTTAAGTATGAATTTTTTTATGTCGAATGAGATCCGAGTTGTAGGGGAAAGCCTTCCCACATTCCTTACATTTATTAAGGGTGTCTCCAGTATGAATTCTCTGATGTACAGTAAGATATCCCTTTCTTCTGAAGGCCTTTCCACATTCATTACATTCATACGGTTTCTCTCCAGTATGCATTCTTTGATGTCGAGTAAGTTGTGAGTTGTAGAGAAAAGCCTTCCCACACTCCTCACATTCATAAAGAGTATCTCCATTATGAATTCTTTGATGCACTGTAACTTGTGTCTTACTGCTGAAGGCTTTTCCACATGCACTACATTCATAAGATTTCTCTCTAGTATGAATTTTGTGATGCATTGTAAGTTGTGTCTTACTCCAGAAGATCTTCTCACATTCACTACATTCATAAGGATTCTCCCCAGCATGAATTCTTTGATGTGTAACAAATTCTGAGTTGCAGAGATAAGCCTTCCCAAATTCCTTACAGTCATAAAGAATGTCCCCAGTATGAATTATCCGATGCCCAGTACATTGTGTTTGACTGCTGAAGGCCTTCCCACATTCCCTCCATTCATAAGGTTTCTCTCCAGTATGAATTCTCTGATGTACAGCAAGATGCTCCTTGCTGCTGAAGGCCTTCCCACATCCCTTACATCCAAGAGATTTATCTCCAGTCAATTCTCTGCTCTCTGAAAGGAAGAATAAAGAGCTGATTAACCCTGCCTTCTTCACCCTTTCCCAAGTTCTTGGTTGCTCAAAGGTGCTAGAGCTTTTTCTTGCCTTCTCACTTCAGAAGGCTAGTCTCACTAGTCTTTCACTAAGAATCAATTTCTCTTATTTGAAAGTAGGACAACTCAAAGGCAACATATGTAAATGAACTGACTGAGGATGAAATTACCTGGAAGGATGAATGAAACATCACTCTACTTTAATTGGCTGACATTTGAATGGAATAAGACTTTCAGAAAAAAACCAGACGACTATGAGAACTTGCAAATGTATCCTTACGATCTGAGGTAAAAACAGGAAAAGACTGAACAGAAAGAAAATAGAGAATTGAGTTTAGAGTGAGGAAGAGAAATAGATATGTGAAGTAAACAGAATAAAGAAGAAATATGAGCAGAAGAATGTGACAACTGTGGTCATAAATTTCCTCTAAAAATCCAACATATCTACTTCGTAAGGAATTTATTGAAATCTATAAGACTAAGACATGCAGTTGTTTTTGACAAGAGAAATTTTTAATAATTACCTGAAATATTACTCAAACATTGGTAATCAAAGAAGTAAAAGTGAAAATAATTTGGAGGTATCGATAAAAAGTTTTCAAGATTAGCAAAAATACTCCAAAATGATAAATTTGGACAATTATGTTGAAATATCTACTTATCAAGCTGCTGCAGCCATTTTTCTGAAAATTAATAGCAATTTCACCTAAGGCTACAAAACTGTTCACATCCTATGACCCAAAAGTCTCAGTACTAGGTCTGCATTCTCAATATGTTACTGACATCAAACAAAACACTCTCAGTAAAATTTTCACAACAGCTTTTTGTGAAATAGTAAAATACTGAAAACCTACAGGTCCAATGATGGGCTTACGGCTACACGAGTCCTGTCATATGAACATATTAATGTGTCTTTATAAATGTAATTTCAAAGCACAAAGAAAACCAGGATGACACATAACATGATAGACTGAAGAAAGGGGAATTAGGTTAGGATTAAATACCTTAAAAAGGAACAGCAGCAAAGCCACACAATCATAAAAACAAATATAAAAAGAGAACTAAGAATAAAAAAGTGCACATTACTTAATATCTCAAGTAATGTACATATTTTAAAAGGGAGAATGAATTCACGTACGTTAGGCAGGAGAATGCTTCAGTGAACACAAGAGAAATAACTATCCTGTACTAAGGCAATAACTTTCCTTGAGAGTGGAGGTACATTTCAGTAAAGAGATACATTAAAAAAAAAAAAAGTAACTTCTTGAGATAAAAAAGGAAGTTTGAAAGTCTCAGAGCCTCTCAACAGGCCTGAAAAGTTTTGATAGGCCACCATGTTCAACATTGTCCAAGAGCTTTGACTTAAAATGACCAACAGATCACTAGTCTGCAATGACCCATTTGCTTGGTTTTTATGTAGTCACCTGAACAGGTGGTTCGTGGAATATCTGCCTCTGGCATCCAAGATACTTTCTTTCTTTCCAAATGGTAGATCACAGCTGGTTTGGAAACTGGAAATCTTGTTCATTGAAAAGGAAAAATTTGCTAGTTAGGCATCTCAGAGTTCCCTCATTGAAGAGATAGAGGAAATATTCTTTCCAAATCTTAGTAAAAATGTAGGGGAATAAGGTTGCTGAATGTATCTTTATATTATATTATAATATTATACTAGCTAATTTTGTCTGAGTTGTTGGGGTTTATGTGGGGCACAATGGGCTGGGTGAAGAGAGGAGGGTTTTTTTTTTCTTTTTTGGGTGTCAGGAGGAGGAGAAATAACATTTTTTTAAAAGCATCCATAAAACTTAATAAAAGAATTCAAAACTAGTTTAAGTCCTCTTTAGGAAAAAAAGTAGGCATGCTAGGAAGACCTCAAGGATAATACAAAGGAGCACGAAGGTTATTCTATATTATGGTAGAATGAATTACTGAGTAGGACTTAGGAAAAATAGTGCATTTGACTCTCTCCCTGCTTGGACAGTGGGAACACTGTTTATGATGAAACCTTCATTGGGATTAAAAAGAAAATCTTGGATTTGAAGCAACAGAGAAGAGAAAATACATTCTCAAGAATAACAACAAATCGAGGACCTGAGTTCAAATCCAGCCTCAGACACATAACATTAGCTGTGTGACCCTGGGCAAGTCACTTAACCCCACTGCCTAGCCCCCCCCCCCAAAAAATTTAAAAACGAATAACAACAAATCGAAAAATCCATTTCTAGGCATACTAATCAAAGACCTTCTTTCCTGGAAACAGGTAGCACAAGTAATCTGTCTCTTGGCCACAAAAGAATTAGGAATGTTTTTGTCTTGTACGCCAAAGAATAACTGTTCAAATCTTGAAAGCTGTCATAGTATACATCAGGACTCCAAAGGGGCAGCTGTTCTTACCCAAAGACACCAAGTTCCTATAGTTCTCCAGCATCACATCCCTGTACAGCTTTTTCTGAGATGGGTTCAATTGTACCCACTCCTCTGGGGTGAATTCCACAGCTACATCCTTGAATGTCACTAATTCCTGAAATAATAAGAACATGTGTGCTTACCCAAGTATAGCTCTAAATGATGTGAAGTTCAAATGTAAATTGCTTGCTGGAAGAGTGAAGAAATTGAGGGCATTAGGACAGCAAGTGGTACAGGAAATTGAGGCAACTGAGTCAACCACACTGCCTCCATTTTGGGACTCACTTCTGGAGGCGGCTCAGTTCTCTTTCTGTCCAATTACAGGTTTAGTCCAACTTCTGTCTTATGAGAAGAATTTATTCAATTGTAAGAATTGGGAGAAAACTTTATTTCATTGTTTGAACCTAACCCTGCATGGCTGGGAAATGAGAACACCTCTACCTGCTGTTTAGAGACCTGCTCTTAATTAAGGACCTAGATTATGCTGACCAGAAACACAGTCAGATTCCAAAAGATTGATATAAAAAGTTTTCTCGTAATTGTACAGCGCAAGCAACCCCTATATATTATCTGAAAAATGGCTCTATGCTAAACAATTAGTTATTATCTATATGTTCGTTTGATTGTATACAGACACCTGGGTGGATTAGAACACCTCTTTTTCTGAATTCAGGGAATTGAATCTATTGCTTCCCCCCACACCTCTTAACATGGAAAGTCCATAATCTTTCCTCCAATTAGAAATCAGATCACCTAATACTGTATTATTTGCTTTTAATTAACTGGCCTTGTTTGATTGTTTTTTAATGTATAAAAGCATGTCTTCCCCTGTGGGGTCCAGCCCTAAGTTGAGGGAGGGGCCTGCTCCCAGTTCGTTGTGTAATTGCCGTGCACTGCCTACTAAACTGATATGCCCAAAAGACAGAACCTTTGTTTCCTCAGTCATTTCATCTTTTATTTGCCACAAGGGACTGTTTCATTTATTTATTTGTTCCCAGTACAGTGTCTGGTATATAGCAGGCACTTAAGAACTCCTCTGTCCGGCCTCAGTCCAAACACTTGACACATACTAGCTGTGTGACCTTGGGCAAGTCACTTAATCCTGATTGCCTCACAAAAAAAAAAAACCCCAAAAACCAAAAAAAAAGAACTCCTCTACCAGAAAGAACTGATAAATAGAAGGATGTATAGAATGATTTTACATACACACACATTTACACTTCTATCTAATAGTAGTCATCTATAGAGTTCAGGGTGGAGCAAAAGGGGAAAAAAAGAAATTTACATGACAACTTTATAATATGTTTACAAGGAATAGCAAGTTGTAAATAAGATTTGCAGTTTCATGTTAATCATCTTTTTAAAAATATAATGCTACATTTTAGAATTGCTTGTTTTATTCCATAAATTAAAATGAAATGAATAAAAATTTTTAGAAAAGAGTTCCTCTCGAAAGGCAGGAGCCACTATTACCATCCTTTGTATCCTCAGCACTCAGCACAGAGCCTGGTACTTTGTAGGTGCTTAATTAATATTTATTGGTGTACATTGGTTGTTTTTTTTTTTTTTTTGGCTAGGCAATGGGGTCAAGTGACTTACCCAAGGTCACACAGCTAGTAAGTGTTATGTGTCTGAGGCTGCATTTGAACTCAGGTCCTCCTGAATCCAGGGCCAGTGCTCTATCCACTGCGCCACCTAGCTGCCCCTGTACATTGTTCCAATGACATCAATTTAAAATGTGTACATTTTTTCTTTTTTACAATGTGCACCTAATACTCCTACTTCTTCCCTTTCAGCTGAAGCAGTAATATGGCTAATTCCTTTTCTACACCTTGAAATAAACAAAGAAAATGAAATAGTTGAAGATAGCTATCATGTGATCCTGTCTTCTCTTCCAGTCTAAAGAAGCCCAGTTCCTTTGACCAACTAGCCTGATCACTTCACAACTAAGGTAGTTACTTTCCTCTTTTTATCCAATCGCTGCGCTCCTAAAAATGTGGTGCTCTGAAATGAACACCATCGTGTTCCACGCTCCTGGAACCATAAGAGCAAAAGCAAGCATGGGGGGCTACAATCTCCTGTCTGTAACAGCATGTGTTAACAGAAAAAGGTGTTAAAGGCCCATAATTTTCCAATTCAATATTTAGAGCTGGAAGAGACTTAGAGTTCACTTTTCTCATTTTACACATCAGGGAAGTGAGGCCCAGAGAAAGTGACTTGTTTAAAGTCAAAAGGGGAGTAAATGGTAGATCCACACTTTTAGCCTAGGTCCTTTCGGCTTGACTCCAACACAGCAATGCCACTTTGGTCCTCTTTGAGAAAGAGACAACAGCCAACTACTCCTGTGTTCTAGGAATGTGCCAGAATTCAAAGTCACTAGCCTGGGCTGTGCAGAACCTTGGTAAATGTCCCCTTTTCCAGTCTGGGGCACCTTGCCCCACTCCCCAAGATCTTTCAGAGACACATGATAGCGGCTAAGCAATGAAACACATTACACACTCTTATCAGAACAGCTGGATCCTATCTGTCTCCTTTTACTTCCAGTATCCACTTCCTGCTGACAATTTCTGGGCTCTCATTCCTAGGTCCAAGTTCATGATTCTTCAATGAGAAAACAAAAGCCAAGGAAGATCCGAGTTGTACAGCTTTCTCACAGGTATCCCTTGTCATCGCCATCATCCCATCAACTTTGAAACACGGTCTTCACTATTCTCTGATCTTGCCTCCAAGCTAGGTTTTTTAAATCTTTTTCTGACTTTTACCACCAGAATAATTTCTTTCAGGTTTTGTTGTCTCTCCACTACTCTTCTTTTACACTGCTCTGTTTCTTTTTTAATTCATCCTCAATTAATGGTAATTATAAACATTTTTATTCTCATGATTAGTTAGCTATGCTTCAAGTCAATTGGCTATTAAATTACATCTAAATCTCAAATTCAAGCCTTCTGACCCACAACCTAGTCTTTTCTTTGTACTTTGCTGCCTCTTCACTCTTTAGTTTAATTCACTTTAACACAACATTTACCCAAAAAGCAGACATGAATCAAGAACTCGAGTCTTAAACCCTTATTCTACATTAGATAAAAATGTATGATATACTAGGGTACTAGGAGGAAGGAACACCTATACCAGAAGGGATTCTTCTCATCTTTCCTCGTCCAGTCTAAGGAAGAAGGGCCACCCTTAACAAAAATCTATTTTCTACTACTACCACTTCCCCCTCCACATTAGGGGGGAAAAAGATAGGCAAAATCCTTCTAATAACAAGTCACAGGCAAGCAAAACAAAGTCCCACATTGGCCATGTCCAAATTATGAGGAAAGCTGAGTGCCACAGAATGGATGCTTTTGAATTGTGGTGCTGGAGAATACTTGGTCTCTTGGAAAGCAAAGAGGTCAAATCTGTCAATACTTAAAGAAACTAATTCAGATTATTCACTGGAATGTCAAGCATAGAAATCAATCACATAAATGTCAGAAGTTGGGTAGAATATTTCATCAGGAATCCTCTTGAGAAAAAAAATGGTTGGCCACTGTGCTGACCAGAGTTTTTAAATCTTTCAAAGTGGTTTGTCTTCACAGTGTTGTCACTGGATAAACTGTTTTCCTGCTCTGCTTACTTCATTCTGCGCTGATTCATGCAAGTCATCCTTGGGTTCTATGAAAAAGATCCTGGGGTGATTTCTTATAGCACAATATTTTTCTATCACCTTTCTATACCATAATAATGTTTAGCCATTCCACAAATGATGGGAATCTTCTCAGTTTCCAATTCTTTGTCACCACAAAAAGAGCTGCTATGAATGTTTTTGTACATATGGGTCATTTTCTCTTTCTCTGATCCCTTTGCACCTACTAGTAGTACTGCTGGGCCAAAAAGTATGTGCACAGTTCAGTAATTTTCTCGGCGTTATTCCAAAGTGCTTTCAAGAATGGCTGGTCCAAGTTGTAGATCCATCAATAGCAGGGGCCATCTCAAGTCTTGCTGATCTTGCCACTGGACTCAAATGGCTTCAGAGGAGAAAGTGAGGCTAGTGACCTTGTACAGCCTACCCTCACTTAAATCCAATTCATTTACAAGTCATGGAATCATCCTCCTGATGACATGGTCCTCTTCAGAATGAAGGACAAACAATAACCCGTGAGTAGTCTGAGCTGCTCCACTGGGGACCCAAGTGGCCAGTTCCAGTGGGTCAAATCAGCTCCTTCCTCTCCCTTTCCTCCTACCTCTCTCTCTGTCCACATGAGCTATCATGCTCTTGGGGTTTACTGGCAAGTTTCTTTCTTAAAGACCAAGCCTTAAACCCAATGCATTGGCTCTCACAGAACAGCCAACACTAGGTCCCAGCCCAAGCACCACTTAGTGGTCACGGTCTGGGCTCCAGTAGTTCATTTACTAAGTAAATAGTAATTGTTTCTGTTTTTAGCCAGAAACCCCGAGGTTCTACCCTCTCAGATATTTATTTTTTGTGATTTAAAAAGGGACATTCCTTCCCACATTTCTAAACGAGCCTTAATCACTGAATGTGACTTTACATCAATCAAAATGAGAACTCCTAAAGACCTTAGCTTCAAGAAGCCAAGATCTCTCACAGCATCATGAACCATCTCCAGTGTTCCTGATCTCTATCTTGCCACTGGACCCAGATGGGAGGAGAAAGTGAGGCTGGTGACCTTGCACAGCCTTCCTTCACTTAAACCCAATTCATTCGCAACTCATGTCCCCATCTTCCTGATGTCATGGTTCTGGAAAAGGATCCACCACTACCACAACAACCATCAACAACATATTAATGTATTTGTTTTCCCACAGGCCATCTAGCATTTCTCATTTTACTGCTTTGTCAATTCTGCCAATCTGATAAGTGTTAGGGGGAAACTCAGTGAACCTTAATTTTCCTTTATTCCTATCATTTACATTTTTAAGAGGAATAGCTGTTGTATCTTGTCAAAAGCTTTGTGCGTATCTACTGATATAACCATATACTATTTATTGTTCACCTTATAAATATAGTCTATTATGTCAATAGTTCTCTTAATTTGGAACCAAATATAAATACCTTATATATGTCCAATCTCAAATACATATAACCTTGATGAAATAGTACCGTCATCTCTCCTTTTTAGGTAACATCATCTTTGTTTGTAAAAGCAATTTGGTAGGAACCTTTCTTTTTCAGTATTTTCAAACAGCTTATGTAATATTAAAATGATCCATGAAAATTCAGAAGGACTAACTATAAATATGACAAGAGAACTGATGAACTTGGGAGTGCAGACTGATGCATATTCTTTTTCACTTTAATTTTTCTTGCACTTTTTTTTAGATGGGGCCAATATGAAAATGTTTTGCATTACTTCACATGCAAAATGGACATTCTATTGTTTGCCTTATCAATGGGGTGGGGGAAAAATTGGAAGGAGCTAAAGCATTTAGCAAAATTAAAAAAACAGAAACAAAAAGTAAACGTAATTAGGTCTTTTTTTCTGTGTGGAGACGATACATTGGTGTCTGTGGTTATGATTCTCTGATGCCCACAATACCTAGTGTTACAGCACAGGACAAAGAAACCCATCCCACTGTCTCTGGCCTGAGATGCTAGTTCAGGAAAGCAGCAAGTGGCACGCTCCCGGACCTGGCTGTCAGGGCAGGAGCCATTCCCTCTTCCTCCAGGCTGTCCTCCTAGGGCAGAGCAGAGGCCACCGAAGGTAGAGCTGGGGAGGAAAGGAGAAGCAGGAGAATGAGGGGTCACGCTGGGGGTCTGCCCTGCTCAGACCAGACATTCCCACTACTCCACTGCGGGAAGATCAGGGAAGGGGGCGCGGGGCGCGGGCGTGACTGAAGGAGGATTAGAATCCGTCCCCAGCTCCGCCTTCCCCTGGTCGGACTTCAACCCCGCCCCCACCACACACGGGCCGCCCCCAGACCCCTGGGAGCCCCTCGGGGGCTTCCTTCCTCCTCTGGCGGACGCTCCTCCCATTCCCCGTGTGCTGCCCAACCAGCCCCCGCTGCTCCGACCCCGCCGCACCCCGCAGCCGGCTCCGCCTGGGCCTGGCTCCGCTCTCGGCCCCCGCTCACCCCGTCACACGTCAGCTCAGGGAAGAGAAGGAGAAGCGGGAACCACCAAGCGTGGAAAAGGCAGCGAGAAAAGGAAGCGGAAGTCTCGTACTAAGACGGAAGTCCCTCCCGCCCGGGAGCTTGGAAAGTGCCCCGGGGCGAGCACGGTCTTCTGGGAATCGTAGTCTGGAGGCTGAGGCGCCTTCTGCGCATGGGCCCGGGGCAGCAGGAGCGGTCAAGTGGGGCGCCAGCCCCAGCTGGGACCGCGCGGACGACGGAAGGCTTGGCTTTGGCCTGGGCTGTGTTTTTGGAAAACGATGTCGGGGAAAAGCCGAGGATCAAAGAAGGGCCGGGCCCTGTCTGGGGTCCGTGGGACGAGGATCACGGTCACGGGGAGAAGGCAGAGCTGGGCTGTGCTCCTTTGGGTCTGGTTCCTCCGTCAAGGAGACCGACCCGAGGGAAACCAGGAGACGTGGAGGGCGTGTAGCTGTGCCTGGGGAATGCCCGTCGTCTGGTGGATGGGCTCAGTAAAACTAAGAGCTAACATTTAGGGGGAACTTCCTGTGTTCCCGGCAAGACTAAGCACTTTACAAGCACTATCTCATCTGGTCCTCACACCAACCATGGGAAGCAGGTGCTGTTATAGACCCTGTTTTAGAGATGTAGAAGCTAGGGTGAAGTGACTTGCCCAGGGTCACACAGCTAGCAAGTGCCTGAACTTGGAATTGAACTTAGGACTTCCTGATTGCATGCCCAGAACTCCATCCACAGCCTAGAGAAACTCTGAGGGTCATCCCCTCCCAGACTGATTCTTTTGTGAAGGCAACCTAGGCCATTTTTTGCCTCCATTCTTACCTAGCCTTTAATTAGTGAATGGGTGTTGCTTCTGATACACAGACTGGGGGAAGACCTTAAAGCAAATTCACTTGCAAGTCATGATAAATACTCAAAAGGTAGTCAGACTTATAAAATATATTCTAAAGTTCTAAATTTTCTCCCCCTTCCTCCCTAACCACCTCTTCAAGAGGGCAGGGATAATTTCTAATAAAATCCTTTATTTAACATAAATTATGCTTTTTCATTTTTGTTAATGGTAATTTAATTTCCCTTTTCTTCTTTCAAATCAAATTAGCCAATAGTTTATTCACTTGATTGCTTTTTCCACTGAAATGTCCATAGTTTCATCTGTTTATTCATTTTTTGTTTTTAATTTTGTTAATATCTAACTTGATTTCATCATTTGTTTGGGTATTTAATTGGAATTTTAAAATTTGATTTTTTTTTTAAATTTGTGTTTAGTTGCACACCTAATTCATTGTCAGCCAGTCAATTAGCATTTATTGAGCACCTACTACCTGCCAGGTGTACCGGCTGCGCCGACCTTATGCCAGCCGAGCCGAAAACTCCTCCTATAAGGAGCAGGCTGCCAGAGTCACACTCACTCACCAGTCTTCGGTCCTCAACCGGATAAACACACACAGAGACGGACCCATCAGGAGGCTGCCAACACCAGAGCTTTATTCAGAGGCCATCACAGCAAGGCCAAGCAGGAAGGCCAGAGCAACAGAGCAGGAGCAAAGAGAGAGCGTGATCTGACCACGCTCGTTCCTTAAGTAGCTGCTTAGCCCCTCCTCCCCAGCCCGCTTACTAACCAATGATTGCAGGGTCAGATACCAGAAGGGGCTGTCTGAGTTTAGCGCACCAAGGGAGAGGGAGTGACGCGGGAAGCTAGGACAGGATACAGGAAGGAGGCATCTGGGGTTTACGTTGCATATAGGGAGGGGACTAAGCAAAGGGAACTTGTCCTCTGCCGTCCCACTCCCATGTGGCACCGCCCCTTGCCTCAGGAGCACAAGCTCCAGCTACTTCCTTGCACCCAGCTTCACATAGCACTGCCCACTGCCTCAGGGCTTCTCCTTACCTAGCCCATCCCAGTCTACCACGACTCTGCCTACCACAGCCCCTGCCTCGACTTCCAAATACCCAGATCTTTACCCTAATCTTGCCACAGCACCCACCTGGCAGTTGCCAACATCAAACAGTCACTCACAGCCAGGCACACTGCGAAGTGCTAGAGATACAAACCAAGGCATGAAGACATGGTCCTCATTGCCCATAGTTCTGCCCTTCCAATCTTACAAGGCAAGTCCAATCCTTTTTTCCACATGACAGCCCTTCAAATACTTGTGTAGCAGGAAATTGGATTGGAGTCCAAACCACAGAATATAAAGGGAATGCTGCCACCAGCCCTCAGGGCCCATTACATGGAGGCCCTTGGATATTTTGACTTAAAAACTGATTGTTTCTAAAAAAATACAGCTAGCATTTATGGTGGTGCGGTCATCTTATTATATCCTCACAACAACCTTGGAAGGTAGGAGCTGTTATTATCCCCATTTTGCAGATTTTTAGAGAAACTGAGGCAGAGTTGACACTCCATGTTTGGCAAAATGCAGTCCAAAAAAGTAAAACCAGGTACAATCAGCAGACAAGGGAATTTAAAACAATCAAAAAGAAGGTTCCCTGGGATGTCAGGAGTTCCTCTCCCAATGGTGGGTTTTGTTTTTTTTTTTTCAAATATTCTTGATGCCCCACAGTCCCTAAGTGCGTCCCAAATCAATCCACCTGGGAGAAAATGTAACTCAAACCACTCCAGGTCTGCTCTGTAACACCTCCTTTGCTCACAACAGCCCTTGTTACTATTGTGGGAGTGGGAAAGTTTAACCCAACTCTACTGGGCTCCATCAGTGTCCCTCGGTCCAATAAAAAGACCTTTAGGGCTCATCTACGAAAGGTCTGTTGTTTTACAGATGAAGAGCTCAGATACGTAAAGTAAGTTATCCAAAGTTCCACAGAGCAGTGGGTCAGAAGGCCATTCTCAATTAGCTCTAATCATTTCAGATGACAAAGCAGGAAATCAAGGTGGCTACATCTGGGCTCAGGGACTTCAGGTGTGGAAGGGGAACTGGAAAGGAATGCTCTGGGACAAAAGGCAATGTTCTTTTCTAAGGACAAAAATCTGTGTAAAGCTGAAGAATAGGAAGATAGAAAACCTATACAGAAGTCACTAGATCTGCTAATCTCTCCAACCCATGAGTCACTGTGAAGGTTGTACCGTGAAATCTCTCATCCCACCCACTTCCTTCTCCCAAAGAGCTAAGGCACCATCTGGCTACTACTGAAGAGTCTTGAATTTGACCTAGTTTTAGGATTCTCCAAAACAAGATGCTATAACAGCCTTTCCCCCCCTCCCCCCCACAATTAACAGTACTTTATTTTTTCCAATTACATGTAAACATAGTTTTCAACATTCAATTTTATAGGATTTTGAGTTCCAAGATTTTTTTCTCTTCCCCTCCCCAACATGGTAAGCAATCTGTATAGGCTATACATGTAAAATCATATTAGAGATATTTACCCATTAGTCATCTTGTGAAAGAAGAATCAGAAGAGAAGGGAAAAACCACAAGAAAGAAAATACAAAAAACAGTAGGCTTCGATTTGAATTCAGACTCTGTAGTACTTTTGCTGGATGTGGATAGCATTTTCCATCATGACTCTTTTAGAATTGTCTTAGATCACTGTATTGCTGAGAAGAGCTAAGTCTATCAAAGCTGATCATCACACAATGTTGCTGTTACTGTGTACAGTGCTCTGGTTCGGCTCGCTTCATTCAGAATCAGTTTATGTATTTCGAGGTTTTTCTGAAATCCACCTGCTGACCATTTCTTATAGCACAATAGCATTCCATTACATTCATATATTACAACTTGTTCAGCCATTCCCCAATGGATAGGCATCTCAATTTCCAATTTTTTGTCTCCACAAAAAAGACCTACTATAAATATTTTTGTACATCTAAGTCCCTTTCCTTTTTTGTTCATCTCTTTGAGATACAGATCTAGTAGTGGTATTACTGTGTCAAAGGGTATACAGAGTTTTTTTCTTTGTTTTTGTTGAGGCAATTGGGGTTAAGTGACTTGTCCACAGTCACACAACTAGTTAGCTTTGTGTGTCTGAGGCTGGATTTGAACTCAGTTCCTCCTGACTCCAGGGCCAGTGCTCTATCTGCTGCGCCACCTAGCTGCCCTGGCATGCATAGTTTTATAGTCCTTTGGGCACAGTTCCAAATTGTTCCCCCAGAATGTTGGACCAATTCTGAATTGTGCTCATGTCCCTATTTTTCCACATCCCCTCCTGAATTTGCCATTTCCCTTTTTTGTCATGCTGGCCAAACTGAGGTAGTGTGACATGTTACTTCAAAGTTGTTTTCATTTGCATTTCTCTAGCTAAAAGTGATTTAGGGCACTCTTCCATTATTATTACTTTGATTTCTTCATTGAAAACTGTGTTTCTATTCCTAAACCATAACGGGAATCTTATTCATCTTTTCATGTGCATCACTAATTAGATGACAAGGCATTTGGCTACCAGGAGAAGGTCATTGATAATCCTGCTGTTTATTTGCACATCAGTGAACTTCGTCTCTTTGAAGTTCAGAGCACAGGACAGAAATCACATTGCATTAACATCTGCCACAGGCCCTAATGAGGCTTTGTTTTAAATAAGGTGATTCCAAATCTTTATGGTCCACAGTGGCTACCCAAATGAAGAGAAGCAGAAGCAGCAGCAGCCACATGAGGAACACAGCTCAGAATATGATATATTTCTCAAGTACCATCAACAATTATCCATCACACATTAGGCTCAGGCTCATCTGATGGCCAAGAGGTCATCCCCCAGCCTCTTGCATGCCATATTCTGAGGGACCAAAGTTAATACTAAGGATCTTCCAAAACCACCATCCACTCAGTAACCTCTCCCTTCCCCCTGAGGGCCCATGGGAGGATAACATTAAATCTTTGCCCCTTTACAGGGCTTCTTAGAGGAGAAGAATATCTTCTCCCATGGTGCCTAAATAAGGACTCTGTGAACTGCCTCTAGAGACTCAGAATCACAGTTTAGTCAGCTGGGGGAATCTTCCCACACTCCTTATAATCATGAAAATCACTCTAGTATCAATTCTCTGATGGACATAAAGTAGCATTTTTAGTCTAAAGTCTTACCCAAACTCACAAAGTTTCTCTCCAGAAAGAATTCTTTGATGTTGAGTAAGTTGCGTCTTCAGGCTGAAGATCTTACCATACTCAATGCATTCATAAGGTCTCTCTCCAGTATGAATGCTCTGATGTTGAGGAAAAGATACATTCAGGTGAAAGGCCTTCCCTTGTACGTTACATTCAGAAGCCACGAATTATTTAAAGTTGAGAAAGATGTCATTTGTGACAGGCCTTCTCACACTACTCACATTTATAAAGAATTTCTCCAGTATGAATTCTCTGATACACAGTAACATGGGGCTTCTTCTTGAAGGCCTTCCCATATTCACTACATACATAAGGTTTTTCTTCAACATGAATTTTTGATGTCTAATTAGATCCAAATTGCAATGGAAGGCCTTCCCAGACTCTTTACCAATCTCCCCAGGATGAATTCTCTGATGGATATAAAGCAGTAGCCTCCATGTAGGCCAACCTACATGCATTGATTTGTTTCCTGAATGAATTCTTTGGTGCTGAGTAAGTTGGATCCTCACTCTGAAGGCCTTTCCACATTCACTACATTCATAAGGTTTCTCTCCAGTATGAATTCTGTGATGCTCTGTAACTTGTGTTTTGTATCTTAAGTTCTTTCCGCATTCACTACATTCATAAGGTTTCTCTCCAGTATGAATTCTCTGATGAACTGTAAGTTTTGTCTTATACCTGAAGGCCTTCCCACATTTACTACATTCATAAGGTTTTTCTCCAGTATGAATTTTCTGATGCACAGTAAGTTGTGTCTTACTTCTGAAGGCCTTTCCACATTCACTACATTCGTAAGTTTTCTCTCCAGTATGAATTCTGTGATGAACTGTAAGTTTTGTCTTATACCTGAAGGCCTTCCCACATTTACTACATTTATAAGGTTTCTCTCCACTATGAATTCTCTGATGCACTGTAAGTTTTGTCTTATCCCTGAAGGCCTTTCCACATTCACTACAATGGCAAAGTGTCTCTCCAGTATGAATTTTATGACACACAAAAAGGTGCTCCATGTTCCTGAAGGCCTTCCCATATTCATCATATTCAAGTTTATCTCCAGTAAATTTTCTGCTCTCTGAAAGAAATAAAAGAGCTGAATAACTTGCTTTTTTTACCCTTTCCCAAGATTCTTAGTTCCTCAAAGGTTTTAGTGCCATTCTCTTGCGTTCTCACTTGAGAGGGACAGTATCACTAGTCTTTCACTAAGAATCAATATATCTTATTTGAAAGTATGATGACTCAGAAGTAACATGTAAATGATTTGATTGAGGATAAAATTACCTGGAGAGTTGACTGAACCCTTTCTCTACTTTAACTGGCTTACATTTGAATAGAATAAGACTATTCAGAAAAAAACAGATGACTCTAAGAAATTGCAAATGTATCCTTACCATCTGAGGTAACAATAGGAAGAGAAAAGAATGAACAGAAAAAAAATAGAGAATTGAGTTTAGAGTGAGGAAGAGAAGATATATGAAGTAAACAGAACAAAGAAATATGAAGGGGAAAATGTGACAACCATTTTGCCTGAAATTTTCTCTAAAAATCCAACATATCTACTTTGTAAGGGATTGATCGAAATTTTGAAGAGTAAAATATACAGGTGTTTTTGACAAGAGAAATTATTAATAATTACCTGAAACATTACTCAAAACTCTGGTAATCAAAGAAGTAAAAATGAAAATAATTTGGAGGTAGCAATAAATAGCCACCAGATTACCAAAGAAACTTTAAAAATGATAAATTTTGGGCATTGCCATACATCTTTTTTTCAAGTTTTTGTTAAACAGTGATTTCGTATCCCAGAAGCTGGGGTCGATGGATTTATCAAAGAGTAGATTAGTTTAGTCATTGACTGTTGTGTCTTGCATACCTAACCTATTCCACTAATCCACCACTTTCTCTTTTAGTCAGTACCATGTAGTTTTGATGATTGCTGCTTTATAATACAATTTAAGATCTAGTACAGCTAGGCCACCTTCCTCTGCATTTCTTTTCATTAGTTCCTTTGATATTCTGGACTTGTTCTTCCAGATGAATTTTGTTATTGTTTTTGATAGCTCAATAAAAGAATTGTTTGGTAGTGTGATTGGTATGGCACTGAATAAGTAAATTAATTTAGGTGGAATTGTCATTTTTATTATGTTAGCTCTGTCTACCCATGAACAGCTGATATTTTTCCAATTGTTTAGATCTGACCTTATTTGTGTGAAAAGTGTTTTGTAATTGTGTTCATATACTTCCTAATTTTGTTGGCAGGTAGACTGTGAAATATTTTATAATGTCTACAGCAATTTTAAATGGACTATTTCTATCTCTTGCTGCTGGGCTGTTAGTAATATACAGAAATGTGTGTGATTTGTGTGGGTTTACTTTATATCCTGCAACTTTGCTGAACTTGTCATTTCAAGTAATTTTTTATTTGATTCTCTAAATATACTATCACATCATCTGCAAAGAGTGATAGTTTTGTTTCTTCTTTGCCTATTCTAATTCCCTCAATTTCTTTTTCTTCTCTAACTCCTAAGCTAACACGTCAAACACAATACTGAATAACAGTGGTAACAATAGACATCCTTGGTTCACCGTCTTACTGAAAATGCTTCTAGCTTATCCCCATTACATATAATGCTTGATTTTTTTTTGATAGATGCTATCTATCATTTTAAGCAAGATTCCATCTATTGCAGTTATTCCTAAAGAGGGGAATAACTCTAGTGAGAATTAAAAAACACATTCTAGTGCTTTTAATAGGAATGGGTTTTGTATTTTGTCAAATGCTTTTTCTCCATGTATTGAGATAATCATATGATTTCTCTTAGTTTTGTTGTTGATACGCTCAATTATGCTACTCGTTTTCCTAATATTGAACCAGCCCTGCATTCCTCGTATAAATCCCACCTGGTCATTGTGTATTGTCTTTGAGATAATTTGCAGTAATTTCTTTGCCAGCATTTTATTTAAAATTTTTGGCTCAATATTCATTAGGGAAATTGGTCTCTAATTTTCTTTCTCTGTTTTGGCTCTTTCAGCATCATATTTGTATCATAAAACGTATTTTCTAAGACTCCTTCTTTGCCTATTTTCCCAAATAATTTATATAGTATTGGAATTAGTTGTTCTTTAAATGTTTCATAGAATTAACTCATAAATCCCATATGGCCCTGGAGTTTTCTTAGGGACAGCATTGATGGCTTGTTCAATTTCTTTCTCTGAAATGGGGTTAAGTATTTTATTTCCTTTTCTGTTAACCTGGGCAATTTGTATTTTTGTAAATATTCATCCATTTCACTAAGATTGTCAAATTTATTGGCATACAGCTGGGCAAAATACCTCCTAATTATTATTTTGATTTCCTCTTCATTGGTGGTAAATTCACCCTTCTCATTTTTGATGCTGCTAATGTGTTGTTGTTGTTTTTTTTTTGGTGAGGTAATTGGGGTTAAGTGACTTGCTTAGAGTCACACAGCTGGTGAGTATTAGGTGTCTGAGGCCAGATTTTAATTTCAGGCCTCCTGACTCCCAGGCTGGTATACCACCTAGCCGCCGTTCTTTCTTTTTTTAAATCTAACCAAAACATATCTATTTTATTGTTTTTTCATAAAATGAGCTCTTATTTTTATTTATTAGTTCAATAGTTTTCTTAATTTCAATTTTATTAATCTCTCCTATGGGTTTCAGAATTTATACTTTGGTATTTAACTGGGAATTTTCAATTTGTTCTTTTTCTAGCTTCTTTATTGCATGCCCAATTCACTGATCTCTTCTTCCTCTACTCACGTAATCATTTAGAGAGATAAAACTTCCCCTAAGCACAGCTTTCGCGGCATCCCATAAGTTTTGGTATGTTCTCATAATTGTCATTCTGGTGGATGAGGTTATTGATTGTTTCTATGATTTGTTGCTTGACCTACGCATTCTTTAGGATTAGATTATTTAGTTTCCAATTAATTTTTAGTCTACCTTTCATAGCCCTTTATTACCTGTAATTTTTATTGCATCATGATCTGAAAAGGATGCATTTACTATTTTTGCCTTTCTGCAATACACTGTGAAGTTTTTATGCCCTAGTTATATGGTCAAGATTTGTGGAGGTGCCATGTACCATGGAGAAACAGGTATATTCCTTTCTGTCCCCATTCAGTTTTCATCAGAGATCAAGCACATATTTAACTTTTCTAAAACTCTAATGATGTCCTCAACTTCTTTCTTGTTTATTTTGTGGTTAGATTTATAGTATGGCAGAAACTGGAGATAGACCAACATCTTACACCCTATACTAAGATGAAGTCAAAATGGATATAGGATTTAAATATAAACACTAATACTATAAGTAAACTTAAAGAGCAAGAAATAGTTTACCTTTCAGATGGATGGAGAAGGGAAGAATTTATAACCAAACGAGAGATAGAGAGTATTATGAAATGCAAAATGGATAATTTTGATTCCATTAAATTGAAAAATTTTTGCACAAAGCCAATGCATCCAACATTAAGAGGGAAGCAGAAAATTGGGAAAGAATTTTTACACACAGTGTCTCTGATAAGGGCCTCATTTCTAAACTATATAGAGAATAAGTCAAATTTATAAGAATACAAGGCATTCCCCAATTGACAAATGGTCAAAGGACATGAACACGCAATTTTCAGAGGAAGAAACTAAAGCTATCCACAATCATATGAAAAAATGTTCTAAATCACTATTGATTAGAGAAATACAAATCAAAAAGACTCTGAGGTACCAGATCACACTGATCAGATTGGTTAACAATGCAAAACAGGACAATGATAAATGTTGGAGAATATGTGAGAAAATTGGAAAGCTAATGCATTGTTGGTAAACTTGTGAAATGATCCAACCATTCTGGACAGAAATTTGGAACTATGTCCAAAGGGCTATAAAAATGTGCATACCTTTTAACCCAGCAATATCACTTCTAGGTCTATATTCCAAAGAGATCGTAGAAATGGGAAAAGGACCCACACGTACAAAAATATTTATAGTAGCTTTTTCTGTGGTGGTAAAGAATTGGAAATTGAGAGGATGCCCATTAATTGAGGAATGGCTGAACATATTGTCGTGTATGAATGTAATGGAATACTATTGTGCTATAAGAAATGATGAGTTGGCAGACTTCAAAAAAACCTGGACTTACACGAACTGATACAGAGTGAAATGAGCAGAACCAGAGAATACTGAACACAGTAACAGCAACATTGTGAGATGACTGACGTTTATAGACTTGGTTCTCCACAGAAATGCAAGAATCTAAGACAACTCCAAAAGACTGATGATGGAAAATCTATCCACAAGCAACGAAAGAACTATGGAGTCCGAATGCAGATGGAAGCATACTATTTGCTCTCCTTTTCCTTTGTTGTTTTGTTTTATTGCTTCGTTCTCGGAGTTCCTCCCATTAGGTCTAATTGTTCTTTACGTCATAACTAATGGGAAAATATGCTTAATATGAATGTATAAGTACAGCCTATATCAAACTGCATGCTGTCTTGCCAATGTGGGGGGATGGGTGGGAGGGAGAGAAAATTTAAAACTTAAAATCTTGTTGAAGTGAATGTAGAAAATTAAAAACAAATTATCAAGGGAAAAAAACAAAAAAAATTAATTTTAGCCAATTATTTTGAAATAGCTACATATCAAGCTACTACTGCCTTTTTTCTGAAAAGGAACATCAATTTTGGCTAAAGCTACAGAACTATTCAAATCCTTTGACCCAATAGTACCAGTACTAGGTTTGCATCCTCAATATATTACTGAAAACAAACAAGGCACTTCCAGCAAAATATTTCACAACAGCTATTTGTAAAATAGCAAAATACTGAAAACCTATAGGTCCAATGATTGGCTTAAGGCTAAACAAGTCCTGACATATAAACATATTACTGTGCCTTTATAAACATAATTTCAAAGCATAAGGAAAAATACTATGATACATAACATCAGACTCAAAGAAAGGGGAATTAGGTGAGGATTAACTATTTTAAAAAGTAACATCAGCAAAGCAACATTATCCAAAAAAAAAAAAAAGAAAATATCAGAAGAGGACTAAGAAGTAAAAAGAGCACATTACTTAACATCTTAAGTAATGTACTTATTTTAAAAGGGAGAATGAATTCATGCAAGTGAGGCAGGAGAATGCCTGCTTAAGAGAAGATAATCTTCAATGAACAGAAGAGAAATACCTGCCCTGTACAAAGGCAACAACTCTGTTTGAGGGTGGAGATACATTTCAATAAAGAGATAGATTAAAAAAAAAAAAAGTAACTTCGTGAGATAAAAAAGAAAGTTGGAAAGTCTCAGCTCTTCTCAACAGGTATGAGAAGCTTTGATAGGCCGTTGTTAATATTCTACAAGAGCTGTGACCTAAAATGATCAACAGATCACTATACTGCGATGACCCATCTGTTTGGTTTTTATGTAGTCACCTGGAGAGCTGCTTCTTACAATATCTGCCTCTGGCATCCAAGATGCTTCCTTTCTTTCCAACTGGTAGATCACATCTGGTTTGGAAACTGCAAATCCTGTTCATTGAAAAGGAAAAAGTGCTAGGGAGTTATCTCAGAGTTCCATCACAGAAGAAATAGATGAAATATCCCTTCCAACTCCTAGAAGTAAGGCAGGGGAACAAGGGCACTGAATGTGTTTTATACTACCAAGGGTA
Source organism: Vombatus ursinus (assembly GCF_900497805.2). Lineage (NCBI taxonomy): Eukaryota > Metazoa > Chordata > Mammalia > Diprotodontia > Vombatidae > Vombatus > Vombatus ursinus. The sequence goes on from NW_020954844.1 coordinate 32,543, forward strand.
ATACGTTAGTTGACTTCTTTGGACACTTTTGTATTTCAAATATGTGGAGCTCAATGTGCTGGGTGGAGGGAGAAGTAGGGTTTTCTTTTCTTTTTCTTTTTTAAGATGTCAAGGGGAGGAGAAATTGCATTTTTAAAAACACAGCCACAAAACTTGATAAAAGAATTCAAAAGCAGTTTAAGTCCTCTTTGGGGAAAAAGCGAGGGGCATGCTAGGAAGACATCAAGGATAGTACAAAGTACCACTGAAGGATATTTTATATTATGGTAGAATGGATTACTGAGTAGGACTTAGGAAAAAATAATTCATTTGACTCATTCCCTGCTTTGACAGCGGGAACACGGTATAATGAACCCTACCTTGGGATTAAAAAGAATGTTGGAGTTGAAGTAACAGAGAGGGGAAGATACATCCTCAAGGATAACAACAAATCAAGAAATCAATTTCCAGGAATACTATGCAAAGACCTTTTTTCTGGAAACAGGTAGCACAAGTAATCTGTCTCTTGGCTACAAAAGGATTAGGAATATTCTCCCCTTGTACACCAAAGAATAACTGTTAAAATCTTGAAAGTTGTCAAAGTATACATCAAGACTCCAAAGGGGCAGCTGTTCTTACTCAAAAAGACCAAGTTCCTATAGTTCTCCAGCATCACATCTCTGCACAGCTTTTTCTGAGATGGGTTCAATTGTACCCACTCCTCTGGGGTGAATTCCACAGCCACATCCTTGAATGTCAGCGATTCCTGAAATAACAAAAACATTTGTGCTTACCCAGCTATAGCTCTGCTATAAAGTTCAAATGTAAACTCCTTGTCAGGAGGGTGATCGAATGCAGGGCATTAGAACAGCAAGTGGTACCTGAAACTGAGGCAATTGAGTCAACCACAATGACTCAATTCTGGAGGTAGCTCAGTTCTTTTTCTGTTCAATTATAGGTGTAGTCAAATGTGTCTTATGAGAAAAATGTATTCAATTCGGAGAATGGGTTGAAAACCTTACTGCATTATTTGAACCTAGTCCTTTGCGGTTGGAAAACCAGAACACCTTTACCTGTTGTTTAGAGACCCTGAACTAACGATCATGGAATGTGTGCACATTTATAGACAACACAAAATCCAGCAGACCTGAAAGAGGAACAGCTCTTCCTGCAAGAGAACTCAGCAGGTATCAAATCGAAACAGCAGCCCTGAGTCAAACAAGGCTGGAAAATGAAGGCCAGCTTACTGAAGGGGGGGCTGGATACACATTTTTCTGGAGTGGCCACAATCAAGCGGAATGTCCCGAAGTTGGTGTAGGTTGTGCAATCAAAACTAATCTAGTCAACAAGCTTGTATGCCTGCCAAAAGGAGTGATCTTCAGCATCTCTATCTTGCCACTGGACTCAAATGGCTCTTGAGGAGCCTGGTGACCTTGTACAGCCCACCATCACTTAATCCACTTCATTTGCAAGTCATGGCATCGTCTTCCTGATGACATGGTCCTCTTCAGAATGAAGGACAAACAACCTGTGAGTAGTCTGAGCTGCCCCACTGGGGACCCAACTGGCCACTTCCAGTTGGGAAACTCAGCTCCTTCTCCTCCTCCTCTCCCTTACCTGCAAGCCTCTCCCTTGGTCTAAGTGAGTTATCATGCCCTTGGCATTTACTGGTTAGATTTCTTTCTTAAAGACCATGCCTTAAACCCAATTAACCCTGGCTCTCTTGGACAGGCCAACAAAAAGTCCAAGCCCAAGCCCACTAGGTGGTCATTGTTTGGGGCTCCAGTAGCCCATTTGCTAAGTAAATAATAATTGTTTCTATTTCAGCCAAAAACCCTGATGGTCTTCCCCTCCCAGACTGATTTTGTTTACTTATTTTTTGTTAGATAAAAGGAGCCATTCCTCCCCACATTTCTAAACCAGCCTTAATCACTGAATGGGGCTTTGCCTCAGTCAAAGTGAGAACTCCTAAAGACCTTAGCTTCAAAAGGCCAAGGCTGGGCCACCTCCAGTCTTCCTGATCTCTATCTTGCCACTGGACTGAGGTGGCTCAGGAGGAGAAAGTGAGACCTTTCCTCACAACCCCAATTCATTTGCAAGTCCTGGCATCATCATCCAGATGGCATGGATCTAGAAGAGGACACACACACACACACACACACACACACACACACACACACACAAAACCAACCATCAAGGGCCTGTTAATGTACTTGTTTTCCCAGGGGTGATCTAGAATTTCTCATTTTACTTTTTTCTGTCAATTCTGCCAAACAGATGACGGTGAGGGGGAACCTCAGAGAACCTTAATTTTCCGTTATTCCTACCCTTTATATTTTTAAGAGGAATAGGTGGGCAGCTAGGTGGCAAAGTGGATGCAACTCCAGCACTGGAGTCAGGAGGACCTGCGTTGAAATTAGGCTTCAGACACTTGACACTTACTAGCTGTGTGACTCTGGGCAAGTCACTTAACCCCCTCTGCCAAATCTGGGGGAAAAAAAAATTTAAAAAAGGAACAGGTATTGTATTTTGTCAAAAGCCTTATCTGCATCTACCTATATAACCATGTCCTGTTTATTGTTTATATTATGCGTTTAGTCCATTATATCAATAGTTTTCTTAATTTTGAACCAAATATGAAAGCATTAAGCAACTTCAACGTCATAATGAATAACCTTTATGAAATAGTGCTGTAATCTCTCACTGCTTTAGGTAACAACATCATCTTTCTTTGTAGAAAGAATTCAGTAGGAGCCTTTCTTTTTCTGTATTTTCACCCACCTTATGTAAATATTAATATGATTCATGAAAACTTGAAAGGATGAAAATTAGGAAATATGACTAGAAAACTGATGAACTTTGACTGCACATTTAAGCATAGCTTTTCTACTTTCATTTTCCTTCAATTTTTTTTTTGGACCAGGGCCAACAAGGAAATGTTTTGCTACTTCACAAGGAAAATGGGTGTCCTGTTCTTCTAAATGGGTGGGGAAAGAACTGGAAGGTGGGAAGAGGTGCATAAGAATTTGGAACACAAAATTAAAAAAAAACCCCACAAACTAAATGTATGGTCTTTTTTTCTGGGGGAGAAGATAAAGTAGTCTCTATGGTATGTTTTAGTCCTAAATATAATTCTCTGATGCCTACAATTTCCATTGTTATAAAATAGGAGAAAGAAACCTATCCCTGGGGCAGCTAGGTGGCACAGTGGATAGAGCAGCAGCTGAGTTCAAATCCAGCCTTAGACCAAACACCTGACACTTCACTAGCTGTGCGACCCTGGGCAAGTCACTTAATTCCAACTGCCTCACCAAAAGAAAAAAAAAAGGAACCTATCCCAAGGTCTCTGGCATGAGATGCTATCTCAGGAAAGAAGAAAGTGGCACTCACCTTTCCAAACCTGGCTGTCAGGGCAGGAGCCATTCCCTCTTCCTCCAGGCTGTCCTCCTGGAGCTGAGCAGAGGCCACCGAAGGTAGAGCTGGGGAGGAAAGGAGAAGCAGGAGAATGAGGGGTCACGCTGGGGGTTTGCCCTGCTTAGACCAGACATTTCCACTTCTGCACTGTGGGGAGATCAGGCAGCGGGGCAGGGGCTGGGGACAGGCCAGAAGGAAGCGGTCATTTCTCTCTTGAGGGGTGGGGGGCGGGGGGCGCTGTCCTGGGGCCAGCATCTCTTTAGAGACAAACTGGAGAACAGACAGAGGACCTTTTCAGCAAGGTGAGGGCACGGGACCCGGGCAGCATCAGGGAAGGCTTCCCCGAGGAAGGGCTGCCCAGGAGGATGCTGGGAGGAGATGAGACCACGAGGAGTCCCCACCGAGGACCAGACAGACACACATGGGGAGCACATTGCCGGGGACTCTGGGCACAGGAGGAGGCCTGAGGCATGGAGGGCCATGCCCTGATCAGAGTCACCGGATGCGGGCGTGACTGAAGGAGGATTGGAATCCGCCCCCAGGCTCCGCCTCCGCCTGGTCCACCTCCAACCCCCGCACCCCGCCCAACCCACAGGCCGCCCCCAGACCCCTGGGAGCCCCTCGGGGGGCTTCCTTCCTCCTCTGGCGGACGCTCCTTCCGTTCTCCGGGTGCTCCGTAGCCGGCCCCCGGTGCTCCGACCCCGCCGCACCCCGCAGCCGGCTCCACCTCGCTCTCGGTCCCCGCTCACCCCGTCACACTTCAGCTAAGGACAGAGAAGTGGAAGCGGGCACCAGAAAGCGTGGAAGAGGCGGAGAGGAAAGGAACCGGAAGTGTCGTTCTAAGACGGAAGTCCCTCCCGCCCTTGAGCTTGGAAAATGCCCCTGAGGCGAGCACGGCATTCTGGGAACCTCATTTTAGAGGCGGAGGTTTCTTCTGCGCACGCCTGGAGCTCGGCCCCTCCCCTGGCCCGAAATGCAGTCCTACCTCTCTCGCCCCGCCCCCTCTGTTCCACCCCTTATCCCGTGCATGGTCTTCCCAGCCCCAGAGCCCCAGGGGAGTCACTAGGCGTGAGGTCCCAGACTTCTAGGTGCCCTGGGGCTCCTCCGAGGCTCGTCTAGCACGCATCTTTCCCACTGAAGCAGCCACTCACAAAGGCTGCGGCTCTAAAGAAATGCTTCCTGTGCGCCGGCATCTTCCGGCAGGAAGTGACGCAAACACCCAGGGAAACCACGGGCTGGGGCTGGATGCCAGGAGCGCTCGCTGAGCCCCCTGGGGCTTCCAGGAGGAGGACGCGAGTGGGCCCCGGGCAGCAGCAGAGGTCAAGGGGATGCCAGGCAGGGCAAGGCAAGGCCGTGTCCGCTTTCTGTGTGTTTCCTCCGTCACGGACACTGACCCGAGTGATACCAGGAGACAAGGAGAGTGTTTAGTTGTGCCTGGCTAATGCCAGTCATCTGGTAGATGGGCTCAGTAAAACTAAGAGCTAACGTTTAGGTGAAGCTTACTGTGTTCCAGGCACCACTAAATACAAGGATTATCTCATCTGGTCCTCACAACAACCAGGGGAATGGGGGCTGTTATAGACTTCATTTTGTAGACGCGGAAACTAGGGTGAAGTGACACACCCAGGGTCACATAGGTAGCAAATGCCTGAACTTAGATTTCAACACAGTTCTTCCTGATTCTTCACCCAGAACTCTATTCACGGCCTAGAGAAACGCTGAGGGTTTTCCCCTCCCAGGCTGATTCTTTTATGAAGGCAAAGGAAGCCAACTTTTGCCTCAATTCTCATCTAGCTTTTAATTACTGAATGGTATTGCCTTACACAAACTGAGACCTGGAAAAGACCTTTCCTTGAAAAGGCCGTGGTCTGTTTTGGCTCATCTAGGTTTAAGTATCAGCACCATATATGTTTCATAAAAAGAACTTCGTAAAACTCCTTCTTCACCAATTTTCCCAAATCATTTATTTAGTATAGGAACTAGTTCTTTAAATGTTTGATAGAATTCACTTGTAAATCCATCTGGTCCGAGTTTTTTTTTTTTTTAGACAGTTCATTGATGGCTTCTTCAATTTCTTTTTCTGAAACTGGGTTAAGTATTTTATTTCCTCTTCTCTTAATCTGGGCAATTTATATTTTTTAAAATACTCATTCATTTCACTAAGATTGTCAAATTTATTGGCATACAGTTGGGTAAAATAGTTCCTAAGTATTGTTTTGATTTCCGCTTAATTGGTAGTGAATTTAGTTTTCATTTTTGATGCTGGTCATTTGGTTTTCTTTTTTTTAATCAAATTAACCAAAGGCTTATCCATTTTAGTTTTTTTAACTAGTTATTAGTTTTATTAATTCAATAATTTTCTTAACTTCAATTTTATTAATCTCTCCTTTGGTTTTCAGGATTTCTAATTTGTTATTTAATTGGGGATGATGCAGGTTTATGTCACAAGAGATGTTTTGCACTATCTTCCGTTCCCTTACCATGTTGCATTAGCATTGTCTCCCATCATCTTCAGGATAACTCAAGTTGTTCCACATTCTCTGCCCATCTGCCTATGTGAAGGCCTCATACATGTTCTTTACTCCTCATGCTGGTACCCTGTACCATTTCTGCTCCCTCCACTATGTAAAAAGGCATGGAAGAAGGCCTGAGGGAGGGAAGGAGGTATGACTCCCCACTCAGGATAGACAGTGTCACTCATGGTTACTGGACATGCTGTGAGCTAAAAGGATGTTATCCTTACTTCTCGCCTCCTGCTACTATGTTTAAGCCCTTGGCATAGGGATCAGTTTTCAGATGTTCCAAGGAAGCCACCTGAATTCTCCCTAGAGTCATATAGAGGAAGGGGAATGGAGAGACAGCTGGATTAAGAAACAAACAAAAAAAAAACCATGGCAGACCTGAAACTGACTTCACAGAAATCCATTATTGAGAGTAAGAAAGGACCTTGTGGACTCTATGCTGCAAATCATATTTGAAAATGAATTTCCTCCATGACATACCATTAAATAGGCATACCATGCCTATCTAGCCTCCAATGAGGGCAGGGCCCCAACAATATTTACAATTTTTGCACATGTAAGTCATTTTCCTTTGATGTCTTTGGGATACAGATCAAGCAGTGGTATTGCTATGTCAAAGGGTATGCACAGTGTTATAGCCCTTTAGGCACAGTTCCAAATTGTCCTCTAGAATGATTGGACCAGTTCTGCATTGTGCATTAGTATCCCTATTTTCCCACAAACCCTCCAGAATATCACTTTCCTTTTCTGTCACATTGGCCAATCTGAGCTAATGTGACATATTGCTTCAAAGTTGTTTTCATTTGCATTTCTCTAATCGATAGTGATTTAAAGCATTTTCATTATTGATCCCTTTGATTTCTTCACTGAAAAGTCTTTTTATATTCTTTAACCATAATGGGAATTTTATTGATCTTTTCATATGTGTCACTAATTAGATGACAAGGCATTTATCTACAATGAGAAGGTCATAATTAATCCTGCTGTTTACCTGCACTTCAATGAACTTCTTTCCTTTGACATTCAGAGCACAGGACAGAAATCATGTTGCATCAAAATCTGCCACACATTCTTGGGATGCTTTGTTTTAATTAATGTGATTTCAAATCTGTAACATCCACAGTGGCTATTGAAATGAACAGGAGAAGAAGAAGCACCAGCAACATCAGGTTGCTGATGAGGATATATTCCTCAAGCTCTGTCAATAATTATTCATCACACATTAGGCTCAGGCTCATCTCATGGCCAAGAGGTCATCCCCAAGTGTCTTGCAAGCCATATGCCCGGGGACAGTTAATACTAAGGACCTCCCAATACCACTATCCACTCAGTAACCTCTGCCTCAGCCAGCATCATCTCTCCTTCCCTGAAGGTCCATGGGAGACTGGGATGATAATACTAAATCTTTGCCTCTTTGCAGGCTTCAGAATAGGGGAAGAATCAATCTAGTATCAATTCTCTGATGAACATAAAGTAATGTGTTAAGTCTAAAGGCCTTCCCAAATTGCAAAAGTTTCTCTCCAGAATTAATTCTTTGATGTCAAGTCTGTCAATTGTGTCTCACTTCAGAAGACCTTTCCACATTCACTACATTCATAAGGTTTCTCTCCAGTATGAAGTTGATATAGAGTAAGATCTGAGTTGTAGAGAAAACCCTTCTCACACCTTACATTCATAACACATATCTCCAGTACAAATTCTCTGACGAACAGTAAGATGTGACTTCTTCTTCCTAAAGGCCTTTCCACATTTACTACATTCATAAAGTTTCTATCCAGTATGAATTTCTTCATGTCAAATAAGGTCCAATTTGTAGGGGAAAACCATCCCACACTCATTAAATTCATTATGGATGTCAACAGTATGAGTTCTCTGATGTACAGTAAGATATCTCTTCCCTCCTGAAGGCATTTCCACATTCATTACATTCATGTGGTTTCTCTCCAGTGTGAATTCTGCAGTGCACTGTAAGTTTTGTCCTCATCATGAAAGCCTTTGCAAATTCACTATATTCAAAAGGTTTCAATGAAAGTTGTGTCTTACTGCTGAAGGCCTTGCCATATTATTACATTTATCAGGTTTCTCTCCAGTATGAATTCTGTGATGTGCTGTAAATTGTGCTTTATGCCTGCAGACCTTCCCACATTTACTACATTTATAAGGTTTCTCTCCAGTATGAATTCTGTGATGCACTGTGATTTGTGTCTTATCTAGGAAGGGTTTTCCACATTCACTACATTTATAAAGTTTCTTTCCAGTATGAATTTTTTCATGTGGAGTAACATCTGAGTTGTACAGAAAACCCGTCCCATTCCTTGTATTCATCACACATATATCCAGCATGAAGTCTCTGATGCACAGTAAGATATGACTTCCTCCCAAAGGCCTTCTCACATTTACTACATTCATAAGGTTTCTCTCCAGTATGAATTCTCTGATCAGTAATTTCTCTCCTACTCCTGAAGGCTTTTCCATATTCACTACATTTATAAGGTTTCTCTCCAGTGTGAATTGTGATACACTCTAAGTTGTGTCTTATTTCGAAGGCCTTTCCACATTTACTACATTTTAAAAATTTCTCTCCAGTATGAATTCTGTGATGCACTATAAGTTTTGTCTTATCTCTGAAGGCCATCCCACATCCACTACATTTTTAAGGTTTCTCTCCAGTATGAATTCTGTGGTGCACTGTAAGTTTTCTCTTATCTCTGAAGTCTTTCTCACATCCACTATATTTATAAGGTTTTTTCCCAGCATGACTTTTTTCATGTGGAGTAACATCTGAGTAGTAGAGGAAACCCTTCCCACACTCCTTATATTCATCACACATAGCTCCAGTATGGAGTCTCTGATGTACAGTAAGATGTGACTTCCTCCTGAAGGCCTTTCCACATTCACTACATTCATAAGGTTTTTCTCCAGTATGAATTCTCTGATGCACTGTAAGTTGTCCTTTATACCTGCAGGCCTTCCCACATTCACTACATTCAAAAGGTTTCTCTCCAGTATGTATTCTCTGATGCACTGTAAGTTGTGTCTTACTGCTGAAAGCCTTCCCACATTCACTACATTCATAAGGTTTCTCTCCAGTATGAATTCTCTGATGCACTGTAAGTTGTGTCTTATCTCTAAAGGCTTTTCCACATTCAATACATTTATAAGGTTTCTTTCTAGCATGAATTTTTTGATGTAGAGTAAGATCTGAGTTGTAGAGAAAACCCTTCCCACACTCCTTATATTCATAACATGTTTCTCCAGTATGGAGTCTCTGATGTACAGTAAGATGGTCCTTCCTCCTGAAGGCTTTTCCACATTCACTACATTCATAAGGTTTCTCTCCGGTATGAATTGTCTGATGCACAGCAAGCTCTGCCTTTCTCAAGAAGGCCTTTCCACATTCACTACATTCATAAGGTTTCTCTCCAGTATGAATTCTCTGATGGACTGTAAGTTGTCCTTTATACCTGCAGGCCTTCCCACATTCACTACATTGATAAGGTTTCTCTCCAGTATGAATTCTGTGGTGCACTGTAAGTTTTGTCTTATCTCTGAAGGCCTTCCCACATTCATAACATTTATAAGGTTTCTCTCCAGTATGAATTCTCTGATGCAGAGTAAGTTGTGTCTTATCCCTGAAGGCCTTCCCACATTCACTACATTCATAAGGTTTCTCTCCAGTATGAATTCTCTGATGGATTGTAAGTTGTCCTTTATATCTGCAGGCCTTGCCACATTCATTACATTCATAAGGTTTCTCTCCAGTATGAACTCTGTGATGCAGAGTAAGTTGTGTCTTCTCCCTGAAGGCCATCTCACATTCACTACATTTGCAAAGTTTCTCTCTAGTATGAATTCTCTCATGCACAGCCAGATGCTTCTTGGTCCTGAAGGCCTTCCCATATTCATTACATGGAAAAGGTTTATCTCCAGTAAATTCTCTGATCTCTGAAAGGAAGAATAAAAAAATGATTAACTCTTTTTTAAAAAAAAAAACCAGGTTTTAGAGGTATTCTCTTGCCTTCTCACTTGAGAAGGACAGTCTTACTAGTCTTTCACTAAGAATCAATTTATCTTATTTAAAAATATGAAGACTCAAAGGTACTCTACATAAATAATCTGACTGATGATGAAATTACCTTGAAGGAAGAATGAACTCTTACTCTACTTTGATTGCCTGGCATTTCATTGGAACGAGTATATTCAGGAAAAAAAAAAAGATGACTGAGAATTTGCAAATGTATCCTTATCTTATGAGGTGAAAATAGGAAGAGAAAAGCTTGAACAGAAAAAAAAAATGGAGAACTGAGTTCAGAGCAAGGAAGAGAAATAGTTATATGAAATAAACAGAATAAAGAAGAAATATCAGGGGGAAAATGTGACAATCATTGTCATAAATGTCATCTAAAAATCCAACATATCTAATTTATAAGGAATTGATTGAAATGTAAGAGTAAGACATAATTGTTTTTGAGAAGAGAAATTAAATAGCCATCAGATTAGCAAAGCTATCTTTTCGTTTTCTTTTGGCTAGGCAATGGGGTTAAGTGACTTGCCCGGACTCACACAGCTAGGAAGTGTTATGTGTCTGAGGCCGGGTTTGAACTCAGGTCCTCCTGAATCCAGGGTCGGTGCTGTAAACACTGTGCCATCTCGTTGCCCCCAAAGATATCTTAAAATGATAAATTTTCACAATGATGTTGAAATAGCTACATATTAAGATGCTACTGCCATTTTTTCTGAAAAAGAACAGCAACTTCAGCTAGAGCTACAAAACTGTTCACATTCATTGACCCAATGGCCCCAGTACTAGGTCAGCATCCTCAACATGTAACTGAAAGCAAACAAAGAACTCTCAGTAAAATTTCCACAAGAGTTTTTTGTGAAATAGCAAAATACTGAAAACGTATAGGTCCAATGATGGCTACATAAGTCCTGTCATATGAACATAATAACGTGCCTTTTCAAACATAATTTGAAAGTGTAAAGAAAATCAGGATGGCACATAACATGATACAATGAAGAAAGGGGAATGAGGTTAGGATTAAATATTTTAAATGTAACAGCAGCAAAGCAAAACAATCATAAAAACAACATATAAGAAAATATCAGAAGAGAACTAAGAAGCAAAAAGAGCACATTACTTAATATCTTCAGGAATGTACTTATTTTAAAAGGAGAATGAATTCATGCAAGTGAGGCAGGGGAATGCCTGCTGAAGAGAAAACAATCTTCAATGAACACAAGAGAAATAAATGACCTGTACTAAGGCAACAACTTTCTTTGAGAGTGGAGGTACATTTCAGTAAAGAGATACATAAAAAAAGTAACTTCATGAGATAAAAAAGAAGTTTGAAAGTCTCAGCTCCTCTCAACAGGCCGGAGAAGCTTTGATAGGCCACTATGTGCAACATTTTACAAGAGCATTGACCTAAAATGACCAACAGAACAGTATTTTGCAATGACCCATCTGCTTGGCTTTTATGTAGTCACCTGGACAGCTGCTTCTTGGAATATCTGCCTCTGGCATCCAAGATGCTTCCTTTCTTTCTAACTGGTAGATCACATCTGGTTTGGAAACTGCAAATCCTGTTCATTGAAAATGAAAAAGTGTTAAGGAGTTATTTCAGAGTTCCATCACAGAAGAGATAGATGAAATACTCCTTCCAACTCTTAGTAGAACAGTGGGGGAATAAGGGCACTGAATGTATCTTACACCACCAAGGGCATGATGTTAGCTGATTTTGTCTTGAGATTTTTGTTTTTCCAACATAGGGGTTCAATGGGCTGAGTGGGGGGAGAAGTAGGGTTTTTTCTTTTATTTTTTTAAGGTGTCAAGGGAAGGAAAAAATACATCTTTTCAACAAGCATCCACAAAACTTAATAAAAGAATTCAAAACTAGTTAAAGCCCTATGCTAGGAAGACCTCAAGGAAATACAAAAGACCACTGAAGGATATTCTATATTATGGTAGAATGGATTACTGAGTAGGGCTTGGGGCAAAAATTGTTCATTTGACTCATTCCCTGCTTAGACAGTGGAACATTTTGTATGATGAAACCTACATTGGGATTAAAAAGAAAATCTTGGATTTGAAGCAGCAGAGAGGGGAAGACACATTCTCAAGAATAACATCAAATCAAGAAATCAATTTTAAGGGATACTAAGCAAAAACCTTTTTTCAGGAAACAAGTAGCACAAGTAATCTGTCTCTTGGCTACAAAAGGATTAGGAATATTTTCCTCTTGTACGCCAAAGAATAACAGTTAAAATTTTGAAAGTTGTCATAGCATATATCAAGACTCCAAAGGGGTAGCTGTTCTTACCCAAAGAGACCAAGTTCCTATAGTTCTCCAGCATCACATCCCTGCACAGCTTTTTCTGAGATGGGTTCAATTGTACCCACTCCTCTGGGGTGAATTCCACAGCCACATCCTTGAATGTCACTGATTCCTGAAACAACAAGAACAGTTGTGCTTACCCAGCTATAGCTCTGCTATGAAGTTCAAATGTAAACTCCTTGCCAGGAGGGTGACAGAATGCAGGGCATCAGGACAGCAAGTGGTACAGGGAATTGAGGCAACTGAGTCAACCACACTGCCTCCATTTTGTGGACTGACTCAGTTCTGGAGGTAGCTCAGTTCTTTTTCTGTTCAATTATAGGTCTAGTCCAACTTGTCTTGTGAAAAAAATTTATTCAATTGAGGGAACTGGGAGAAAAAATTTTTGCATGGTTTGAACCTGGTCCTTCCTGGCTGAGAAACTGGGACACCTCTTTCTCCCTGCTGTTTAGAGACCCTTAACTAAGGACCGAGGTTATGCTGACCAGAAACCCAGGCAGATCCAAAACGACTATAAGGAGTTCTCACAATTCTACGTTTTGAGCCACCCATATGTCTTGTCTGCAAACTGGCCCCATAGTAAACAATTCATTATTCTTTCTACGTTCTTTTGATTACATACAGACACTTGGTGGGACTGGTACACCTTTTTCTGAATTCAGGGAATTGAACCTGTTGCCCCACTCACCCCTTCACAGGCAAAGTCCCTAATCTTTCCTCCAATTAGAAATCAGACTACGTAATATTGTACTATTTGCTTTTAATTAATTGGCTTTGTTTGATTGACTTTAATGTATACAAGTACATCTCACCCTATATTCTGAGTCCAGCCAAAAGTTGAGTAAGGGGCCTGGTCCCAGGTTGTTCTGCAACTGTCATGTCTTGTTTAATATAAAATTGATATGGTCAATAGATTAAATGATCATTTCCTCAGTCATTTCATCTTTCCCTTGCTACAAGAGATTGGCTCATTTACTTATTTGTATCCCAGTACAGTGTATGGTATACAGCAGGTACTTAAAAAATTCCACAATCAGAAAGAACTGATCTATTTTACACGCGCGCACGCGCACACACACACACACACACACACACTTCTAATAGTAGCACCCATCTCTAGGATTGAGGGTGAGAGAAGGGAAAGAAAAAAAATTTACACGATAACTTTATGTATATTTAAAAGGAATAGCAGGTTGTACATAATAGACTTGGAGTTTCATGTGCAATCATCTTTTTTTTAATCATAGTATGTTTTGGAAATGCTTGTTTTAGTCTATGAATTAAAAATTTTATGAATAAAAATTTTTTAAAAAGAACTTCTCCCAATTGCTTTGTAAGCTCCTGGAGGGCAGGAGCCAATTCTGCCTTACTTTGTATCCTTCACACTCAGCATGATGCCTGGCACTTTGTAGGTAGCTCAATATATGCTTACTGTGGTAAAAGGTTCCAATGACATCAATGTTAAATGTGTGGTTTTTGGGTGTGTATTCTTACTTTACAATGTGTACCCATAGCTTCTATTTGTGCCCTCTAAGTTGACGTAGTAATGTGGCTAATTCCTTTTCTACTTGCTGAAATAAACAATGAAAATGAAATTGCTCAAGACAGAGCTATCATGTGGCCCTAAGTCTTCTCTTCCAATCCTAACATAGCCAGTTCCTTTGACCAATTGACCTGATCACTTCACAACTAAGGCAATTAGCTTCCTCTTTTCATCCAGTTGCTGTGGTTCTTAAAATGTGGTGCTCTGAAATGAACATGATTTGTGTTCAATGCTCCTGGAACCAGAAGAGCAAATCTCCTGTCTGTAACATGTGAACAATTTTTTTTACTGCTGAAAAGAGTGTTAAAGGACTATACCTTTCCAATTCATATATTTAGAGTTGGAAGAGACTTTGAGTCTAATATGCTCATTAGAGGAGAAAAGTGACTTGCTTAAGGTCAAAAAGGGAGTGAGTGAATGGTAAATGTGCACTTTGAGACCAGGTCCTCTCAGCAGCAAATCCAGGGCTATTCTCACTGTACCATGTTGCCATTCACTTTCTGTATAAGCAGAACAAGGCCACAACTGAGTTTTTACACAAAACATTCAAAAGAGCACTCTTTTGGGCAGCAGAGACCTGGAAACAAACTGAATTCACACCAGTAAAGAACATCTAGAAAAATGGTATATGAATTTACTATTATTTATATACTTAAAAATAAGAAAGATGAGGAATTCTGAGAAGCAGGGGAGGATGTATATTCACTGACACAGTGTAAAATGAGCAGATCCAACAGAACACAATACACAAAATTACAAAAACATAACTAAAAGAACAAAAAAACCCGAAAAATGAAAAGATGCTGAATTATGAACTGAAAAAAAAATTGTATATTATTTATCAGACTTATGGATAGGTGAACAATTTATAAATAAACAAGAGATAGACAGCAAAGTCAGGTATAAAATGGATAACTTTTATTACATTATATTAAAAAAGGTTCTTAAAAACAGCAAAGATTAGAAGCAAAGCAGAAAATTGGGGGAAAAATTTATACAGTTTATTAAAGGTCTCATATCTAAAATATATGAAGTACTTTGTCAAACCTATAAGAATAGGAATCATTCCCCAATTAATAAATGGTCAAAGGATATGAACAGGCAGTTTTCCAATGAAAAAATCAAAACAATTTATAGTTATATGAATATAATCTAAATAATTACTGGTTAGAGAAATGTCAATGAAAACAAACTAGAGGCATCACTTTACACCTAACAGATTAGCTAAAATGATAGGAGGGGAAAGTGACAAATGTTGGAGGGGATGAGGAAAAACTAGGACACTAATTCATAGTTGGTGTAATACTAAAATCCAACCATTTTGGACAGCAATCTGGAATTATGCCCAGAGTTATTCAACTACCCAGACCCTTTGATCCAGCAATACCACCATATGGTCTATCTCCAAAAATGATTAGGGGAAAAGGAGAAGAACCAAATGTTTATAGCAGCTCTCTTTCTGGTGGGAAAAAAGTAGATATTGCAAGGATGCCCATCAACTGGGAAATGGCTGAACAAATTGTGGTACATGAATGTGATGGAATGCTACTGTGCTGTAAGAAATGATGAGCTACATGATTTTAGAAAAACATGCAGACTTGCATGAAATAATGAAAGCGAAAAAATGAGCAGAACCAAGAGAACTTTGTACACAGCAACAATATTGTTTGAAGAACAACTCTGAGTGAATAAATTATTTTATCTATCACAAATACCCAAATTAAACATAAAGGACATATGAAGAAAGATGCTACCTCCAACTAGATAAAGAATTGATCAACTAAGGTATGTATAGAATAATTTTACGTATATGCATCTATATTATACAAACAAACACACACACACACACACACACACACACAGACCTATTTGTGTCTAATAGTAACCATCTCTAGAGTGGAAAAGGGATGGGAAGAAAAAGAAATTTACATTATAATTTTATTGTTTATTTGAAAGGAATAGCAAGTTGTACACAGTAGATTTGCAGTTTTATGTACAATTAATCTTTTTCACTGTACTGTGTGATGGAAATGTTTGTTTTATTCCATAAATTCAAAATAAAATTTTAAAAAAATTACCGCTTCAGATAGTAGAGAAGATGGAGACCATTAGAGGAGAATGTTTTATGAACTGTCAGGTAAAGTCACCATCACTGATATTTTTGGGTGATTACCCAAAAGGTAGGGTGGAGGAAAGGGTGAAGGAAAGAAGTCTGCCTTGAAATGTCTGTGTTGAAATAGCACAAAAGCTTACAGAAAAAAATGAAAGAAACTTTTCTAATTGCTCTCTACCACTCATTCCTTGCACAGATGATCCAGTCTGTGTTGCAATCACCTTTGTGCCCTTTAAACGTTTTCAGAGAAGCCTGCTCTCCAGCCACAAGAGGTCTTCAAACATAGCTGCCAGCATAACAGTAGGCTGACATCATGTCTCTTCTGGATTACCCACAAGCTAAAACAGGCAGGTAGCTCAGGGGCTGAGGATAAGCTTTCTTACACAGATGGACTTTAAAAAATGGCCATTCTTTGGCCAGTGGTCATTTTTGGCAACAAACCATTTGGAAAATTCTTCACAAAGGTAAAGAAGAACACTGATTTTTCACACTCTAGGCTGGTGACTTTAGATACTGGTGAGCCAGCGATTCAACACCTTTTATCCAAGAACAAGGATCCAAAAAGACTTCAAGAAGTTAGAAGAACAGGCTGCATCTAATAAGACGGGACCTAGGAAGGATCAATGTAAACTACATTTCTGGCCTGAGGAATTAATGGAAGTTTAACTTCAGGACACTGGAAGACAAGTTATTCTCCTCTTCATAAGTGGGTGGCATATTGCTATTAAAAGCTGCTGAATGGCTTTGTTTGGGGATCCAATGTGCATGAAGCTATTGTAACAGTTTTGATTATGAGTCTGTATATGAAGTCTCAAAACAATGTACCAAATGATAAGAAAATGATAAAAATGTCTCATCATTTGAACTACACAGGAGCCTGGATTTACCAAACCAAATATAAAAAATGCTCATTTAAAACCAAAAACACCCAACTAATCAATAAGGGAATGATTATTTTTATTAACAAAATGATTCATCTATTAAATGAATGCATAAAAGGAGGCTTTGCTTTATGAAAGGATGTACTACAAGAGTCCTTTAAACTTCTATGATGTATTTAAAATATGATTTGATTAATACAACTTGTAATGGACAAGCCAACTGCATTAAACAAGGCAAAACAAAGTAACTACTCTTTAGTTTTCTCTGCTTTAAGAAAGCTCCTACCAAGAGAGAGGGCCCTGGGGTAGAAAAGAAAAGCATACTTATTCAATGTAATCTGTGGTTTAGAATAGTTTCTTTAAAAAAAAAAAAAACAAAAAACCAAGGCTATCTCATATATGTATGTGTATAGATACTCATGTGTACTAGGGCAGCTAGATTATTCAGTGATGTGCCTAGAGTCAGGAAGACTCATCTTCGTAAGTTCAACCCTGGCCTTAGATACTTGTAAGTTGTGTGACCCTAGGCAAGTCATTTCACCCCGTTTACCTCAGTTTCCTCATCTGTAAAATGAGCTATAAAAGGAAATGGCAAACTACTCCAGAGATACTGAAGACCCTAAATGGGGTCAAGAAGAGTCAGACATGACTGAAAATGCTGGAACAAACTTGTGTGTACACATGTAGCTTTATAATCATGTATACACATATGTCAAGGTTTATATATTTCATGTTTGTTTCCAGGGCTTCATCTAGCAAGTGGAGAAACCTAGTAACAGTTTAAAGTATAAGTTCATTTTCAAAACATGGGAAGACTGTAACAAAAATGCAAAGACAAAAAAAAAATCACTGGGGTTGGGAGGTGAGAAAAAGAAGGTTAGAGAGCTTAGGATATGTCCCATGAACCCAGCTGGAGAGGCATGAAAACATGTATGAAATGGATCAGATCTTATCCATGATAGCAGCTAAATCTCAAATGCAAGCCTTCTGACATACAAGCTAGTCTTTCCTTTGTACTTTGCTGCCTCTTCATTCTCTAGTTTACTTCAGTTTAACACAGCATTTACCCAAACAGGAGCTATGAATCAGGACAAAGAAACCTATCCCAGGGTCTCTGGCCTGAGATGCTATTTAAGGAAAGCAGCAAGTGGCACTCACTTTCCCAGGCCTGGCTGTCAGGGCAGGAGCCATTCCCTCTTCCTCCAGGCTGTCCTCCTGGGGCAGAGCAGAGGCCACCGAAGGTAGAGCTGGGGAGGAAAGGAGAAGCAGGAGAATGAGGGCTGATGCTGGGGGGGTCTGCCCTGCTCAGACCAGACATTCCCACTTCTCTACCGTGGGGAGATCAGGGAGGGGGGCAGGGGTGGGCCAGAAGGAAGCCATGATTTCTCTCCTGGGGAGCGCTGTCTTGGGGCCAGCATCTCTTTAGAGACAAACTGGAGGGCAGACAGATGACCCTTTCAGCAGGGGGAGGGAACAGGGCCCGGCAGCATCAGGGAAGGGTTCCCAGAGGAGGGGCTGCCCAGGAGGATGCTGGGAGGAGGAGATGAGGCCAGGGGAAGTCCGCACCAAGGACCAAGCAGGCACACACCAGGAGCACATTCCCTGGGTCTCTGGGCACATGAGGTGGCCCGAGGCATGGAGGGCCATGGCCTGACCGGGGTCACGGGATGCGGGCGTGACTGAAGGAGGATTAGAATCCGCCCCCAGGCTCCGCCTCCGTCTGGTCGGCCTCCAACCCCCGCCCCCCACCACGCACGGGCCGCCCCCAGACCCCTGGGAGCCCCTCAGGGGCTTCCTTCCTCCTCTGGCGGACGCTCCTCCCATTCCCCGTGTGCTCCCCAGCCAGCCCCCGGTGCTCCGACCCCGCCTGGGCCTGGCCCCGCTCACCCCGTCACACTTCAGCTCAATGCAGAGAAGAGGAAACGCGAACCAGAAAGCATGGAAGAGGCGGAGAGAAAAGGAAACGGAAGTGTCTTCGTAAGAAGGAAGTCCAGCCCTGCTCCCCTTGAGGTTGGAAAAATGCCCCTAAAGCGAGCACGGCCTTCTGGGAATCGTAGTCTGGAGGCTGAGGCGCCTTCTGCGCATGCCTGGGGCTCGGCCCCTCCCCCGGCCTTGAATGCGGTCCTGCCTCTCTGCCTGCGTCGCTCCTCCTGGCCCTCCCTCCAGGAACCCCGCTCCCTCCGTTCCTCCTTTCCTTTTACCTCTTGCGTTGTCTTCACAGCCCCAGAGCCCACGCGGTGTTACCAGGCGTGAGGTCGCAGACCTCGAGGGGCCCTGGAGCTCCTCCGAGGATAGTCCCCCCGGCAGTCTCTCCCACTCTTGCCGCCAGTCACCACAGGCCGCGGCTCTTACGAAATGCTTCCTGTGCGCCGGCATCTTCCCGCAGGAAGTGACGCAAACACGAAGGGAAGCCCCGGTTCTGAGGAGGGAAACCAGGGGCTGAGGCTGGATGCCCGGAGCTCTCGCTCAGCTCCCTGGGCCTTCCAGGAGGAGCAGGACATGAGTGGGCCCGGGGCAGCAGGAGAGGTCAAGGGACCGCGGGGACGACGGAAGGCTTGGCTTTGGCCCGGGCTGTGTTTTTGGAAAACGATGTCGGGGAAAAGCCGAGGATCAAAGAAGGGCCGGGCCCTGTCTGGGGTCCGTGGGACGAGGATCACAGACACGGGGAGAAGGCAGAGCCGGGCTGTGCTCCTTTGGGTCTGGTTCCTCCGTCAAGGAGACTGACCCGAGGGAAACCAGGAGACGTGCAGAGCGTGTAGCTGTGCCTGGGGAATGCCCGTCGTCTGGTGGATGGGCTCAGTAAAACTAAGAGCTAACGTTTAGGGGGAGCTTACTGTGTTCCCGGCTCGGCTGAGTACAAGGACTATCTCATCTGGTCCTCACAACAATCTGGGAAGCAGGTGCTATTATAGCCCCAGTTTTATAGATGTGGAAACTAGGGTGAAGTGACTTGCCCAGGGTCACGCGGCTAGCAAGTGCCTGAACTTGGAATTGAACTTAGGACTTCCTGATTGCATGCCCAGAACTCTGTCCACAGCGTAGAGAAACTCTGAGGGTCTTCCCCTCCCATACTGATTCTTTTGTGAAGGCAAACTGGGCCATTTTTTGCCTCCATTCTTACCTAGCCTTTAATTACTACATGGGTGTTGCTTCAGATAAACAGACTGGGGAAAGACCTTAAAGCAAATTCACATCCAAGTCACAATAAATCACCCTCCTGATGTCATTCGTCAAAAAGTAGTCAGATTTACAAAATATATTCACTCTCAAGTAGAAATTATAAAAGATAAGTGTTTACTTACCTCTTCAGCAATAAACATGTATTTATTTCTTTATTGTTTCCCTAAGTCAGAGAAAATGTTTTTCTAAAAATTGCAGGTTTTTTTAATTTGTTAAAAGATTTATCCCCATTACATATAATGATTGCTGATGGTTTTTGATAGATGCTATCTATCATTTTAAGGATTTCATTTATTCCTATGCTCTTTAGTGTCTTTTAATAGGAATGGGTGTTTTATTTTGTCAAATGCTTTTTCTGCATCTATCGAGAGAATCATGATTTCTATTATGTCTGTATCCCAAAGAGATTATAAAAACAGCAAAAAGGACCCATATGTACCAAAATATTTATACCAGCTCTTTCTGTGGTGGCA
The DNA here is from genome assembly GCF_900497805.2 of Vombatus ursinus. NCBI lineage: Eukaryota > Metazoa > Chordata > Mammalia > Diprotodontia > Vombatidae > Vombatus > Vombatus ursinus. The sequence continues at coordinate 52,986 of NW_020954844.1, forward strand.
AAGAATTGGAAATTATGGGGATGTCCATCCATTGGGGAATGGCTGAACAAGTTGTGGTATATGAATGTAATGGAATACTATTGTGCTACAAGAAATGCAGGCAGACTTCAGAAAAACCTGGAAAGACTCATATGAACTGATGGTGAATGAAATGAGCAGAACCAGGAGAACATTGCCCACAGTACAGCCACACTGTGTGATAACTTTGATAGACTTGGCTCTTCACAGCAATGCAAGGATCTAAGATGACTCCAAAAGACTCATGATGGAAAATGTATCCACATCCAGAGAAAGAACTATGCCGTCTGAATGCAGATCAAAGCATACTATTTGCTCCCCTTTTCTTTTGTTGTTTTGTTTTATTACTTCATTTTCATGGTTCCTCCCATTAGTTCTAATTGTTCTTTACATCATGACTAACGGGAAAATAGGCTTAATATGAATGTATAAGCAGGGCCTATATATGATTGCACCCTATTTTGGGGTGGAGGTGGGGGGAAGCAAGGGGTGGGGGAGAAAATTTAAAACAGAAAATCATATGGAAGAGAATGTTGAAAACTAAAAATAAATAAATTATGAAAACAAAAGGTTTCTCCCCCCAAAACAGAAACCTATAGTTGCTTTGCTGCATTTAGTGATTCTTAGAAATAAAACTTCTTCACTTCCCTTCATTTGTCTGAAAGAACAATTCATGGTTTCCTAATGTAATTGAGGTATGTTTGGCTGCTGGAGGCATGTTCCACTGTATCCTATAGTGTCAAGATATACTCAGTGTGATTTTTCATTTAGGTGTAAAAAATTACTTTTTAAAAAATTTTTTTATGTCAGAATGTAAAGTTGCACAGGAGCCTTAGAATGATTTTAAATCTTATGAAAGAAAAGTGCTTAACCTAAAATTTTGATATCATAGTGTATATTCATGTTAAATTAATCAAAACTTTTGTTAATATTTGAAAATATATTTTTAATATCCAGTTACAGGATAGGAGCATGTATACTTTGATGTGATAAAAGCTTTTACATTAAAATCAAACTACAAAAAAATATCAAACATAATCTAACTTTACTCGAGTTTGAGAAAGTAAATTGAAGTATTTCAGAGGAAAGGTGCAGAAGTATGGTCCCATGGGAATAAAATTCATTAGGGGAAAGTCAGCTAGAAAGAGATGGGGGAAGCTCAGTGGTGAAATGCTGAAGAGAGAAAGAAAAAATTTCAATCAAGTAGAAAAATGAATATTGTCTGGACAGACTAAATTTATCCATAGCAAACTCACCAGCCAAATTTGGGGGGGAAAAAAAAGGGACAGACAATAGAAGTAAGACCAGATAAGAAAGAATCAATATGTGAGTATTGTATGGTCCTAGAAAAATTTTGCCAGGAATGTTAAAACTCAGAAGAAGCTGAGGCTGGTAGTGAAGACTGTGGATAACCAAAAATGGTTTTATTGTTAAGTAATGTTGGGAAAAAAGAAAGCTCAAAGAAAAGAAGAAATGATAACTGACAACACAGTGAAGAACTCAATTTTAATTTTTTATTTTGTTTTCAAGAATAAGAAAGTCTATCATGTGGAGAAGGGATTAGACTTTTCCTATTTTGTCCCAGAGGGCAAAAGCTAAGGCTCAGCATGTAAACTGTGCCCTGAGCTTGGCATAACAACAGTCCTTTGTGCTCACCCTCTGGATGAACTCTTTTGCATCTAAATCACACAACTGGAGGTCCCTGAGCTGGGGGAGGAACCACATCCCGGTCATGAAGCCCTGCTATGTATGGACTTTTTGTCACTGGGTAAACTTGCTTCATTGTGGCTGTCATAACCCACTGCTGCTGTTACAACTCACTGCTTGATTTTTTGTCTAGCCACAGCTATTTACATCAAGGCTTAGCCTCTCTGCCTTGGGTTTCCTCAGTGGTAGAGGAAACCCCAGCACACGTGAATAGTTTCTTTCCTCCAATAGAATAAAGAAGGCTTTTTGCCTCTAACCTCTTGTTTTAAGTTCCTTGAACATGACCTTTGTATTTAAGATATATTTTAGTGGGAAAGATAGTGCTCAGTTGGTGGGAGTGAGCAAAGGAGGTGTGGTGGGAATGCTTCTGACACACTTAGGAGACAATGAATGAACCCTTTTGACTAGAGGAACAGTAAATTCCCATGATAAATAAGGAACTATGCAAAAAGTCCCAGGCCATACTTTCTCCTCTCCTCCTGAAGCATAGGTAGCCAACATCTTTTGAGCCTGAGGAGATGAAAGGGCTGGAAAGTGAAGTGATTCTGTTTCATTAACCATTAAGGGCAATGGGCACCCCTGAGTGTGAGTATTCTTCTCTGGTGTGACAGGGGACATGGGAAGAGGAGCTTCCTAAATCATGAGCCATAGAAATAAACTCAGCAGCTGAAGTCCAGCTCTCCCTGCAGGGGCCATCCGGCTTTGCACGCTCCCATCCCCCACCTCTGTCCTGAGTGCTCAGAGCCCTTATTAGCCAGCTTGTCACGCTCCCAACCGCAGGAATCGGCACTGCGCAGAGGAGAGCATGGAGAGGGGGTCAGCAGCTCAGCTGTCCCATCTCCTACTGCTCTGGCTCCCGGGTAAGGAAGGAGAACACACAGTGGTCATGGGATCACAAACATGATTTTGTTTTCATTTTTACATCATTCGAAGTTCATTTGTGAGCTTTTTCTCATTCATTTGTTAAAGTTATTAAAATTGTTTAATGTTCTCCTTTGAGTTTACCATACTCAGAGTCAAGTAATTACCAGTCCCAATGGTTTTTCTTGAAAGCCAATGAATTTTGGTAAAGTTTCTTTTCTTTCTAATTTTATATGCCAGAAGAGAGATTATAGTGACTCAACCTTCAGTCTCCCTGTGTCTCCAGGGGAGTCCTGCAGGGTCAGTCAGTGGATGCACTAGCTACTTACATGAGTACCAAGAGAATCCAGGAAAGGCCCCCAGGCCTCTCATCTGTAGCACAGCCAGCCTGGCCTCTGGGGTCCCTGCTTGGTTCAGTGGCAGTGGGTCTGGCACAGATTTCCAGCTCACAATTAGCAGAGTCGAGGCTGAAGATGTTGCAGTCTTCTGCTGTCAGCAGTGGTGTCTATACCTTTCCATTTTGTTCATTTTGACTTTATCATAGTACAGTGCAAGTTGTTGCTCTATTTCTAGTTTCTAATATATTGTTTTCCAGTTTTTGTCAAATAATGAGTTCTTATCTCAGAGCCTGGGGTATTTGGGTTTATCAAACACTAGCTTACTGTGGTCATTTACTACTATGTCTTTGTACCTAATCTATTCCACTGATCCACCATGCCATTTCTTTACCTGTACCAGACAGTTTTGATGATTACTGCTTTGTAATATAGGGTGAGATGTGGGATTGCTCGGCCACCTTCCTTTGTATTTTTTCTTTCATAATTCTCTTAATCTTCTTGGCTTTTTGTTTTTCCAGAAGAATTTTGTTGTTATTTTTTCTAACTCTAACAAATAACTTTTTAGTACTTTAATTAGTATGGCACTGAATAAGTAAATTAGTTTAGGCAGTATTGTCATTTTTATTATATTTGCTCAGCCTACTCATGAGCAATTGATATTTTTCCAGTTGTTTAGATCTGACTTTATTTGTGTGAAAAGTGTTTTATAGCTGTGTTCATATAGTTCCTGGTTTGTCTTGGCAGGTAGACTCCCAAGTATTTTTTATTGTCTGCAGTTATTTTAAATGGAATTTCTCTTTCTATCTCATGCTGTTGGACTTTGTTGGTCATATATAGAAATGCTGTTGATTTATGTGGGTTTCTTTTATATTCTGCAACTTTGCTAAAGTTTTTAATTATTTCAAGTACTTTTTAGTTGATTCTCCATACCATCATGTCATCTACAAAGAGTGATAGTTTTGCTTCTTCACTGCCTACTCTAATTCCTTCAATTTCTTTTTCTTCTCTTACTGCTATAGCTAACATTGCTAGTACAGTATTGAATGATAGAAGTGATAATGGGCATCCTTGTTTCTCCCTTGATTATATTGGGAAGGCTTTTAGCTTTTCTCTGTTATATATAATGCTTGCTGATGGTTTTAGATAGATACTACTTATCGTTTCAAGGAAAGCTTCCTTTATTCTTATGTTCTCTAGTGGTTTTTTTGGTTTGTTTTTTGCTGAGGCAATGGGGTTAATGACTTGCCCAAGATCACACAACTAGTAAGTGTCAAGTGTCTGAGGCCAGATTTGAACTCAGGTCCTCTTGACTCTAAGGCCAGAACTTTATCCACTGTGCCACCTAGCTGCCTCTGGTGTTTTCAAAAGGAATTGTTGCTGTATTTTGTGAAAAGTTTTTTTTTTCCAGCAACTATTGAGATAATCATAAGATTTCTGTTCAGTTTTATTATTGATATGGTCAAATACACTGATAGTTTTCCTAATATTGAACCAACCCTGCATTCTTTTAAATCCCACCTGGTCATAGTGTATGATCCTGGTGACATACTGATGTAGTGTCCTTGCTAGTATTTTCTAAAATTTATTTTTATTTAATTTTATATTATATTTAATATAATATAATGTTACATGTAATAATACACTATATTATTACATATAATTATAATATATATATAATATATTAGGTATATAATATACTATTACAGTAGAGGAGGAAATGGGAAGGTGGGTGGTGGGCATTGCTTGAACTTTACTCTCATTGGAATTGGCTCAAAGAGGGAACATACACCATCAGTTGAGTATAGAACTCTATCTGTAATATGTATTACATAAATCTAATATAATCTGATATAATTATATATCTAATATAATAATATATAACAATATATTATATAATAAAAATCTATTATATACAATATAATATAAAATGTAATATATAACATATTATATTTTATATAAAATTTTATTTAAAATTTTTGCATCAATATTCATTAGGGAAATTGGTCGATAGTTTTCTTTCTCTGTTTTAGCTCTTCCTGGCTTAGGTATCAGCACCACATTTGTATCATAAAAGGAATTTGGTAGGACTTCTTTGCCTATTTTTCCAAATAGTTTACATAATATTAGAATTAATTGTCCTTTAAATGTTTGGTAGAATTTGTTTGTGAATCTTTTGGGCTCTGGCTGTTTTTTCTTATGGAGTTCATTGATGGCTTCTTCAAATTTTTTTCCAAGATGGGGTTAATTAGGTATTCTGTTTTTACATCTGTTAATTTGGTAACTTATATTTTTGTAAATATTCATCAATTTTGCTCAGATTGTCAGATTTATTGGCATGCAATTAGGCAAAATAATTTCTAATGTGTGCTTTAATTTCTTCTTCATTGGTGGTGAGTTCACTCTTTTCATTTTTGATACTCAATATTGGTTTTCTTTTTTTTTTAATCAAATTAACCAATGACTCCTCTATCTTATTGGGTTCCCCCTTCCCCCCCAAAAAAACAGCTCCTAGTTTTATTTAGTAGCTCAGTAGTTTTCTTACTTTCAATTTCATTAGTCTCACCTTTGGTTTTCAGGATTGCCAATTTGGTGCTCAATTGGGGATTTTTAATTTGTTCCTTTTCTAGTTTTTTTTTTTTTTTAGTTGCATGCTCAGTTCATTGATTTGCTCTTTCTCTATTTTGTTGATGTAAGAATTTAGAGAAAAAAATTTTCCCCTAAGTACTGTTTTGGCTGCATCCCATAAATTTTGGTATGTTGTCTCATTATTGTCATTCTCTTTAATGAAACTAAGTATTCTTTCTATGATTTGTTCTTTGATCCACTTATTATTTAGGATTAGATTAGTTTCCAATTAATTTTTAATCTACATGTCCACTGCCCTTTGTTGAATATAATTTTTATTGCACTGTGATCTGAAAAGGATGCACTTAATATTTCTTCCTTTCTACATCTGATTTTGAGATTTTTATGCCTAACACATGGTCGGTTTTTGTGTAGGTGTCCTGTACTGCTGAGAAAAAGGTATATTCTTTTCTATTCCCATTCAATTTTCTCCAAAGGTCTGCCATATCTAATTTTTCTAAGACTCTATTCACCTCCTTAGTTTCTTTCTTGTTTATTTTTTGGTGAGATTTATCAAGTTCTGACAGGGGACAGTTAAGGACCCACCAGTATAGTTTTACTATCTATTTATTCCTGTAACTTACTTAACTTCTCCTTTAAGAATGTGGGTGCTCGACTGACTCTGATAGACTCAGCTTTTCTTGGCAATACAAGGATCTAAGACAACTCCAAAAGATTCATGATGGAAAATGCTATCCACATCCAGAGAAAGAACTATGCAGTCTGAATGCAGATTGAAGGATGCTATTTACTCTCTCTTTCTTTTTTGTTTTGTTTCTTCTTTCTCATGGTTCCTCCCATTTGTTTTAATTCTTCTTTACAACATGACTTATGTGAAAATAAAAAAAATTAAAAAAAAAAGAATGTGGATGCTCTAGCACTTGTTGCATATATGTTTAGTATTGATTTTACTTTATTGTCTATGGTACCTTTTAGCAAGATAAAGTTTTCTTCATTGTCTCTTTTAATTAGATCTATTTTTGCTTTTGCTTTGTCAGAGATCAGGATTGCTACCCCTGCTTTTTTTACTTCAGCTGAAGCATAATCAGTTCTGCTCCAGCCCCTTAACCTTACTTTGTATATGTCTCTCTGCTTCAAGTGTGTTTCTTGTAAACAACATATTGTAGGATTCTGCTTTTTTTTATTTTTTATTTTTTGTGTTTAAGTACAGTATTTTTATTTTTTTATTTTTTTTTTGTTTTCAACATTTACTTCCACAAGATTTTGAGTTCCAAATTTCACCCCATCTTGCCCCTCCCCCCACCCCAAGATGGCATGCATTCTAAATACCCCTTCCCCTAGTCTGTCTTCCCTTCTATCTCTCCCCCCCCTTCTCTTATCCCCTTCCTTTTCAATTTTCCTGTAGGGCAGGATGGATTTCTGTACCCCATTTCCTGTATTTCTTATTTCCCAGTTGCATGTGAAAACCTTTTTTTTAAACATGAGTTTTTAGAACTTTGGGTTCCAAATTTTCTCCCTTCCTCCCTCCCCACCCACCCTCACTGAGAAGGCAAGCAACTAAATATAGGTTATGTATGTGCAGTTATGCAAAACACTTCCATAGTAGACATGCTGTGAAAAACTAACTCTATTTCCCTTAATCCTATCCCGCCCATCCATTTATTCTATTCTTTCTTTTGACCCTATCCCTCATCAGAAGTATTTGCTTCTGATTACCCCCTTTCCCAATCTGCCCTCCTCTCTATCATTCCCCTACTCTCTTGTCCCCTTCTCCCCCTATTTTCCTGTAGGGTAAGACAGATTTCCATACCCAATTGAGTGTGTATGTTATTCCCTCCTTAAGTCAAATCCTATGAGAATAAGATTCACTCATTCCCTCTCACCTTCCCCCGTTTCCCCTCCACTTTAAGAGCCTTTTCTTTTGATTTTTTTTTTTGTGGGATAATTTACCCCGTTCTACCTCTCCCTTTCTCCTCCTCCTAGTATATTCCTCTCTCACCCCTTAATTTTATCTCCAGATATGACCCCTTCATTTTCAACTCACCCTGTGCCCTCTATCTATCTATCTATATCTATATATACATACATATAATTTTTTCCCCTCCAACTACCCTAACACTGACAAAGGTCTCATGAGTTACAAATATCATCTTTCCATGTAGGAATGTAAACAGTTCAACCTTAATAAGTCTCTTAAGATCTTCTCTTTCCTGTTTACCTCTTCATATTCCACTCCAGTCCTGTATTTGAAAATCAGATTCTCTATTCAACTCTGGTCTTTTCATCAAGAATGCTTGAAAGTCCTCTATTTCACTGAATGACAATTTTTCCCCTGCAGGATTATACTCAGTTTTGCTGGGTAGGCGATTCTTGGTTGTAATCCTATCTCCATTGCTCTCTGGAATATTATATTCCATGCCCTGCAGTCCCTTAATGTAGAAGCAGCTAAATCTTGTGTTATCCTGATTGTCTTTCCACAATACTTGAATTGTTTCTTTCTGGCTGCTTGTAATATTTTCTCCTCAACCTGGGAACCTTGGAATTTGCCTACAATACTCCTAGGAGTTTTCCTTTGGGGATCTCTTTCAGGAGGAGATCAGTGGATTCTTTCAATTTCTATTTTGCCCTCTGGTTCTAAAATATCAGGACAGTTTTCCTTGATCATTTCTTGAAAGATGATGTCTAGGCTCTTTTTTTGATTATGGCTTTCAGATAGTCCAATAATTTTTAAATTCTCTCTCCTGGATCTATTTTCCAGGTCAGTTGTTTTTCCAGTGAGATATTTCACATTGTTTTCTAATTTTTCATTCTTTTGGATTTGTTTTACAGTGTCTTGATTTCTCATAAAGTCACTAGCTTCCAATTGCTCCATTTTAATTTTTAAGGAAGTATTTTCTTCGGTGAGCTTTTGGATTTTCTTTCCCATTTGGCCAATTTTCATTTTTAAGGCATTCTTCTCCTCATTGGCTTTTGGACCTCTTTTGCCATTTGGGTTAGGCTATTTTTTAAGGTGTTATTTTCTTCAGTATTTTTTTGGGGTCTCCTTTAGCAAGCTGTTGGCTTGTTTTTGACTTAGCTCTTCTCAGCAATGCAAGGATCTAAGACATCTCCAAGGGACTCATGGTGGAAAGTACTATTCACATCCAGAGAGGGAACTGTGGAGTCTGGATGCAGATTAAAGCATACTATTTTCTCTTTTTTTTTCCTTCTTCTGTTTTGTTTTATTTCTTCTTTCTTGTGGTTCCTCCTATTGGTTCTAATTCTTCCTTACAATATGACTAATGTGAAAATATGTTTAATAGGAATGTATATGTAGAGCCTATGTCAGCTAAGCACACTGTCTTGGGGAAGGAGGGGGAGAAAAATTTAAAACTCCAAAGCTTATGGAAGTGATTGTTGAAAACTAAAAATAAACTAATTAATAAAAAACAAAAAGAAAAAAAGAAAATTGAGGAAAAGAAAGACTTTAATCACTAAATCAAGAGTGAAGTTTGAGCGTTCCCACACATTAATACTGAAACTAAAGAGAACCAAGTGATACAAAGGAAAAAATCAGAGCCACTACAAGGTTTTTATATATCCTTCTTTCTCTGAATGCTTAATGCCTCTAACAATTCACCTGGAAACTTACTCTTGACTTCCTTGTAGCACTGACATACCAGTTCAACGTTGGTCTTGGTCTCCTCTGGTCTTGGAGTAGAAGGTGAGGAACAGGGGCAGGCTCAAATTATTTGCGGACCTTTTGGATTCCTTGCTCTAAGAGGTTCAGTATGATCCTTGCAAAGTTGCTTCCTCTTCCTGAACCTCAGTTTTCTTATGTGCAAAATGGAAATATTAATACCTATCAGTTTCAAGGAAAATGTGTTTATGAAATCGGGGTATAAATATTTGATGCTACTACTCTACTTCCTTTGCATCACTCACAACAGTAAGATTAGTATTGACCATACAGTAGCCTTGAATGGCTGAATAAATGAATGTGTAAAAGTTGGGTGAAGAAGACTTTAGGCACATGGGAAGAATTCCATGTGAAGAATGTCACTTAGGAGGACTGTGTTGGGTCATAGAGAACTTGATTTTGGAGTCATAGTCATGGACAAGTTTAAAATGAGACGAGCTTTATATAACTGTGAGGAAATCTTGGCACTTTTACTCTGTATGGCTCCTGGCTCTGACTCACCACTCAATCACTTCAACTGTCAGAGCCTTGACTTGCTCTTCAATAATTACCAAGCATTTATTAATAGCCTAACATAAGTAAGGCACTATTCTAGGCACTGGGGTCAAAAATTCTGGTGGAAACAATGTGCACACATACAGTATTATAAATATAAAACAGATAGAAAGTGTGAGGCAGAACCAAGATGGCAGAGTAGAAGGAGGTTTCCCAAATTCTCCCATTACCTTCCAAAAAACTCTAAAATAATACATCAAAGAAAATTCTGGAGTGGCAGAGCCAACAAAGTATCTGGGTGAGAGATTTTTCAACTTCAAGACAATAGTGGGGGAAATCAAGAAATAATAAAATGAAATCAAAACACTGAAAAAGTTAGAAAATTTGAAATTTTCCTCAGAAAAAAAAATGATGTGGAAAATAGATCAAGAAGAAATAATTTAAGAATCTTTAGACTACCTGGAAGCCATGATCAAAAATAGAGCCTAGACATTATATTTCAAGAAATTATAAAGAAATACTGACCAAATATCTTGGACCAGAGAGCAAATTAGAAATGGGAAAAAAAAATCTACCAATTATCTCCTCAAAGAGATCTCAAAATTAAACTTCCAGGAATATAATAACCAATTTCAAGAGCTTACAGGTCAAAGAGAGTATATAGCAAGCAGCCTTTTTGAGAGACTATTTAAATACTATGGAACTAAAGTCAGGATCACACAATATTTAGTACTTAACATGTTAAAGAAGTAGTGGAATTGGAATATGATATTCCATAAGGCAAAGGAGAAAATTGAATGGGAAGAGAAAGGAATATACCACCTTTTTTTTCATGGCACCTACACAAAAATTAACCCTGTATTTATCCTAAAGAATATATGGGTCCAAAAAAATTAATATAAAAATCAATACAAACATACAATCAATAATTTCATTAAAGATGATAACAACAATGAGATAACATATCAAAATTTGGGGGAAGTAATATTTACAGAAAAATTTATATCTCTAAAGTATTAGTAAGAAAGACAAAAAACAGATCAATGAATTGGGCATATAATTAATAAAAACTAGAAAAAGAATGAATGAAAAATCTCCAATTAAGAATCAAAACAGAAAGCCTGAAAATCAAAGGAGATTAATAAAATTGAAAGTTAAAAAGAGCAAGAGCAAGTTTAATTAAAAAAAATCAAGTTTAAAAGCAAGTTTAATTTTTAAAAACTCAATAAAATAGATGAAGCAGTTGTTAATTTGATTTAAAAAAAAACACCAAATTACCAGTATCAAAATTGAAAAGGGTGACTGTATCACCAATGAAGATAAAATTAAAGCATTCCTAGGAGCTATTTTGCACAAAAACATGCCAATAAAACTGACAATATAAGTGAAAAATATAAAATATACAAAAATGTAAATTGCTCAGACTAACAGAAGAGGAATTAGAATACTTTAAAAAGCCTATATTAGAAAAAAAAATTGTACAAGCCTTAAATGAACTCCCTAAGGAAAAAAATGCCCATGGCCACATGGATTCACAAATGACTTATACCAAATTTAAAAAACAATTAATTCCATTATTATATAAACTATTTGAAAAACATAGGTAGAGTCAGCTAGGTAACGCAGTGGATAAAGCACTAGCCCTTGAGTCAGGAGCTGAGTTCAAGTTTAGCCTTAGACACTTGATGGTTATTAGTTGTGTGATGCTGGGCAAGTCACTTAATCCTGATTGTTTTGCAGAAAAATTAAAAAAAAAATGGATAAAGAAGGAATTCCACCAAATTCCTTCTGTGACACAAATATGGTTTTGATAAATCAGAAAGAGCAAAAAGAAAAAAAAAAGAAAAGAAAAAAACAAATCTCCCTAATAAATACCAAAGCAAAACTTTTAAATAAATAAAATATTAGCAAGGGCATACACCATCACCAGGCTTTATTTATACCAGGAAAGAAGGACTAGGTCAAAATTTGGAAAACTATAAACAACATTGCCCATGTCAGCAAAAACAACAACAACAACAAAAATCATGTATTTGTATTAATAGATTCAGAAAAAGCTTTGGACATAATACAATACTACAAAACTATAAAACACTATAGAACTATAAAAGTACTATAAAACCCTAGAAAGCACAGGAATAAATGGAGCTTTTTTTTCTTTTAAACACTGAATATTATCCATCTAAAACTAAAAGGAAACATTATCTGTAATAGGGATAAACTGGAAGCCTTCTCAAAAAGATCAAGGGTAAAGCAAGGATGGTCATTATGAACACTTTTATTCAATATTGTACAAGAAATGCTAGCTAGAGTAGTGTGACAAGAAAGAAACTAAAGGGGTAAGGCAACAAAGAAACAAAACTATCACACTTTTACAGATAATATGATGGTATACTTAGAGATTCAACTGGAAAAATTAGTTGAAATGATGCAGAACTTTAGCAAAGTTGAAGGATATAAAAATTAATCAAGGGGTGACAAAAAGGATTGTACTGGGAGAAAAGGAAAGGGGAAGGCAGAGTAGGGTAAATTATATCACAGGAAGAGGCACAAAGACCTATTATAGTAGTGTGAAAGAAGGGGGGGCGAGCATTGTTTGAACTTTGCTCTCATAGGATTTGGCTCAAAGATGGAATAACATACACATTCAGCTGGTTATAGAAATCTATCTTACTCTATATGGAAGTAGGAGGAGAAAGGTGAAAGAAAAAGGAGGAGGTGGATAGAAAGGAGGGCAGATTGAGGGAGCAGTGGTCAGAAGCAAAATACTGCTGAGAAGGGAAAGCGTGGGAAGAGAAAGAAAAGTATAAACAGGGAGAGAGGAGGAATAGGATGGAGAGACAGACAAAGTTAGTAATCATAACTGAATGTGAATGGGATGAACTCTCCCATAAGACAGAAGCAGATAGCAGACTGCATTAAAAACTAGAATCCTACAATATTTTGTTTACAAGAAACACATTTGAAGCAGAAAGATACACACAGAGTAAAGGTAAAAGGTTGGAACAGAATTCAGCTTCAGCTGGAGTAAAACAAAAAAAGCAGGGGTAGCAATCCTGATCTCAGACTAAGCAAAAGCAAAAATGGATCTAATTGAAAGAGATAAGGAAGGAAACTACATCCTGCTAAAAGGTACCATAGACAATGAAGTAATGTCAATACTAGACATATATGCACCAAGTGGTATAGCATCCAGATTCTTAGAGAAGTGAAGTGAGTTATAGGAAGAAATAGATGGCAAAACTATACTAGTGCAGGACCTCAACCTGTCCTCTCAAAACTAGACAAATCTAACCATAAAATAAAAAAAAAGTTAAGGAGGTGAATAGAATTTTAGAAAAGTTAGATATGGCAGACCTCTGGAGAAAACTGAATGGGGAGAGAAAGAAATATACCTTTTTCTCAGTGTTACATGGCACTGATACAAAAATTGACCAAGTATTAGAGCATAAAAACCTCATAATCCAATGCAGAAAGGCAGAAATACTAAATGCATCCTTTTCAGATCATGATGCAATAAAAATTATGTGTAATAAAGAGCCATGGAAAGATAGATTAAAAATTAATTAGAAACCAAATAATCTAATCCTAAAGAATGAGTGGGTCAAACAACAAATCATAGAAACTTCATCAAAGAATAACTACATCAAAGAGAATGATAATAATGATCCAACATACCAAAACTTAAGGTTTGCAGCCAAAGCAGTTCTTAGGGAAAATTTTATATCTCTAAATGCTTACATGAATAAAATAGACAAAGAAGAGATCAATGAACTTGGGCATGCAACTAAAAACGCTAGAAAAAAGAGCTAATTAAAAATCCAATCAAGTACCAAATTAGAAATTCTGAAAATCAAAGGAGAGATTAATAAAATTAAAATTGAGAAAACTATTGAACTAATAAAGAAAACTAAGTGTTGGTTTTATGGAAAAACCAACAAAATCAATAAACCTTTGGTTAATTTGATTTAAAAAAAGAAAGGAAAAAAACAAATTGCCAGTATCAAAAATGAAAAGGGTGAATTCACCACTAATGAAAAGGAATTAAAACAATAATTAGGAGCTATTTTGCCCAACTGTCTGCCAATAAATCTAACAAGCTAAGTGAAATGGATGAATATTTACAAAAACATAAATTGCCTACATTGACAGAAGAAGAAGTAAAATACTTAACCCCATTTTAGAAAAAGAAATTGAACAAACCATCAGTGAACTCCCTAAAAAAAATCACCAGGGCCAGATAGATTTACAAGTGAATTCTACTAAACAACAATTAATTCCAACATTATATAAACTATTTGGAAAAATAGGCAAAGAAGGAGTCCTACCAAATTCTTTTTGTGATATAAATATGGTGCTGATACCTAAACCAGGAGAGCCGAAATAGAGAAAGAAAATTATGGACCAATTTCCCTAATGAATATTGATGAAAAGTTTTTAAATAAAATATTAGCAAAGAGATTCAGGTAATTTATCATCAGGATAGTACACTCTGACTAGGTAGGACTTACACCAGGCATGCAAAGTGGGTTCAATATTAGGAAAACTATCAGCATAGTTGACCATATCAATAACAAAACCAATAGAAATCATATGATTATCTCAATAGAAGCAGAAAAAGCTTTTTAATAAAATACAGCATCCATTCCTATTAAAAATAATAGAGAGCAGAGGAATAAATGGAGTTTTCCTTAAAATGATAAGTAGCATCTATCAAAAACCATCAGCAAGCATTATATGTAATAGGGATGAGTGAGAAGCATTCCCAGTAAGATCAGTGGAGAAACAAGGATGTCTATTATCACCACTGTTACTCAATACTGTACTAGAAATGTTAGTTTTAGCAATAAGAGAAGAAAAAGAAATTGAAGGAATGAGAATAGGCAATGAGGAAACAAAGCTATCACTCTTTGCAGATGAAATGATGGTATACTTAGAGAATCCTAGAGAATCAACTAAAAAACTACCTGAAATAATTAACTTTAGCAAAGTTGCAGGATATAAAAGAAACCGACATAAGTCATTGGCATTTCTGTACATTACTAAAAGAGATAGAAAGAGAAATTCCATTTAAAATAACTGTAGACAATATAAAATATTTGGAGGTCTACCTGCCAAGACAAACCCAGGAACTATATGAACACAATTACAAAACACATTTCATACAAATAAAGTCAGATCTAAATAATCAGGAAAATATCAGTTGCTCATGGGTAGGCTGAGCTAATACAATAAAAATGATAATTCTACCTAAATTAATTTACTTATTCAGTGCCATACCAATCAAACTACCAAAAAATTATGTTATAGAGCTAGAAAAATAATAAAATTCATCTAGAAGAACAAAAGATCCAGAATATCAAGGGAATTAATGAAAAGAAATGCAAGAGAAGGTGTCCCAACTATACCAGATCTAAAACTGTATTATAAAGCAGCAATCAAAACTATTTGGAACTGGCTAAGAAATAGAGTGGTGGAGGGGCAGCTAGGTGGCACAGTGGATAGAGCACCGGCCCTGAAGTCAGGAGGACCTGAGTTCAAATCTGGCCTCAGACCAAACACTTGACACTTAATAGCTGTGTGACCCTGGGCAAGTCACTTAACCTCAATTGCCTAAAAACTAAAAAAAACAAACAAAACAGAAATAGAGTGGTGTATCAGTGGAATAAGCTGGGAACACAAGACATAATAATCAATGACTATAGTAATCTACCATTTGATAAACCCAAAGACTCCAGTTTCTGGGATAAGAACTCACTATTTGACAAAAACTGCAGGGAATGTATGGCAGGAATGAGGCATAGAACAACATCTTACACTGTATACCAAGATAAAGTCAAAATGTGTACATGATTTAGACATAAAGGGTGATATCATAAGCAAATTAGGAGAGCAAGGAATAATTTACCTGTCAGATCTATGGAGAAGGGAAGAATTTATGACCAAATAAGAGATACTGAGAACATTGTGAAATTCAAAATGGATAATTTTGATTACATTAAATTAAAAAGTTTTTGCACAAAGCCAATGTAACCAAAATTTTTACAGTCAGTGTTTCTCATAAAGGCCTCATTTCTAAAATATCTAGAGAATCTAAGTCATTCCCCAATTGATAAATGGTCAAAGGATATGAACAGGTTTTCAGATGAAGAAATCAAAGCTATCTATAGTCATATGAAAAAATGATCTAAATCACTATTGATTAGGGAAATGCAAATTAAAACAACTCTGAGATACCACCTCACACCTATCAGATTGGCGTATATGACAGAAAAGGAAAATGATAAATGTTGGAGAAGATGTGGGAAAATTGGAACACTAATGCATTGTTGGTGGAGTTGTGAACTGATCCAACCATTATGGAGAACAATTTGGAACTATGCCCAAAGGGCTATAAAAATGTGCATACCCTTTGACCCCGCAATACCACTTCTTGGTCTGTATCCCAAAGAGATCATAAAAATGGGAAAAGGACCCACATGTACAAAAATATGTATAGCGGCTCTTTCTGTGGTGCAAAGAATTGGAAATTGATGGGATGCCTGATCCATTGGGGAATGGTTGAACAAGCTGTGGTATATGAATGTAATGGACACTATGGTACTATAAGAAATGATGAGCAAGCTGACTTCAGAAAAACCTGGACACAGTAATAGTCATGTTGCACGATGACTAACTTTGATAGACTTAGCTCTTCTCAGCAATGCAAGGATCTAAAACATCTCCAAGGGACTCATGGTAGAAAGTGCTATTCACATCCAGAGAGGGAATTGCGGAGTCTGGATGCAGATCTTTCTTTCTTTCTTTCTTTTTTTTGGTTGGGCAATGGGGTGAAGTGACTTGCCCAGGGTCACACAGCTAGGAAGTGTTATGTGCCTGAGGCTGGACTTGAACTCAGGTTCTCTGAATCCAGGGCCAGTGCTCTATCCACTTTACCACCTGACTGTCCCTGGATACAGATCAAAGCATACTATTTGCTCTTTTTTTTTTCCTTCTTCTGTTTTGTTTTGTTTCTTCTTTCTTATGGCTCCTCCTATTGGTTCTAATTCTTCTTTACAGCATAGCTAATGTGAAAATATGTTTAATAAGAATGTATGTGTCGAGCCTATATCAGATTGCACACCATCTTGGGGAAGGGGGGAAAATAGGAAACTCAAAAACTTATGGAGGTGAACGTTGAAAACTAAAACTAAATAAATTAATTAAAAGGATAAAAATAAAAAACCTTTAAAAACTTTAAAAAATTTACAAATTAAAAAAAAAGAAATGATGAGCAGGCAAATTTCAGAAAAATCTGGAAAGACTTAACATGACCTGATGCTGAGTGAAGTGAGCAGAACTAAGAGAACATTGTACAAAGTAACAGCAACACTGTGTGATGACCAACTTTGATAGACATATCTCTTCTCAGTAATACAATGATCTAAGACAATTCCAAAAAACTCATGATGGAAAATGCTATCCACATCCAGAGAAAGAACTTTGGAGCCTAAACGCAGATTGAAGCATACTATTTTCTCTCTTTTTTTTTTCTTTCTTGTGGTGTTCCCCTTTTGTTCTGATTCTTCTTTCACAACATGACTAATGTGGAAATATGTTTAAAATGATTGTACATGTGTAGCCTATATATGAGATTGCCTGCTCTCTTAGGGAAGGGGGGGAGGGAAGGAAGGAGAAAAAAAATTGGAACTCAAAATCTTGTAAAAGTGAATGTTGAAAACTATATATGTAATTGGGAAAAAAATACTAATAATGGAGAAAAAAAAACCAAAAATCCTCATTGGACCCCTCATCCCTATTAATTATCATGCTATATTTCTTCTGCCCTTTGTAGCTAAACTACTCCAGAAGTCATCTATAATACATGCCTCCTCTTTCTCTCCTCTCACTCTCTTCTTACCCCCTTACAATCTGGCTTCTAACCTTATCTTTCCACTGAAACTGGTCTCTTCAAAGTTACCTATTTATCTCTTAATTGCCAAATCCAATGGCCTTTTCCCAATTTTAATTCTCCTTGCCCTCTCCACAGAGGTCAAGGCACTGTCTATCACCTTCTTATCTTTGATCCTCTTCTCTCTAGGTTTTCAGGATACCTCTCTGTCTGTCTCTGTCTCTCTGTCTCTCTCTGTTTCTGTCTCTTTGTCTCTCTCTGTCTGTCTCTCTGTTTCTGTCTCTCTGTCTATCTGTCTCTCTCATCTCTCTCCTGGTTCTTCTCCTACCTATCTGACCACTCCTCAGTCTCCTTTGCTGGATCCTCATCCATATCATGCCTCTAAATGTAGGTGTCCCACAGGATTCTGTCTTGGGCCCTCCTTTCTTCTCCCTCTTTCACTCGGTGATCTCATAAGCTCTCATAGGTTTAATTATCATCTCTCTGCTGATGACTCTCAAATCTCCCTCTCCGGCCCTCCAATCTCACATCTCCCATCTCCCAGTGCTTTCAGACATCTCAACCTCAATATCCGGCAGACATCTTAAACTCAGCATGCCCGAAGTGGAGCTCCTTATCTTTCCCTCTCAACTCTCCTCCCTTCCCCCACCTCCCTGATCACTGTAGAGGGCACCACTGCCCTAGTTCCTCGGGCTCCCAACTTAGCATTACCTCTCGCCTGCACTATTGCAATAGTGGGTCTGCCTTCCTTAAGTCTCTCCCTGCTCCAATCCATCCTCCATCAGCCACAGCTCTACAGTAATTTCCTAAAGCATAGGTCTAACCATGTCACCCCCTTACTCAATAAACTTCAGTGGCTCCCTGTTGCCTCCAAGAACAAATACAAAATCTTCTATTTATCTTTCAAAGCCCTTCATAAAGTAACCCCCTCCTACCTTTCCAGTCTTTTCACACCTTACTCCCTGACATGTACTTTTTGATCCAGTGATACTGGCCTCCTGGCTGTTTCACAAGCAAGACTCTGGGTATTTTCTGTGGCTGTGTGTCCCCCATGCCTGGCATGCTCTCCTGCCTCATCTCTGCCTCCTGGCTTCCTTTAAGTCACAACTAAAATCTTATCTTCTACAAGAAGCTTTTCCCAATCCCTCTTAATTCTAGCGCTTTCCCTCTCTTAATTATTTCCAATTTATCGTGTATACAGATTATTTGTACAAAGTTGTTTATTTCTTGTCTTCCCCATTAGATTGTGTGCTCCTTCAGGGCAGGAACTCTCTTTTGCCTTCTTTTTTTTGGGGGGGGGATATCCTCAGTGCCTGGCACATAGCAGGCACTTAATAAATGCTTACTGGCAATTTTTTTTTGCAGTATTGCTCAAGAATATGTCATATTGATACTACATGGGTATTCTCATGTTATTTTAAAATGTTTTTAAATTTAAATTTTAAAATTAATTAATTTTTTAACAGCTTGAGCTTAAAGCAGAATTAAGCCCAATAATGGTTAATGTTTAGGCTGATTATTGTATAATGAATTTTCTTCTGTTATAATGCTATATATTGTTTTGGTTTTGCTTTCTCTATTTTGTTGGGATTTTTGCCACTGGGTTTTAGAATTGACTTGTTTTCAAAAATTTCCTGAGCTGAAATGCATACACTTCTTGAGCATTTATGAATATTCATATTTGTTATTTGAAGTTACCATCTGTTTTATGATTGCCTTTATTATTATGGTTGTTTATTAGTGTGTTGCTTACTTACAATTGTGTTTGAGGTGTTATTTTTATTGCTAAACTGTGTTGGATTTGACTAATGTGGCAATCAATGCATTACTCTTTGGTGATTGGTCCAACATTGGAATGATGGAGTGGCATTATGAGGCTCTACATATATTAGGCAGCTAGGTGGCTAAGTGGAGAGAGCACCGGGCCTGGAGTCGGGATGACCTGAGTTCAAACCTGGCCTCAGACACTTATTAGCTGTGTGACCCTGGGCAAGTCTTAATTCTGTTTACCTCAGTTCCTCATCTATAAAATGAGTTGGAGAAACAAATAATAAACTACTCTAGTATCTTCGCCAAGAAAGCCCCAAATGGGGTCACAGAGAGTCACAACAACATTGATGCATGATCACCTTGCCAATATTGTCCTTTGCATAAGGGTCTATTGCTATTTGATGCAACTCCTATGTATGATAATAAAGGTGTTAGGAAAGTTTTCAAGGACAGTGTAGGAGAGCCAGAGTACAGTAGGACAGTCTTGCTAAGAATGAGGTTGACAATTTGCATGGATGTCCTATGGGAATTACCAGTCATTTGAACATCATAAATTACCAGAAAAAATTCAGGGAAGTGACATTAACTGACCATTGGTTCGCTAATACCCATGTGATGGAGAGTAGGTTTAAAAAACAAACAAACAATGACTATGATGAAGAAAGGGATCAACTCAGCCCAGCAATTGTGGACTGAGTCCGAAAATACATTTGGATTTTCACCTGTTCAGGATGTTAAGGAATAATAATAATTTATATAGTGTCTTCCATGTACCAGGAACTCTGCTAAGTAGTTTTTACAAATATTATCTCATTTGATCTTCACAAGAACTCTGTGAGGTAAGGGCTATTAGTATCCCCATTTTATAGTTGAGGAAACTGGGGTTAAGTGACTTGCCCAGGTTCATACAGCTGAATGTCTAAGGTTGGATTTGAACTCAAAGTTTCTTGACTCTATCCATGGCACCACATAGCTGCCTCACTCAGCTGTACAGGAAAGAACTTTGCTTTCAGAAATAGGCCACTGACGTGTAAGTAATGCTAATCACGTCTATATTCCATCAGTGAAAAATGTTGTCTCTAACTCTGTCCAAGGTGGGATATCTAACCTTGAGTCTAAGGATAGATCATTGGTCAGACAACAAGCATTTATTAAGCACTACTGCATATCAGGCACTGTGCTAAGTAAGTGCTGGGGATATTAAAAAAAGGCAGTAACAGTCCTTGCTCTGCAAGAGCTCCCATTCTGATGAGGGAGAAGACATGTAAATGACCAATTGGGACAAGTAAGACTGATCCATAGGAGAAGACAGGATGGCAGGAGCAATGGGAGGGAGGGGCGGGAGAAGCGATGGGAAAAGTTTCTTGCCGAAGGTGGGATTTGAGCTGAGTCTTGAAGGAAATCAATGAAATGAAGGGCAGAGGGGATGAGGAAGAGCATTCTGGGCACGAGGGACAGCCCATGAAAAGGCATGATGATGAGTGATGAAGTGCCAAGCCAAGAAGGACAGTGTAACAAGATCATCGAGTGTACAGCGGGGAATAAAGTGAAAGAAGACTGGAAAGGCAGAAGGGTCCGGATGTGAAGAGCTTTAAAAACCAGAGGATTTTGTATTTGATCCTGGAAGTAGCCACTGGGATTTACTGAGTAGGGGGGAGCCATGGTTAGCTGTGGGCTTTAAGAAAGCCACTTTGAAAAAAAAAAAAAAAAGAAAGTCACTTTGGCATTTGAGTGGTACATGAATTGGAGTGGGGAGAGACTCGAGGTAAGGTTGGCCTAGAGGTGCTGAGGACCTGAATTAGGGCTGTGTCCGTGTAAGTAGAGAGAAGGGGATGTGTATGAGGGATGTTGTGAAGGCAGAAACAAGACGATTACAAATTGGTTATTTGAGAAGTTGAGGGTGACACCCAGGTTGTAAGCCTGGAGGAGTAGAAGCAGATTGTGCCCTTGGCAGTAATAAGGAAATTTGGAAAGGGATAAGGGTTTGGGGAGAAAGATAGAAAGTTCCGCTTTGGACATATTGAGTTTGAGATGCCTATGAGACTTCCATTTCTAGATGTCTGCAAGGCAGTTGGTGTTACCTTACTGTAGCTCAGCAGAGAAAGTAGGACTGGATAGATGGATCTGGGAATCATCTAAATAAAGATGATAATCTTTATAATAACAACGATAATAATAATAATAATAATAATGAGTTGATAAGATCACCAAGTCAATCAATAAGTATTTATTAGTGCCTACAATATGCCAGGCACTCTGCTAAGCACTTTAGAAATTATTATCTCATTTGATCTTTGCAACAAATCCCTAGGAGGTCAGTGCTATTATTATCCCATTTTACAGCTGAGGAAACTGAGGCAAACAGAAGTTTAGCAACTTGTCCAAGATCCCACAACAACTAAGTGTTTGAGGTTGGATTTGAATTCAGGTCTTCCTGACTTCCGGCTGTCCTGTCCAATGTACCACATAGCTCCCTCGTGATCAGGCCATGCCATCAACTAGCACAGGTATAAAGGCATATCTATTACAGAAGGGTTAGAACCCCTCATCCAGTGACCAAAATGACAACATCCCAGGTGAAACTGGCATGCCAACATTTACCTACGTTACTTGTGCCTTGAATAAACATATGCTCAGAGAGGCATGGATCAATTACTACACGTTTAAGCATGCTTGTGAATTATTATTATTATTATTATGTGTGTTCTTATGATTTCTGGGTTGGGGCTCCATTTCTTTGTTAACCTACTTGTTTGCTCTCAGTTTTGTGCACATAGTTTTGTGGTTTGTTTTTTCTTTTTGTTTTTTCTTTTTCGAGGCAATTTGGGGTTAAGTGATTTGCCCAGAGTCACACAGCTATTAAGTGTCAAGTGTTTGGTCTGAGGCCAGATTTCAACTCAGGTCCTCCTGACTTCAGGGCTGGTGCTCTATCCACTTCCCCACCTAGCTGCCCCTTGTGGTTTGTTTAAGTTGCTAGTTAGTAGACCTCCCTACTATTATATCACTTCTTTAAATACTTGCTTCTGGTTTATGGATATACAGTAACTGATGTCATATGTGTGTGTAACCAGGTAACAGAGTAGCTGAAGAAGCCTGTCATGGGAGGCTTTGCATCGGCATGTCTGTTTGCGTATGTTGTAGTGATATATTTGTTGTGAATGGCACACAATTTGACACTACACTGTATAATTCCAAGTATCAAATGTGCCACAGAAGATTTTGAAGGGAACTGCAAAATTCCAAATTCTGGGGAGGAATGTCACCCCACCTGAGCAGTGAGAGCTGAGAAACTCAAGGCTGCGGAGAGGTAGGGGCTCAATGGAATGGGGGGGCCCAGGAACTTCCGAGGTCCACAAAGAGGAGAGGCCCCCTGCGAATGCAGAATCCCACTAGTTAGGGGGAGATGGTTTCAAGGGTTGGGAGCTGCTTCCCGGAATGGACTATATGATTAATTATAATTGAGCAGTTAGAGATTTGTGGAGCTCACTGATCCACTACAGAAATGATCTGTCTGCACTGATTTTGCTCTTACTGAATGTGCCTGTCCTCCCAGGACCTGGTGAGTCTATCCACTCTCCACTGCCTCCCCCTCAGCAGCAAAGGGAAGTGGTTTTGTATAAGGCAAGTGCATACATATAAATGCTACAGTCATAAAAATGCTAGCCATTATTAGTATTGTTATCATTAACTTTTAGAAATAGGCAATTGCTAAAGGGGCAGAGTAGGAACAATTGGTACAAAACATACCCTCCCTTCTCCCACAAGTACACATGGGCTGTCCCCAATGTCTTAGTGCAGATTTAAGCTAGTGAGGCTTTAAACTGCACTAACTTTTGGGACGCTCTATACAGCATCCAAGAGAAAGTGGGCTCAAATTTACAGTTTGTGGTGTGTGGCAAGGGCGTTGACATAGCTCCCAGTTATCCTCTCTCTGCAGGGTCCTCATGAAGTCCCTAAGTATAGCAAAGCATTCCCCTGAACTGAAGCTGCTTTTCCTTGTCCTCAGCTTCCAATGCAGACAGTGCCACAGTCACCACTGTTCAGGGGCTGCTAAAGGATGCTTATGAGAAGTCCAAATCTAGGGGCAGCTAGGTGGCACAGTGGATAGAGCACGGGCCCTGAAGTCAGGAGGACCTGAGTTGAAATCCGGCCTCAGACCAAACATTTGACACATACTAGCTGTGTGACCTTGGGCAAGTCACTTAACCCCGATTGCCTCACAAAAAAAAAAAAGTCCAAATCTTCCAGATTTCCTCTGATCAAGGGGAGGGGGAGGAGACGAAGGCTCTTCTCCTCCCTCTTTCTCCTTCCCTAAATTATTCCCTCTCAGGCTTGGTTGCACCGCTCTCTCCTGGATCTCAACTAGAATGCTAAAATATGAACATGAGCCCTACAGGGCATAACTGGGTCTCCTCAGCCAAACCCAACACAGTTCCTGGTGAAAGCCAAGGCAAACCTCTGGACTTCACCATATAAAAAACATCACGGCTATAGGAAGGACATTAGTTTAGGCTGCCTGTAACTCATTTGAAAGTTCTGAGAGTTTCAATATTCACGTACCACCTTTTCTTTCCACCTTGCCTAAGCCCCAGGGGCAATATGGACAATGTTGTCTATTAACATTGTCTGTTAGTTAGAGGAAGAACTTCCTAACCTATAAAATGAGTTCTTCTTCTTGATATTATCAGAGAGATGCTTTGAACAGGAAAAAACATAATTTAAGAGTTTCTTTACAACTACGAGAGCAATTCTTCACGTAAAAGAGAAGGCTGGTAGCTCAGTGGTTAAAGTACTGGGCCTGGAGTCAGAAAGACTTGAGCTCAAATCCAGCCTCAGTTAACCTCTGTTTGCCTCAGTTTTCTCAACTGTAAAATGGAGATAATAGTATCTACCTCTCAGTGTTGTTGTAAAGATCAAATGAGATATTTAGCACAGTGCCTGACACATACTAGGTCCCATATAAATGCCTATTTCCCTCCCCCACAAAACCCTTCAATCCAACAGATTTAAAGCCCATGTATTTAGGCATTTGTATGGAATTCTGATTATTCAAATGGACCTGAAGGGAGTTCAGTAGTTCCATGTTACCTTCATTATCAAATTTAAAAGATATCATTTCAAATATATATTTTTTTGTTATTGTTTTCACTGGCATACCAGCAAAAATTTCAAGGCCACTTATCCAATTACAGCTACCACAAGTCCTTTAAATATGTTCTTTTACTCACTGAAAACATTTGGAAGCCAACCACACATCCTAATCCTCAAATGGAAATAGTCAGATCTTGTCCCCTTTCTCCTTAAAGTTTACTACTCAGTTAAGAATTGCTGCTTTTGGGGCAGCTAGGTGGGGTAGTGGATAGAGCACTGACCCTGAAGCCAAGAGGACCCGAGTTCAAATCTGCCCTCAGACCAAACACTTGACACTAGCGGTGTGACCCTGGGCAAGTCACTTAATCCCAATTGCCTAAAAAAAAAAGAATTTGAGCTTTTATATCTTTATCATTTCCTTTTCTTGAGGATATCTTTTACCCTCATTTCATGAGAGGGGGGAGGTTAATTTAGACAGAAAGAATGTGAAACTGTAAGGATATAATCTCATACACGAATATATAACTATGAAGGCACTGGGCACGGACTTGGCACTTCTAAGAAATGAATTCAATGACCTTTGACTGATAGATTCCTTAGATTGACACTCACCTGATTAAAGTATCAGGACATAGCATCATCTTGTTTACTTCAGGCAGGACGGAAGGCCACTGATTATTTGATTGAATCCACCCTCATCTTTCTGGGGCAGCTAGGTGGCGCCATAGTGCATATAGTGTGGGTCTGGAGTCTGGAAGACTCCTCTTCCTGAGTTCAAATCCAGCCTCAGTCGCTACTGGCTGTGTAACCTTGGGCAAGTCACTTAACCATGTTTGCCTTAGTTTCTTCATCTGTAAAATGAGCTGGAAAAGGAAATGGCAAGCCACTCCAGTATCTTTTCCAAGAAAACCTCGAATGGGGTCATGAAGAGTGGACACTGCTGAACAGCAAATCCCCATGTTTACCATTGCATCGGGGGAACCCGGCTTCCTCCTGAACGTATTGTCTTCCTGGCTTTCCTCTCTGGAAGATACTCTTTCCCTCTCGGCAAAACGCGCACTGGCACACAGCCGATAGGAATCTCCTACTACTTTCTCCCCACTTCCACTCACTTCTAGGTTCTCCTGCTATCATTAGATATCATACAGCAACCTTTCCTCCTTTGAGGTTCACTCCATTCGTCTATATACCCCACCTCAAGCCCAGGGGCTTGTTGCCGTAATCTACCAGTTTCCAGTTCAACAAGCCGCATTAGTTAATTACCGATTCCATGTAAGAAAATGTGCTAGAATGGAGGGAGACAGAGACCCATTAGATCTTATATTTGGGGGGACTGGGATAAGTAAATAGGAGATATCTGCGGAGAGAGAGTATTAAAAACTGAGGCGGGGGTGGGGTGGGGCTGGGGTGATTTGGGTGGGGATCGGGAAAGGCTTCAGTTCAGAGCTCACAGCCTGCCTCTCCGCCCGTCGCCTGCCCTCACGCATAATCATCTCCTTCCTAACCCCTAAACCTTTTTGTTCTCAATAACCCTACCTGCTCTCTGCAACTTGACCCCTGCTCCCCCACCCCAGACACTCAGGTCAGTACAGCTGCTCTCCCCTGGTGCTAATCCTACTAAGTACCCCCTGCCCATACCTGGGTCTTGCCAGGCTTTGAATTGAGCTCTCTTCTTTCTCTCCATCTTCTCTCTTGACAATTTTATCAGCTCCCAAGGGTTCAATCTTATCTATGCCAGGGCTCTCCAGCCCTGACCTCTCTGTAGTACGCCAGTCCTACATTGCCAACCGCCGGCTGGGCACCTCCCCCTCAATGTCTTCCCTAATCCTTCACCGGGTCCTCCCAGTTCATGCACTTCCTGACCTCTCCGGACTTGCGCCTGGCAATCTCTTCTCTGCTAAGGCCAAAGTCTTTTCTCCCTAGTCCTGCTTGGTCTCTCTGCCGCTATGACTCGGTCACCATCTCACCTCTCCTAGGCCGGGGGCGCTTGGCTCGCCGCTGCCCGCCCTCCTTCGCTGCTCTCGGCACAAGCCAGGGGCGGCCCGATGTCCGGAACCCTTCATGACCCGGGCGCGCCGACCATTGTCTCCATTCCCGGGGCAGCAGCGCAGCAGGACCCGGAGGTAGTCGGCATGATGTGGCTGTGGGCGGCGCTGGGGCTGGTGACTGGGTCCATGCTGCTAATGGTCATGGTCCGGAGGCTCGTCCTGGGCCGCCACTGGAACGGGCCGAACCCCTTCGCGGAGGACGTGAGGAGGCCGCCGCTGGCGCTGGTGACTGACCAGGAGGCCCGGGGGAGGGTCCTCAAGCAAGGTGTGCGTGGGGCAGCAAGGGGAGGGGAGCGGGGTGCAGGCAGCAATGGGGCCAGAGCGCAGCTTGTGGAGTCCCGAGGGCCGGAGGTTCGACTCTAAATCCTCAGCCTCAGTTTCTTTACCAGGAAATGCTGTAGTAATTTGGTAGCTTTATGGGAGAACAGAACAAAGCAGCCAAGCCAACCCAACCAGCCTTTACTAAGCGCCTATTGTTTTGTAGAGACTGAAGTGGTCGCGCGAAGAGGGTGCACAAAGAAGGTGCTAATGTGGGGGGGAGGGGAGGGGGAGCAGGAGGCGGGGGGGGGGG
>NW_020954844.1:80140-117503 GCF_900497805.2 Vombatus ursinus
GGGGGGGGGGGGGGGGGGGGGGGGGGGGGGGGGGGGGGGGGGGGAGACCAGAGCCCAGCTTCTGGAATCTGGAGAGATGCAGGTTCGGATCCCTTCCCTGCGCCTCGATTTCCTTCTTTGTAAAATGCTGTTGTAATTTAGAGGATTTATGGAAGAACAGTAGCAAAGCATCTAATCCAATCCAATCAGCATTAAGTAAATGCCTCCTCAGAGCGCAGGTAGCTGCAGGACAGTGAGGGAGGGCGGAAGGGGCCTCAAACTAGGGGGGAGGGCAGTGGCCTCTTATTCTGACAGCGCCAGCAGGGTTATCAGGCGAGCTTGAGGACCCTCAGCCAAGTTGTTGAACCTATGCCACTTATAATAATAATTTAACTATTATTGTGATGAACAATATCATTATTGTCATGTGAGTCTGAGTTTCCAATAAAAATTGAGAAAGGCCCTCCTTTAATATAATGCCTTTCCCTTTCAGATTACCTGCCATGTCCTCTGCCTCTATCTTGTCTGTATGTAGTTGTTTGTGCTGTGTATGTGTGTCTTTCCCATTAGAATGCGATCTCGTTGAGGATAGGGATAGCGTTTTTGCCTTTCTTTGAACCTCTGGAGCTTAGCACAATGCTTGGCACATAGTAGGTGCTTAATACATGTCTATTGATTGACTTTGAAGTCTTTAAGTCTCCGTATGTACTCCTTGTACAGGATGTCCCAAAAGTCTCAGTGCAGTTTTAAGCATTAGTATCTTAAATTACAGCGTAGTAAATAAGGTTATATAGCTTTAGTAGCTTAAAACTGCACTAAGACATTTGGGACAGCCTGTATTTTACCAGGCGGTGGGATGTGATAGAAAGCAAGCTGGATTTAGCATCAACAAGGCAAGTGTTTCCAGTCCCAGCTGTGCCACTCACTACCTGGGTGACCATAGGCACCTCCTCTCAATAGGATCCAGATTTAGAACTGAAAGGGCATCTCAGAGGCTATCTAATCCTGCCCCATTTTACAAATGAGGAAACTGAGGCTGAGAGAACTTAAGTGACTTGTTCCTGGTTACACAGCTGGTAAATTGTCAGACCAAGCTCATCCTGGCTCCAAGGCTAGCACTTTATCCACTAGACCTTACCACGCTGCTTCAGTTTTCTTATCTGTAAAATGAAGAGGTTGCAGTAAATCTCAGACCCTTTTGAGCTTTAATCTGTGATTCTATAATCTTTGCTCCCTCCTTTTTAAAACCATGGTATGGACATGACCCTGGGCTCTTGAAGGCTATACCAGTGATTTGTAACCTTTGTCAGATCCTGCCAAACTGAGGCCCTGCCTAGCCAAGGTGGGAAGGCTTACCACCTAATTGGCCAACATTTAAATCCAGCCTCAGACACTTAATAGCTGTGACTGGGCAAGCCACCTAACTTCTGCCTGCTTCAGTCTCCTCATCTGTAAAATGGAGCTACTAGCAGCACCTACCTCTGCGGGTTATTTCGAGGATCAAATGAGATACCTGTAAAGCACTCAGTCCAGTGCCTGGCACACAATAGGCACCTAAGAAATGCTTGTTCCTTTCCTTCCCTTCCTTAGGGAAGAGGATAACTAACACACTTGTTCAACTGTGGCAACTTTCATGAAGCCCATCTATTAAGTTTTTGAGGGCTTATGCTCTGATAGAGCAGCCCTACAGAGACAAAATCCTCGAAGTAGAGAGTAGATTAATTGCTTCTCTCTCTCTCTTCCACACATACGCTTCTCTTTGTGCCTCTGCCTCTGTCTTCCTCTCTCCACCCTCCCTGTTTGTCTTTCACTCACATACACACTGTCACACACATTCTCTCTCCCTCTCTTCCTCCTCCCCCTCTTCACTCTCTTCTTTCTCTCCCTCTCTCTCTTCTCTGTCTCTGTCTCTCTCCCCCCTCCTTCTCCTTCTCTCCACCTCTCTACCCCTCTTTCCTCTATCTATATCTATAGTATCCTGTTCAGTTCGATGGAGGAGGAAGAGGGCTTCCATTTTAGGAAGGATGCTAACATATTGGGGTTAGTTTAGAAAGGGCAGACAGGAAGGGGTAGGATTGGAACCAGGACATTCAAGAAGCAGCTGAAGGAAACGGAGCTCTTTATCTCAGAAAAGAGAAGGTTCAGGGAGAACACAATCGCTGTTTTGGATTTTGGTGTTTTAGTTTGTTTTTTTGTAAGCTACCGAACTGGGATTTGAACCCAAGAATTCTGACTTTGAAATTTTTATTTATTTATTCTAAAGATTCATTTAAAAATTTTTTGAGGGGCAGCTAGGTGGTGCAGTGGATAGAGCCCCAGCCCTGAAGTCAGGAGGACCTGAGTTGAAATCCGGCCTCAGACCAACACTTGACACTAGCTGTGTGACCCTGGGCAAGTCACTTAACCCCAATTGCCTTAAAAAAAATTTTTTTTTTGAGTTCCAAATTCTCTCCCTCCAACCCCTTCCCTATTCATTGAGAAAGCAAACAATGTGATACCCATTATATATGCG
The DNA here is from genome assembly GCF_900497805.2 of Vombatus ursinus. Lineage (NCBI taxonomy): Eukaryota > Metazoa > Chordata > Mammalia > Diprotodontia > Vombatidae > Vombatus > Vombatus ursinus. The sequence continues at coordinate 82,632 of NW_020954844.1, forward strand.
TAGTCATGCAAAACACTTCCAAATTAGCCATGTTGCAAAGAAAAAGAGAAAAACAATTCACTTCACTCTGCACAGTTTTCTCTCCAGAATGTTCAGCCTGAGTCCTCTGGAAATGTCATGGATGATCACTGGTCTCAAGTATGTGACAGGCCATGAGAAAGAGGGCTTTGCCTTGCCCTACTTAGACCTAGGAGCCATGGATAAGCAGTTGAAGAGAGGCGGCTTCAGGTTGACTCCTTCTAACTCAAGCCATTCCTAAGCAGAATTGCCTTCCTGAGGAGGCCGGGGCCTCCCCTTTACTGGAAGTCTCCCAAGCCTCGATTGATTCTACGGAGGGGATTATTGTTCAGTTATGAGTTGGAGTAGATGGCCTTTGGTTTGCCTTCCAGTTGGGATATTCCATAATTCTGCTGATGGTGCACTCTAGGACTAAGAAGGAAGGAACAGAGAAAGGGCATAGGTCAGTGGCATATAAATGTCCCACAGTTGTCACCATAATAATAGTAACATTTCAAGAGATAGCCATGGCCTTTTCTCAGTTCTCATTCTCTTTGACCTCTCTGCAGCCTTGGGCACTGTTGATCACTTTCTCCTCCTTGATAACCTCTTGTCTCTAGGTTTTTAGGACTCCCTTCCTCCCAGCACTGCCCCAGTTTTCCTCCTCCCCAGCTGTCTGCTCCTTCTCTGTCTCCTTTGCTGTTTCCTCATCCAAATCATGCCTCTACATGTTAGGTGTCCCACAGGGTTCTGTCCTGGGCCCTCTTCTCTTCTTCCTCTGTCACCTGGTAATCTCATCAACTCCCGTGGATTTCATTACCATCTCGCTACTGATGACTCAGATCTCTCTATCCTGCCCTAATCTCTCTGCCGGCCTTCAGTCTTGCACCTCCCATTGCCCCAGTAAACATCTTAAACTCGAAACCAAACTCGTTATCTTTCCCCCTAAACCGCACCCCCCATCTTTCTGGTTACTGTAGAAGGCAACACCATCCTCCCAGTTGCTCAGGCTCAACACCTTCAAATCCTCCCTCCCTCTCACCTCCCGCATATCCAAGCTGTTGCCAAGGCCTGTAGATTTCACTTCTGCACAATCTCTCCAATATACCCCACTTCTCTCCTCTGACACTGTCCCCACCCAGGTGCAGACCCTTATCACCTCATCACCTTGATGATTACAGTAGGTGCTGTTGGGTCTCCCTGACTCCATCTATCCTAAACTCAGCCACCAAAGTCATTTCCTAAAGCACAGATCTGACCATGTCACCCCTTTATTCAGTAATCTCCAGTGCCTCCCTATCATCTCCAGTATCTAACTACAAAATCCTCTTTTTGGCATTCGAAGCCCTTCATAAACTTTCCAATCTTCTTTTATCTCACTCTCTGGCCTATAGTCTTTGATCCAGTGACACTGGCCTCCTGGCTGTTCCACTAACAAGATGCTGCATTTCTTGGCTCCTGGTTTTCTCTCTGGCTACCCCTCCTTTGCTCTAACTACCAACCTCCCTGACTTCCTTCAATTCCCAGCTAAAATCCCACCATCTCCAGGAAGGCTTCCCCAACCCCTCTTCATTTCAATGCCTTTTCTCTGTTAATTATTTCCTATTCATCCTGTATATAGCTTGTTTTGAATATATTTGTTTGTGCGCTGTCTCCACCATTAGATTGTAAGCTCCTCAAAGGCAGAGGCATCTTTTGCCTCTTTTTGTATCCCTAGTGCTTGGCATGATGCCTGGCACATAATAGGTGCTTAATAAATATTGATTGATTCTCTGTAGGCACTCCCTCTACCCACAGGCATTGCAGCTCCCGTAGTAAATGGTCTTTGAGAGATGTTCTGGCCAAAATCTTCACCACCATACAGCCAACCTTTTGATAAACCTCTCTGGACTTGGCTTTATAGTTATGGGATGACAGGTCTGGAGTTTGTCACCAGACTTAGATCCCAGTGTGGCAGGAATGGCCGAGGTCTTGGGCCCCTCTTCTGGCCTTCAAGAACCCACCTGTGGCACTGAGGCATTTGGAATCAAAGTGACTAAGGCCCTGCAACCTTTTTATTCCTATTTTATGAAGAAATGTGGCTCAGAGAAAAGATTGCCTTTGGGCATTCCCGCAATAAGTGTTGGAAGCAAAGGCTGAAGCTGGATCTTCTGCTCCTCACTGCCTCTTCTCATGTCCATGTGAACCTTTCCGTGACCTTTCTCTGGCCCAATGATAGCAGCCTCCTGGCATCCCCTCCAGCAAGATACTAAGGCACTCCTAAGCGTCTCCAGACTCTGGGCGTTTTCACTGGCTAACTCCTACACCTGGATACAAGTGAGACATATAATTTGAATTGGTGTCATCCAATCCAATGGACATTTTCCCTACCTGCTCAGCTAGACCTGAATGGACAGATTACAGGAAGCTGAGAAGTAGGAAGCACCTTCCTCATCTCCTCCTCCTCCTGACTTCTGTGGCCTCCATCAAGTCCCAGCTAAAATCCCACCTTCTACAAGAAGCTTTTCCCAATCCCTCTTAATTCTGGTACCTTTCCTGTGTTGATTATTTCACACACAGAGAAACACAGACACAGACACAGACACAGACACACAGATATACAGACACACACACACACACACACACACACGTCTGTTTGTGGTTGTTTTAGCATTATCTCCCTCATTAGACTGTGAGCTCCTTGAGGGCAGGGGCTGTTTTTGTCTTTCTTTGTATGCCCAGTGCTTAGCACAATACCTAGCACATAGTAGGAACTTAATAGAGTCTATTTGACTGAGGATTGCCAATGATTTGCAAGGATGCCATGAGTAGCTTTGTCCTGCTCCAGCCTGTGGCATTAGGGGCTCTCACCTCCTCACCGCACAGCCTTATTCCTTCTCCTGGAGATGGATATTTGGGAATGGCCCAATATGTAGGCTTGAACATTTCTGTCAGAAACCAGCAGCTGTAAGCCTCCTTCTCTGCCGGTGTACCTCCTTCTTTCTGTCCAGGTGGTCCCAGAGCAGATGCACATCAGCCTTCTTCCTCTTGGCTGCTACAATCCAGGGTTCCTCATCCTGAGTTATTGTTGCTTAGGCTCCAAGCTCTAGGCTCACCTTCCTACTTCTCAGCTTCCTGTAATCTGTCCGTTCAGGTCTAGCTGAGCAGGTAGGGGAAATGTCCATTGGATTGGATGACACCAATTCCAATTCTATGTCTCACTTGCATACCACAGCCTCTGAGACAGGGTTCAAAGTCTAATGGTTTAATGCTGGTCTAATGGTTTTTCTAATTGCTTCGGTCGCCTCAGTATATTTCTGCCAGTTCCCTTGTCCCACCTCCTCCTTACTTGGCACTGTCTGAGTTGACCCCCTCTCTCCCTTTCTTGGGTTGCAGCTTTCTCAGATGCTGAAGTGCCAGACCAGCTGGATGCAGTGGTGATTGGGAGTGGAATCGGGGGCCTGGCAGTAGCTGCCATCCTAGCCAAAGCAGGGAAACGTGTCCTGGTGTTGGAGCAGCATGCTATGGCAGGGGGATGTTGCCATACCTTTGGCTGGGATGGCCTGGAGTTTGACACAGGTAAAGTGAGTCTGGGGAGGGACCAGGTATTCAAAAGTGGTGAAAATTTTGCCTAGAGCAGGGGAGGTGGCCAGTATCACCAAGGAAATAGGCTTTTCCTCTACTGCCCGCTTGGCACAGGGTTCGTTGTGAAGGAGATTTGGAGATTTCTAGGCATTTTCAGGTGACTCGGTTTCCTTTTTCTACCTCCTGAGGGGGTACCTTCCCTGCTACCGTTTGACAGGAATCCACTATGCTGGGCAGCTGAAAAAGGGCAGCTTTTGCCACTTCTTCCTGGACCAGATCTCAGAGGGGCAGCTGAACTGGACTTACCTGGGTTCCCCATTTGATGTTGTGGTGCTGGAGGGACCCACCGGCAGAAGGGAGTTCCCCATGTACTCTGGGGAGAAAGCCTATGTTCAGGGCCTCAAGGAAAAGTTTCCTAATGAAGAAGCTGCCATTGACAAGTACATGAAGATGGTGAAGGTAAGACTGGGCTGACCTGGTAGGCTCCTCCCTGCCTGCAGAGACTCAGGAAGGGCTAATATTGACCTACGGGAAAGGGTGGTGATTGAGGAAGGACAACAGTCCTGGCCCCAACTGCTTCTCATCAGGACATTGGAGGTTTGCTTGGTACTCCCGTGTCATGGCCTTGGGGATTTCCTCCTCTATTGAGGGCTCCCATGAAGATACAAAGACACGATCTGGCAGAGATGGACAGTTAAGTCTTAGTACCTAACAAAACTTTAGTAGGTTATTAGAGTAGCTCCTGTCACCTCACAGGATCCTGAAGAAAGGGGATTTGATGGAGGGAAGGAGGGCTCAGGCCAGGTTGGGAGCACTGAACACTGCTGTGGAGAATGAGCCTTCTGTGGTCTGTGGGCAGTCAGAGTGGGAGGGGGCACAGCCTGAGGGCACTGGACAAAGTGAGAAGGGACCATGAATGGTCAAAGGAGCCCCAAGTTGTGATGGAAAAACCCTAAAACAAACATCCCACACTCCCCAGTTTTACCTTGAATAGAGAAGGGCAGGGCTCAGGTCAACGTGTTCACCAGGGAACTGCATTGGTTCTTATTAAGGATTAATGAGTCATATGTTCAAAATTAAGATCTTTCTTTCTAAGAAATGCTTGAGAAAGACACTCTTTTTCATTTAGAGAAGACCCCTTCCCCAGACTGCCTAGTGGTTGAAATCTGGCCCATGTCACTGGGGTCCCAGCTCTTTGGGCTGGCAGGGGCAGGGATATAGTAACTTTTGGGTTCCTTTCCTTCCCCAGGAGGTAGCAAAAGGAACACTTCATCTAGTCCTGCTGAAGATCATCCCTTTGCCAGTGGTGAGGCTGCTGGACAGGTTGGGGGTGCTGGCCTTTTTCTCCCCTTTTTTGAGAGCAGCCACCCAGAGCTTAGCGGACGTGCTCAGCCAGCTGTCTGCCTCCCAGGACCTCAAAGCCGTGCTCAGCTACATCCATCCCATCTATGGTGTGGAACTTGGGCTCTGGGGATATGATGGTGGGGGGAAAGATGAAGGGAACAGCCAGGGTGGAGTGAGGGTGGCAGCCTGTGGGGACAGGCTGCTGTTCTCTTGGCTTCTTCTTGCTTTGCTGAAAATAAACAATGAGATTTCGATCTGAGCCCCTTGGAGCCAGTGAGCATGCCAGTGAACATTCCCTGGAGAATGTTCCTCTCCATGTTCTTGGCTAACTAGAGTTTGCTCCTGTCTTGAGACATGGTACCATTACAATACTGAGAGGAGAGGACTCACTTGCTGCCCCATAGATCAACAAACGGCCATGGCTGGATTGGTTCCCAGGCCCCAGACTGCACCATGGGGTCCTGGGGAGGAAAAGATCCAGGCCGTCTGATACATTCAGCACCCACTGGCTCCAGAAGGGATTACTATCCCAGGCTAGATGGAGAGGGTGCAGCTGAGAGTACTCAGTTTTCTCTCCTCTTTCTTCTAGGTGCAATCCCAAAGAATGCCAGCTTCTCTATGCATGCTTTACTAATCAACTACTTCTTAGAAGGGGCATTTTACCCTCGGGGAGGCTCCAGTGAAATCGCTTTTCACATTATCCCTGTAATTCAGCAGACTGGGGGTGCAGTTCTTACCAGTGCAACAGTGAAAAGTGTGCTGCTGGATTCAGCTGGAAGAGCCTGTGGTGAGAGCTGGGGGTCACCGGTGCCGTTTTCTACCTTGTTAGAATTGGTGGGGCCAGGGGAAATTTAAAAAGGAAAAAAGCCCTTAGGGTAGAGAGTATAAGGCATTGAGCATAACTGGCTCCCCTGTGGGGAGAGAATCCTGAAAACTCCGGAACAGTAGTCGAGGGCTGTAGTCTTGTCTGGAAGACATGAAAGAACATTCAGGCACTCATGTGTCCAATTGATTTTGAGCATCGAGGGTAAGCAGAGTTAAGCTAGGCTAGGCACTGTGTCAGACACAGAATTGAATCAAAGGTAGCCACTGGCTGTTGGGAGCACAGTATCTGTAGGGAAAGACAGAATGTGTGAGATGCCGCCGGAGAGGCAGAGACTTGGCTTAACAGAAGTATTGGGCAGGCAGGGATTGGGAGCGGGGGACAGGGAGACAGTCTTCCAGGGAGCTATGTAAGCAAAGGCACATGTGCCATGTGTTCAGGGAACTAAGTCACAGAGGCCTGAGTTTGAATTCCAGCTTAGACACTTATGAAATATGTGATCCATCACCTAACTTTCTATGCTTCGGTTTCCTCATCTGTAAAAAGGGAATAATAATAGCATCTCCCTCCCAGAGCTGTTGTGAGGATGGATTGAGGTAACATTGAGGTCTGCGCTTGGCAAACCTTGAAGAGCTCTATAAAGAAAGACTAGCTATTATTGTCTAAGTTGGACCTCAGTACATGAAGCCTCCCTAGCACCTTCAGTGAGAGTAGTAACAGCAGCCCGGAAAGGTAAGTTGGGTCTAGCTTGTTAAGAGCTTTTACTTTCAATACTGGGGATTTGAATTTTCCTGTAGGCCATAGGAGGCCACTGAAGACTTTTGAATAGGAAAATTACAATCCGAGGTGTACCTTAGGAAGATATCTCTGACAGCAACATGGAGGCTCGAGGGGAAAAACAGGAAGAACAGCTTGTTCTGCCTGTGCCCTTGGCTGAGCATTGACTGGATTTGGTGCAGGGGCTCAAGGAGGACAGATGAGGTATAGACGGCTGTGGGTTTTCAGGCCCGAGTAAGAAAGCAACTCTGTGCGATTGATCAAAATAAGGCGTTCAGGGGCGGATTTGGGGAGGAAGAAGAGAAGGTGTTGGAAGAGGGTGTGTCTGCATTTGGTCGTGTTGAATTCTAGACAACTAAACAAGATCTTGTGCTCAAGAGGGATGGGGGCTAGACATACTGATTAGGAAGTAACTTCCCTAGAAATGATGGTGGAAACAATAGAAGTGGCCGACTTCACTGAGGAGGAAAAAAGACAGAGGGTGAGCCTGGAACCCTGGGAACTTGTCCACAGTTCGGAGTGGGAGGAGCAAGGGAAGGCAATGCCGGAGATGGGGGGGAGGGTAAGTGAGGGAGAAGGGTGTCAGCAGAGCACAGCATGAAGGAGGCCAAGGGAGGGGGGTATTATAGGGAGGCAGCTCGGGCAGTGTGGGGAGGATCAGGGGCAAGGACAAGGACAAAAGTCCTGCAGCGTCTTTTCCAAACTAGGAGATAGCCACTGCAGGGGTGGGGGAGTATGGACCAGGCTGAAGAGGTTGAGTGAGTGGGTGGGGAGAGGTGGCTGTAGCTCCCCATCAGTCACCCTTTTTAGTGTCTATGGGAGGGCAGTAAGTTTCTAAGCAAGGCCTTAATCAGAATGGAACATTATCCAGCAAAATTGTGAAATAAAGTTTACCTTCCTGCACTCCTACCTGTCCTTTTAACACCCAGCTGGACAAAGGTCCCTCCAGTCCTGCCACTCCTTATTTAGGTGCCCCTCATTCTAGGCCTACTTTTCTGGGTGTGTGGGCGGTCAATCAGTCAATAAGCATTTGATTTAGCACTTACTCGGTGCCAGGCTTTGTGCGAAATGCAGGGGATACAAAGAAAGGTGTCCTGTGTTCAGCATGTCTTTCTCTCTTCCCCATATATCCCTCAAAGCAAAAACTGTTCAACTCTTACTTAAGAAACATTCAAGGTAACTCACACCAATGTTTTAGTAGTTAATTAAATTAATCGCTAGCCCCCTCTCAAATGCCCTTGTTGACTTTAAGGGCAAAGAATTTAGCTGCAGCGGTACATCTGCGGCATGGTGATAGGGCTGTTGGGGAGATTACAGGACAGGGTGGTGTCCTGGGGGCACCTTTCAGATATGCCACACTTAGAGCTAGCTAGTGCCCTGCCTAGACATAGGCCTACCCTGGGAGGAAGACGAAATAGCATGATTCTGGACTCCTGTCAGTAGGACTTGTGGTTGACCATTGCTAGTTAAGGCTAGGGCAGGTCTCCTGATTCTACAGTAGTCACACAACTCTATCATTGCCCGCACACAGGCTAGTGGTTCCATATGGGGAAGTTCTCATTTCCCCCCAAATCTTCCCAAATCTTTCAATTTGCTTTAAATGCTCTGGCTGCAGCTTTAGTCATTCCTTTAAAGCTTGGAGATTTATTAATATGCAAATTGATCCCTAGGGAAGGACTAATACTTTAAGCTGTTAGCAGTCATTTATACTTCTTATACTAATGGGAATGAAGAATTAGAAATTAAGGAGAGACTTTAACACTTAGATCCCTAGGGGCTGGTTAGGGTGGCTACTGAACTGGTAAGCTGGGACTGTGAAAACTTTACGTACTGCACAATTTTTTTGGAAATCCAACCTACCTAAAAGAGAACAGGGTAGGCCCTTTGATATGGGAAAGAAAGATGGCCCAGGAGGCGCAGTTTGGGGGAAGTCTCAGACTTTTCTGCTCTAGAACCAAAGAGCACTTGGAAAGTCCTGGAGCCTTCTCCTCCCTTCTCCAAAGGCACCTGCACTTTCCAGACCTCATCTAGTCTCCTCTGTTCTGTAGGTGTCAGGGTGAAGAAGAACAGAGGGCTGGTGAACATCTTTTCTCCCATTGTGATCTCTAATGCAGGAATATTTCATACCTATGAGCGCTTGTTGCCTGAGAAAGCCCGCTGTTTACCAGGTAAAAGCCACTAGTTCTATGCCAACCATGATGCCTGATCTTAAAGCAAGTCAGCTGAGTTTGTGAGAAAAGCTTTCCTCTGCTCTCTTTCTCAAATGTCCCATAGTCTCTCCTTACTTAGGAAATGTGAGAATACCTATTATGATTTCTGACTCCCTATTAGCCCATTCCCAGTTGAGGTATTCGTGTCTTGGCTGAAGCCCAGGAGGGGGATGTCAACTTTCTTTTCTATTGCTTTGTTCCTCCATTTTTCCAGTGTTTCTTACCCCCTCCTTACTAATATTGGCTGTCTGCCGACAATCTCTCCCTTTCCCTCTGCATGCCTACCTTAGTGGAGAGAGAATGGAATTTGTAGCCAAAATGTTTGGGTTGAAATTCTGGCTTTCATGCTTACTGGCTGTGTGTGACCAGGCCACTCCAACAAGCTCTGACGGCTCTCTATCGCTTCTGGGATAAATTACGAACTCATTCAAGCTGTAAGCATTTGTTAAGCTCCTCCCATCTGGGAATACAGATATAACGAATGAAATAATCCATACTGGCGAGGAGTTTAGACGACAAGTACTTGTATAAATCTATACAGAAAATAAATATGAAGAACCCATATACAAATAAATACAAAGTAGCTAAGTACAAGGTAATTAGGGAAAGAGGGTGGGCTCAGAGGTCCTTAACTCTATCCTGAGATGCTAGAGAGGACCCCAAAGATCTTGTGCTCTGAACCTCAAAGTCTCAGGAGCATCAAAGCCCTGGAGGTAGAGGACAGCACAAGGACAAAAGGGACCTAAAGTAAGGCCAAGTAGGGCTGACCACCTCACCAAAAAGCACAGCATAGGAACAAGAGACTGGCCTTGGAACAAAGCTCCAGTTCTGGAACTAGAGTTAGAAAGAGGAGTAGATAAAAGAAATACACACACACAATTATTGCAAATCAAGCTCAACAATTCTTTCAGGCACAGACACAAAGGAAAAAGTAGATTTCCATGAAAAAGTGTATTTTCCATAAGAACTACATAAAGACATAGAAGACAAGAAAACCGTAAGTGAAAACTGCCCGAATCCCTAGAAACAGAGGGAGAGGGAATAGGCTGAAGAATCCAGCTACCCATCTCCCAACAGAGAGGGGATGGACATAAGATGAAGAGCCAACCCTGCGTTCTGGAGCCCTGTACTACGAGGATCCGCTTTGCTCCGCTGTGCTTGCTTAACAACAGTGATGCCAGAAAGGGGAATGGAGGCAGCAATGTAACATTTTTTAAAAATGCACAGAAAAGAAGGAAGCACAGACAAGTAGAGCAGGTTGGAGAGTAATGCATAGAATTTATTATGTACCTTTAAAAGAAAGTGGCATGAACTGGAGATTCACAGGTTCATAGATACTCTTCTTTTTTCTGTTCTGCTTTCTGTATGTAAATGTTGTTTTTTGGGTGTTTAAGTTTGGTATAAAAATCGAAATTGTAAAAACCAAAAACAAACCGAAAAACCCCAAAGTAATGTGGTTTCAACAAGCATAAAACAAAAACAAAAAGATAAACACTATATGGATTATTAGAAAAAGGACTACTCAGTTTCATACACGAAGGTGAATTTCATGCACGGTTGGTAGGTTATGCAGTCTAACCCATTCATGTGAGATTAGGTATCTGTGGGCCAGAGACAGTGACTTGGCTTGCCTGACATAAATTACCTAGCTAGTTAGGGCATTGGGCTTTGGCTCAGGACACCCAGATTCCAGTTCTAACTCTGCCTAGGTTAATGATCCTAGCCCCAGCCTAATATCCTCATGAAACACTTACTTAGCACAGGCTGCAGGTAGTTTAGGGGAGGAAAGAGGAGTTTGCTGCCACCCTCTGAGCAGATCCTTGTGGGAGAGGGCTTGGGTCATTAGCCATTGGGTGATAGGATCCTGGATTTAAATGGAGACTGAATCACATAGTCCAAAGTTACTTCCTTAGCCCCTGCCAGGTTGTAGGTTTCAGGGGTTTTCAGAAAGACCGCAAATCAGGTTTCTGTCCAATCCAGTTTATCTCCATTCATTCCTAGTGCATACCCTAGACATGCTTAGTTTAGCTCTGTAAAAGAAATGCTAATTGCTCTCATTTATATAAACTGGTTCTTATTTATGTCAAATTATCATGTAGCAAAATAATGTTAATATTAATTCCAGTTACATGAACTCTGTGGTAAGATTTGTTTGATTATAATACTGAATTGTGCGTGCATGTCATCTGCTTAATTTTCATTTTTAAAAAAGCATTATTAATGCATTTTACTTGTTATAAAACATTCATTTCCGGTATTCACTCCCTCCCATAGGAACTCCCCTCCCTCCCTTGCCCCTGGGAACTTTCCCTTCAATAATAACAAAAATCTTCATTAAACCTTTAGGTGGCTAGAGTATGCAACATTGTTCACCTTTAACCCATTATCTTTTTACCAAGAATTTTGTTGTTTCGTCCTTTTCAATAGTGTCTGACTCTTTGTAATGCTATTTGGGGTTTTCTTGGCAAAGATCCTGGAGTGGTTTGCCATTCCCTTCTCCAGCTCATTTTACAGATGAGGAAATTGAGGCAAACAGGGTTAAATGACTTGTCCAGGGTCACACAGCTAGTAAGTGTCTGAGGCCAGATTTGAACTCAGGAAGATGAGTCTTCCTGACTCTAGGCCTGGCACTGTGCCACTGTGCCAATGAGCTGCCCACATATTTACCAAGAATAAGTGTATTCACAGAATTCCAGAGTTAGAAGAGACCTCTGGGGCCCTCTAGTCCAACCTTTACCAGAAAAAAGAAGCTCATTCTTCAACCAATTTGATTAAGTAATCATTCAGTCTCTACTTAGAAACCTCCAATAAGGAGGAACACGCTTCTCTATGACAATGGTAGTCCATTTCATTTTAGCTCTTAATTATTGGGACATTTTCCTTATATCAAGCCTAAGTTTTTCTCTTTGCAACTTCTACCCATTGCTTCTATTTTGGCTGTCTGGAGCAAGGAGCAAGACAGAATGTGTGTGTGTGTGTGTGTGTGTGTGTGTGTGTGTGTGTGTGTAAGCAGGGATATATTTATTAATAATTTATCTATTTTGGATACCAAACTCTTGTCAGAGAATTTGATATCAAGATTCTTTTTCTCATTCAGCCACTTCCTTCTCATCTTAGGTGCACTAATTTTATCTGTGCAGAAGCCTTTCAGTTTCATTTAATCAAAGTTATCTATATTATCTTTTGTAATTGCTGCTATATTTTGCTTAATTCAGAATACATCTCCTATCCATCACTATGAGAGGTATGTAATCTGTTTCTTTTTAAATTTTTTTATAGTCTGATCTTTAATATAAAGATCACATATCCATTCACAATGTAATGTGGAACATGGTAGAAGGTGCTGGTGTAAGCCTAATTTCTACCGGACTGCTCTCCAGTTTTCCCAGCAGTTTTTATCAAATAAAGAGTTCTTTCCTAGGTAATTTATGTTATCAAAGTAATTAATTTCCATTGTTTCTACATCTCCCTTGTCTAGACTTGTCCCATTGATTTACTCCTCTACTTTTTAACCAATACCAGATGGTTTTGATGACTGTTCCTTTATAATATAGTTTGAGGTCTGGAAGTGCTATTCTCCTTTGTCCCTACTTCTTTTCAAAATCTCTCTTAATATTCTAGATATTTTTTTAAAATGAATTTTGTTCTTATTTTATCAAGTTCTGGAAAGTAATCTAAATAGTATTAAAAGTGGTAATTAACTTTGGTAGTGTTTTATGTTATTGTTATTGTTATTATTTTTATTATTATTGTTTTTACTATAATGACACAGCTCAGCCACGAGCACTGAATATTCTTCTAGCTATTTAAGTTGTTCTGTCTTTCTTTAGAAAGCATTTTGTAAATGCATCTATACAAGTCTTCTGTGTACTTTGGTAAATCAATCCAGATACTTTATTGCATTTTGTAGTTATTTGGAATGGGATTTCCCTTTCTATTATTTCTTCTTGGATTCTGTTATTATTATAGAGAACTGTTGCAAATTTTTGAGTTTATTTTATAGCCTGCAACTTTGCTGAAGCCATTATTATCTTAATATCTTTGCTGATTCTTTAGGATTTTCCAAGTATACCATCATATTATCTCCCAATAGGGACAGCTTTATCTCCACTTTATCTTTATGCTTTTACTTTCTTTCTCTTATCTTATTTCTGTTGCTAGAATTTCCAGTACTATGTCAAATAAAAGAGAGGAAAGTGGACATTTTTGATTTACTCCTGTATTTACAGGAAAACATTCTAGTGTATCCCCATTGCATATGATACTTGCTTTTGGATTTAGATAGATACATTTTATGAAATTAAAACAGAAATCCCAGGGCAGCTAGATGGCACAGTGGATAGAGCACTGGCCCTGAAGTCAGGAAGACCTGAGTTCAAATCCGGCCTCAGATATGTGATACTTACTAGCTATGTGACCCTAGGCAAGTCACTTAACCCCGATTGCCTCATCAAAAAAAAAAGTACATCTCCCTATACTTTGTAGTTGTTGGTTTTTTTTGTGTTTTTTTTTTTTGAAGCACAAATGAGTCTCGTATTTTGCCAAAGACTTTTTTTGCATTTATTGAGATCATTTACATGGTGTTGGATGTTTTTGTTTTTAATATGGTTAATTCTGTTTATTGTTTTCCTAATATTGAACTATCCTTGCATCCAACTCAGTATAATGAGTTGTTATAAATCCAACTCAGTCATAATGAATGATTTCTTGGATAAATAACTGTAGTCTGTTTGATGGGATTTGTTTAAAATTTTTAAATCAATATTCATTAAAGATATTGGCTATAATTGTCCTTCAGTGTTTTAGGTATCAGGACTCTATTTGTCTCATAAAGATTCTGGTACGGTAATTCTTTCTTAATTTTTGAGAATAATTTGTGAAGTATAGGTATTAATTGTTCCTTAAAAGTTTGATAGAATTCTCCTGTGAATCCATTAGGACCAGAAGTCATTCTCCCTACCTCTCCTCCCCAACCCCTCCCCCACCCCCCGGCTGGTAATTCTTTTACAGTTAATTCCAATTTCTTTTATGAGATTGGATTATTTAAGCTCTCTATCTGGTCTTGTGATAGTATGGGTATTTTATTTTTTTGAAGCCATTCTTCTATTTCTTTAGTGTTCTCAGTTTTGTTAGCACATAATTGTATATAATATATTCTCTATATTATTGTTTTTATTTCTTCTGGTTTTGCTGTGATTTTACCTTGCTCATTTGCTATTTTATTGATTTGATTTTCTGCCTTCTCCTTTTTAATCAGATTAGCTAAAAGTTTCTCAATTTTATTGGTTTTTTCAAAGAACCAGCTTTTATTTTTATAATTTTTATGGGGTTTTGTTTTGTTGTTGTTATTGTTTCCAGCCCTCTTCTCATCTGATTTTTTGTATTTCCTCTTCTGTGTTAATTTTAGGTTGGTTTGTTTGTTGGCTTTCTAATTTTAAGTGCACATTGAGCTATTAATCCTCCATTTTTCTATTTTGTCAATGTACCTTTGTAGGGCTATGATTCCATCCTCCCCGCACCCCAGGACTTCTTGAGCTGCATTCCTAGAAAGTTTTATATGTGGTTTCATCGTCATCATGTTCTTTCACATGATTATTGTTTCTATGATTTGTTCTTTGACCTGTCATTTAGGATTTCATTGTTAAGTCTTCACTTGGGTTTGTGTCTTTTGTTTATAGACCCTGAACTAATAATTATTTTTATTGTGTTATATATCATCTATAAAGGATATATTTACTATTTCTGCCTTTTTACTTTTGTTTGCAATATCTCTGTGATCTAACACATGGTCAGTTTTCATAAGAGTTCCATGTGGTACTGAAAAATATTTACATTCTTTTGCAATCCAATTTAGAAGAAGCTATCAGTCTTTAAGCTCTGGTTTCACCAACAATTTGTTCAGATCTCGGTTTTCCTTCTTGTTTATCTTTCTATTAGACATATCCAAAACTGAGAGAGGGAAATTGAAGTCTCCTGCCACTACTGTGTTACTGCCTATATATTCTTATAGCTTGGTTAATGTTTTCTTTATGAATGCTAGGGAATTTGGAGCATGTAAACTTAATACTTACATTAATTTGTTCTCTGTCATTCATTTTAGACTAATTTTGGTTCCTTATTTATCCCTTTTTAGATTTTGAGGGTTTGTTTTTGCTTTGTCAGATGGCGTGATTACAACTCCTGATTTTTAAAATTCATTTAATGTAATTTTCCCTCCAACCCCAGTTTTATTTTGTGTATGTCTTTGTTTTTAAAATGTGTTTCTTGTAAGCAATAGACTGTAAGAGTTTTGTTTTCTTATCCAATCTGTTACTGTTTTTCATTTTATTGGATTGTTTAATACATTCATATTTAAAGTTATGAGAGTTAGGATTATTTTTCCCCCATTTGTTTCTAATATTGGTTACCCCACCCCCACTCCCTTCTGCTGTAAACATAGTATTATGTCTTCTGAGGTATTTGGCTAAATCATTTTTGAGGTGGCTGTCTTCCCAATGGCTCTTTTCCTCTCAACCCCTGTGTCCCCCAACCCTTATTTTTTACCTCTTTCCCTTTGTAGTTTTGGTCATTAGTTCCTTTTTCTTTCTGGCTTTTATATGGTTATTTAATTCTTAAATGATCTCTCTTCAATCTATTTTCTAGATCAGTTATTTTCCCCATGAGATATTTCACATTTTCCCTATATTTTTTCAACCTTTTACTTTGTTTTGTTTCTTGATGTCTCTTGGAATCATTAGCTTCTATTGGCCAATTCTGATTTTTAAGGAGTTATTTTTTTCAGACCATATCTTTCTTCCATAGCTCTCACTGGATTTTTCCAATTTTTTTTTTAAAACCATCTTTAACTCTTTAACTTGTCTAGTTCTTGTTGGACTTGTGTCCAATTTTCTTTCTTTCTTTCTTTCTTTCTTTCTTTCTTTCTTTCTTTCTTTCTTTTTTTGAGGCTTTGCTTGTAGATATTTTCAAGTCATTGTATTCTTCTGTGTTTATGTCTTGAGCTTCCCTGTAACTGGAAAGCTCCTTATGCTCCTTAAGGTCCAGTTCTTCTTTTGTTTGCTCATCTTTCTGGCCTAATTCTTGACTTTGGTCTCTATGATAGTATTGGGCTCTGCTCGCTTCCAGGCTGGGTGGATAGGGTGACCGGACTGAGCTTCTGTCCTTTCATGTCTTTCTACTACTTTCATAACTCAGTCTGGAGGCCCGCAAATTTTCTGTGCTTCCAGAGTGGTATGATTTGCAGAGAGGTCTGTTCATACTCCTGGTCTGAGCTCTGCCAGTTGGGCCTGTTGGCTTGTTTGTAGCTGAGTTTCAGTAGACTACTGCAGGATGCAATCACTGTTAGCCCCCTGTGGGTTCTGCGGGTTCAGATGGACTGGACTGCTGGATCATCTTTGGTCCTGGTTATTCCACTAGAGGCTTTTGTGTGTGGCTAAATGTTAGAACTTGGTGGCCATTCTGCTTCTGGGCTCAGAGCCACACGGCTATATTTCTGAACCTTGTTTCTTGCTCAGTACACAGTGAGGGCACCATTTGCTTGTGGCTGCTCCTCTCTGCCCTTGATCTGTGACCTGAAACTAGGGAATGGGCAACAGAATTTCCAGAAGACACCTGTTCCTGCTCCCAGCACTAGTTCAGCCCCTGGGATCTTGTTCTGCCCCAGTGCCACCTGCCCTGGTGGTCTATCTCAATTCCCTTTCCAGGCCTCAGTGCTGGAATGCTCCCCGTTCCCACCACTGACTCAAGCTCCTGGTCAGCCCCTGCTTGCCTCAGTATCCAGACTTCTTTGTCTATCTTCCTAAGCTTCCCTGTCCTGGAAAAAAGGACTCACTGTTATTTTTTCTTGGCTTTACTGATCAGAATTTGGTCTGGAGTATTTCCTAGATTGTTGTGGAGGAAGTGTGCTGGGTGAACTAGGCAAAACAAAAAGAAAAACTTCTTTCACTCCACCATCTTGATTCTGCCTCTAGTATTCTTTCTAAGGATGTTTTAAACACCTTTTTATTCTTGAATGTTCATATTTTTTCACATATGGTTAAGCTGAGGTTTGCAGGGTTGGTCACCTTCGGCTGCATCCAAAGAGCAATGAAGCTGTCTTTACAATATTGTCAGCAATTGTATAAATTGTTCTCCTGGTTCTGCTCAGTCATTTTGCATCAGTTCATACAAGTCTTCTTAGGTTTCTCTGAAACCATCCCCTTCATCCTTTCTTATAAGCACAATAGTATTCCATCACATTAATATACTACAACTTGTCCAACCATTCCCTAATTGATGACTATCCCATTTCCAATTCTTTACGACTACAAAAATGCTGCTATAAATATTTTTTTCTTTCTTTCTTTTTTTTTGGCTAGGCAATGAATGGGGTTAAGTGACCTGCCCAGGGTTACACAGCTAGTAAGTGTTAAGTGTCTGAGGCTGGATTTGAACTCAGGCCCTCCTGACTCCTGGGCCAGTGCTCTATCCACTGTGCCACCTAGCTGCCCCTCTATAAATATTTTTTACATATGGATCCTTTCCCCCTTTCTTGATCTCTCTAAAGTATAGACCTAAAAGCAGTATTGCTGGGTCAAAGAATATGTATAGTTTAAATAGATTTGGGGATATACTTCCCAGATTACTTTGCAGAATGGCTGGGTCATTTCACAGTTACATGAACAGTACATTAATGCACTTATTTTCCCACAGTCCCTCCAGCTTTCATAATTTTCATTTTTTTGGTCAACTTTGTTCATTTGATGTGTGTAAGTTATACTTCAGAGTTATTTTAATTTGCATTTCTATGATTATTAGTGATTTAGAGCATTTTTAATATGGCTATTGATAGCCTGAATTTCTTCTTCTGAAAAGTGCCTATTTGTATCCTTTGACCATTTATCAATTGGGCTCTGTTTCTTATAAATTTGAATCAATTCCTTATATATCTTAGAAATGAGACCTTTATAAGAAAAATTTGTGGAAAGATTTTTTCCCATTGACCTACTTCTCTTCTAATTTTTGCTGCATTTGTTTTGTGTAAAAACTTTTTCATTTTAAGTAGTCAAAATTGTCCATTTTACCTCCTGTGAACTTCTCAATCCCATTTTGGTCATGTATCATTCCCTTATCCATAGATATGATGGTTAATTTCTTCTTTGCTTCTCCAATTTGCTTATGACGTCACCTCTTATGTCTGACTTAGGCATCCAGTTGAAGCTTATCTCGGTATACAGTGTGAGTATTGGCCTTCATCTAGTTTCTGCCAGAATGCTTTCTCACTTTCCCAGTGGTTTTAGTCAAACAGTGAGTTCTTCGCTCTACTCCATAAAAGCAGAGATCTTTGCGTTTACCAAACACTAGGCTACTACGTTCAATTACTTCTAAATATTACTAATCTTTTCTACTGATCAACTTTTCTGTTTTTTACTGAAAACAAATTGTTCTGATGATTGTGCTTTACAGTATAGTTTGATATCTGGTACTGTAAGACCCCATTCTTCCCCACTCTTTTTTTCATTAATTACCTTGAGATTCTTGACCTTTTGTTCTTCCAGATGAATTGTTATTATTTTTCCTTTTTTTTGTTTCCTGGTTGTTTTTTTTTTTAATTTATTTTCTAGCTGTATAGAATAATCTTTTGGTAGTTTGGTTGGTATGGTATGGGATGTGTCTCGGCAGGTAGACTCCCAAGTATTTACACTTTATGCAGGTATTTTAAGTAGATATTCTCTTTTTATCTCTTCCTGCTGGATTCTGTTGATAATATACATAAATGCTGATGATTTATGTGGATTTATTTCATATTCAGAAACTTTGCTGAAGTTGCTAATTGTTTCAGTTAGTTTTTTAGTTGATTCTGTAGGGTTCTCTAAATAAACCATCACATTACCTATAAAAAATGATGTTTTTATTTCCATTTTGTCTATGATTATTCCCTGAAATTCTCTTTCTTTTCTTATTGTGATAGCTCGCATTTCTAGTACTATCCTGAATACTAATGGTGACTGCCCCCTTATCCCCAATCCCTTATTTATCTTCACTCTCTCTCAACCTACTGGCTCCTTCCCTATTGCCTACAAACATGCCTATGTCTCCCGCATCCTCAAAAAAACTCTTTTGATCTGTCTTCCTGCTATTATCACATATCTCTTCTGCCTTTTGTAGCTAAACTCCTTGAGAAGGTCCTCTTTGATAGGAGCCTCCACTTCCTCTCCTCCCACTCTCCTTAACTCTATAGTTTGGCTTCTGACCTCATCTCTCTCCAGTGTTACCAATGATCTCCTTTTTTGTTTGTTACCCTGAAAGGAATAATTTAATGACAAGTACTCAATATCCACTTTAAGGAGAAGAAAGATTAATTCCTGGCCCTGTATCTTACTTCTTCTCACTGTTTCCCTTCTAACAATTTCAGCCACAAATAATAAAACCAGATAAAAGGACACTGCGTAGTGTGCTTCCTACTTCATCTACCTCCTTACACTGAATGGAATTCTGCCCTTCAGAAGAGCATTTGGATAGATAAGCAGATACTGGTGTATCAGAACCTGATTCTCTAGAGTAGGAAGAGCAATACAGCTCAACAAAATAGAGCCATAAGGAGTATTCCTTCAGCCAGTGAAATTGAATTAATAAGTATTTAAGCAAAAAGATTTTAATTCCACTGCTGAGAGCCAATAAGCACAAAACTTCACCCTCAAAATCAAGCCTCATGATAGGCAGGAAAACTGCCCTGAGAAAAGCTGCCAAATGCCAGCATTTTAAAAATGGAAAAGGGAGGAAAAGCCTCAAAGCTCCTGAGGAATATTACTTTTACAAAGTCAACAAATCCCCAAACAGGTTCCTACTAATCCCAACCAACACTTTCCATCCAGTTCCAACCTGTCTTGAGGAAGGTCCAGTCCTGCTTCTCATTAAGTTTATTTTCTGAATTTTAAGTATTGTAAACAATGGAAGTTTCAGATTTACTTACCAGTAACGTACAATTCTCTGGGCTTATTCAGAAGTAGAATAGCCAGTAATAGAGGGGATAAGCTGTTCTCATTTAAAAGTTGCTTAAGACAGAGGCTTACCTTTCATTGGTGCGTTTGAGCTGATTAGCTAAAGGTAGGAACCTACTAGGAGCTACTATAGGAATTCAGAGAACAGAGAAGCAAACTTCATACACTGCCAGCATGCTGCCACAAGGGCTAATTGCAAAGCCATACAGTGCTCAAAACCCTGCTTTAGAACCTTCAGTTTCTTTATATGAACAGGTAAATAAGTAAAGCAGTAGGTGATGTAAGGTTTGCATTTTGGCTTAAGGGTCCAAGATAATACTATTTTCCTGATATGAGGCTAAAACTGCTTTACCTAGTTTTGCTTTTTGAAATTATTTTGTTAAAGCTAGAATATTTGCATAACAACCACGCAGCTGCTTGTTTGAGTTTCCTTTGGTAGGGGCAGGGAGACATAGGAAAAATAGACAGTTTTACGTTTTGGTCATCTAGGTTACTTATAGGAGCTTTCAGAAACTGAAGGAAGGAAGAAAAAGAGCTAAGTTTTCAGAGTTTGTTTCATGATTTTACTTCTTTGTATTCCTAAACAGAAATTGATTTGGGCATTCAGCTAGGCTAGTGTTTTCCAAAAGGGAGTTGAGGCAATGGCTCTATTTAAAATTCACCCCCAGGAAGAACAGCACAGATACACATTTCATCTACAAGCTTGAGTATAAATATCTGTGCATACAACTTTTTGTTCACTATTTTATTCAAATCCCACAGTAAGTGTCTACATATGTATGGATATGAATTCTCAACACAGGGCTCTGTCCATTTCCTGGTTTGAATGATGATTTTGCTGGGGTTTTTTTCTGCAGTTGCTCATGAGGAGTTGAGAAGGTTCTTGGACTTATTCTGTGGTGGGGTAAAGCTCCAAAGGGGTATAGAAGGAAGCATAATCCTGCAGGGGTTTATCACTAATTCTGGTTGGTGAAGGAAGGACGTCTCCACCATTGTCTCTGCCACTGATGACTTTGGATTTTATAGTGTCAACTATCTTTGAAAGACTTGAAGATTGCAGAGTTCTTCATATATCCATGTTTACTGCTGATGACAGATCCCACATTGAACAGGGCAGCTGAAGTCTCCTCTCTTGCCTGGGAGAATTTCCTGAATCTTCTTGTAAAGGTCATAATGTGTCAGTTTCTCACTCCACTTTCCAGGATTCTCAGATTTTTTTCACGGGCAGTGGAGATCAGATCATCATGTCAATTCTTGGAAAGATTCTGTTTCAGTCTGTTCAGGGGAGTCAGGCTCAGCTTTCTCTTCAGCTGTCCACGGTGACCCGTTCTCTTTGACCCTTAGGATCTGCTGTGATGTCAAAACCTCCTCTTCCACCTTGGAGAATTCATATCTGAGCCCTTCCTCCTCGGCCTTCATCAGGCCCTTAGGAACAGATATCCTAGCAGTCTCTGTATCCACAGGTACAGCTCTCATGGTATCTGACAACAGACCTTTTTTAGAGGAATTCAGGTTGCTCTCTCAGCTGCCAGGGTCTATGTCTGGGCTGTATGTATGGCAAAGGGCCTAGGCCAAGCCTAATGTCTATAATTCCCACCTAGAATACCTGGAGGACTTGTAATCAGCTGCTCCAGCCACAGCTATTGCACATATTAACACTCACGGCCCCAATCACCCCATTCATTGCTAAATTCAATAGCCTTTTCTTTATCCTCATCCTTCTTGACCTCTCTGCAGACTTTTGACTATCAACCAGCTGAGAAGCTTTGCAAGTTCAGAGTGATAGAACTGCAGGCTTCCCATTTGCCTGGGATTCTTGTCCTGGGTATTCTATTGAAGACTGCAGACTGACCTAGAGGCTAGAACTGAGTCCTTGCTTTGTTTCTGGAGTCAGCGCCACACAGTTCTTACTTGCTTTTAAACTTGTTCCTCGTGCAGTGGACAGAGCACTGGCCCTAGATTCAGGAGGACCTGAGTTCAAATGTGGCCTCAGACACATAACACTTACTGGCTATAGTGTGACCCTGGGCAAGTCACTTAACCCCATTGCCTAGCCAAAAAAAAACAAAAACAAAAACAACAACAACAACAACAACAAAAAAAAAACTTGTTCCTCACTCAGGATACTAGATCTTTTGCCTTCTGGAATACCTTATTCCAGGCTGTGTTAACTTTAGTGATGGCTACTAAATTGTGTGCGATCCTAATGGTGGCTCCTCAGCTCCTGAATTCTTTCTGGCAGCTTGCTTTTAAATTAGCTGCATTGACTTTTTGCATGTAAAACTTCCTAATTTAAACAATTAAACTAATATTCTCTTTGTCATCACAATTTTAGCAAGCTCCTCTGTTTAAAAGAATGAAGGTGTAATAGTTGGCAGTTAAACTAAGGGAAAGAGGGAAGGAATAAGCATTTATTAAGTACCAACTATGTGCCAGGCACTCTGCTAAGCACTTGGCAGATCTTATCTCATTTGATCCTATCCAATAGGAAATGTGAATCAGCTTTAGAGAAGCAAGAGTGCAGAGGCTAAGATACATATCTAAGCATCAGCTACACAAAATGCTAGCAGAAGTAGTGATAGCCTAGGAAAGGGGGAGGAAGACAGGAAAAGGGGTTGATATGATTCTACGGACGAGCAGAGTGTACAGACAGGGAGAGGAAGTAAAAATGCACAAAGTTGAAGAACTTCCTAAGTTGTTGCAGAGAGATATTTGGGGCAGTAGTAAAAGAACCTTCATCCAAACACAAAATTGGAGCAGAACTGGACAGCACGCTGTCCCATCGGAGAGATGGGCAGGTTTAAACCATCAGCTTTTTCCCAAATCAATGACTGTGGTTATTACCCAGTATGTGCACAAACATAGCTGTCCATCTGTTGCTGCATCCTGAGGTCACTATGGTCCTTTTGACAGGTATACAGTCCCATCTAGGAATGGTACAGCCTGGCATGTCTGCACTTTGTGTCTTCATCTGCCTTCGAGGCTCCAAGAAAAACCTGGGCCTGGAAGCCAACAATTGTTATGTCTACTTTGACACAGACATTGACCAAGCGTAAGTCCTAAAGGAGGGGAGTGGTCTGTGATCCTCCTCCTTCCTAAAAGCTGGGCAGGGAAGGGGTTCCAGATGACTCATAGGCCCATGGTGTCCACCTTGCAGTTACTTACTCATCCTTTTTGAGGTCAGGTGTCCTTCTAGAAGCTCCTGTATCTTTTTTTCCCTTCCATCCCGTAAGCCATCTTCCTCTTTCCCTAGCTGCCAGGATGAGTTGTTGGTCTGACCTGTTTAAGTTGTCTCTGGCAGCATTTTTGGATCCAAGGAATCTGTGCAGCTCTCCTACTACTAAACGGTCCTGTTTGGGGAGAGTGATTCCTGTCCCCTTCTTCTGAGAGGGTTAAGACGCCACCACAGAGGCTCCATTGATTCAAACTGTAGGGGAACCAGTCATGTGGCTCCTCTCTTCTTTCCTCCCCACAGGATGGAGAGATACCTGTCCCTATCCAGGGACCAAGCTGTGGAACACATTCCCTATTTCTTTATCACCTCACCATCAGCCAAAGACCCAACTTGGAAGGACAGGTTCCCAGGTGGGCCAGAGGCCATGGAAGTGGGGAAGGGAAGAGGGTAGGATAGGCCCAGCACCAGGTGTAGTGACCAGAACTCTGTCTCCTCAGACCAATCAACACTGATGATGATGTTGCCTGCCCGCTCCGAGTGGTTTGATGAATGGCAGAGTGAGCCCCCACATGAGATGGGGAGTGACTATGAGGCCCTGAAGGACTCCTTCATAGATGCTTCCTTGTCTGTTTTGATGAAACTGTACCCTCAGCTGGAGGGGAAGGTACCGGTGTAGGGAGAGGTCGGGGAGGCAGGTTAGTTCTATGGCCTCATACTGGGAAAGAGGAGTGTGGTTCTGAAGGGAAATAAGTACCTGTAAGTGAGGGGTACAGAGCCTCAAACAACTCACCTTGGAGTGGTAGAAACTGGAGCAAACTGAAAAGGATGTAGGGATGATGGAGTCTGAGGCCCACCTGTATTTTTTCTCCATCTCAACTGTCTTCTCTCCCTCCTCAGGTTCATAACGTATCAGTAGGGAGTCCACTCAGCCATCAGTTCTTTCTGGCTGCCCCTCGTGGAGAGAATTGTGGGGTCGACCACAATCCAAACCATCGGCAGCCTCACGTGCTGGCCACAATGAGGGCCCAGAGCCCCATCCCCAATCTCTACCTTACAGGTACAATGCCTCACTATGCTAGGACTTGAGCTGGTGCTATGTTCCTTGGGCTCTCCATCCCTCTATCCCTCCCCAGGTTCTATCCTGGAAGTTCTATGAGGAGCAGCAGCTACTAGATCCCAAGCAAGGCTGGGAAACGCTGGGGGAAGAAGATGGAGGGATTTGATGTGTGGGGCCTCTATCAGGGATTCCTTTTTTTTTTTTTCAGGCAATTGAGGATAAGTGACTTGGCCAGGGTCACACAGCTAGTGAGTGTCAAGTGTTTGGTCTGAGGCCGGATTTGAACTCAGGTCCTCCTGACTTTGGGGGGGGGGGGCGGTGCTCTATCCACTGCACCACCTAGCTGTCCCCTATCGGGGATTCTTAACATGGAGTCTACAAACTTGTTTTTGCATTTTGATAACTGCATTTCAATATAATTGGTAAAATAATTGGTATTTTGTCATATGCATTTAAAAACATTCTTTGAAGGGGTCCACAGGCTTTGTCAGTCTGCCAAAGGGGTCCATGACATAAGTGAAGAACCCCAGTTCTATCCTGGCATTGGACTGATGAAGCGACCTGGTCTTTTAGGCCTTGGGTCGCTCTTCTATCTTCACTCTGCAGCAGCTGTCTTGCCCAGGTCCTCATTGATTTCTCCAGAAAAGGAGAATGAACTCCGGTGAGGCGGGAGCAGAGCTCAGTCTAGACCCCAGGAGTCCTTCGTCTTCTCCCAGAGCTTAGGCACAGTCTTCTGAATTCCCTGGCTGAGAAGCAGGCTTGCCGTCCTACTTGGCTTAGCCCTCACATGACTGCTTTTGCTTCTGCTTTCCAGGACAGGATGTGTTCACCTGTGGTTTGTTTGGGGCCCTACATGGGGCCCTGTTGTGCAGCGGCACCATCCTGCAGAGGAATGTGCATCTGGACCTCCTGCAGCTGCAGTCTCGAGTTTCTGCTGCCCTGCCCAAGAGAATGAATTAGCACAGTCTGAGTGGATCCCCTATGGCGAGGAGTCCTGGGGCCTGAGAGCTGCGTAGAAAGTAGGACACACCTGCCTACTAACTTCTAATGCACTGCAACACTTCACCTTGTTCCCTGATGAAAGCCATAGTAACAATACAGAGCTGTCACTTTGATATCCAAGGTGAAGTCCAAGGAGGTTTTTAAATTTTAAATCATGGTGGTCAAAGTCTGGTCCCTGGTGGTCTTCCAGGTGGGCCAGGGGATGATGTTTGAAAGCAGTGTTTAAAATGGGATCGTGCTTATCCTGAGGCTTTTGTTCTGGACTAGTGATTTACTTATGAAATTAAACATAAACCAAACATTACCTCCTTGTCATCTCCAACAGTGTTCTTGACTTGGGCATCTCGTGGTATGTGATACAGAGTGTTTGGAGTCCGGACCTAATTCTGGTTCTGCTCCTCAATGTCCCTGTGACTCTGGCCAAGTCACTTCACATCTCTAAGCCTGAGTTTCCTCAACCATAAAATGCAGGGGACAGAACACATCATTTCTAACATCCCTTTCAGCCCCCAATATACCGCCACATCTCTTTGTGAGAGGCAGTAGGATGTAGGCCTACTGTAGTGTCAACAAACATTGGTTACATGCCTCTTATGGGCCACGAACTGGCAATACAAAGAAAAGCAAAAAATGGAGCCCAGTCCAATGGATGAGATGGCATGTAGAGAGAGCTGGCTGGGTGGCCGGGAAAGCCTGCGTTCAAGCCCTGCCACTGACAAATGCTGGGCAAGCTGCTGGACTTTTCAGGGTTCTGGGCAACCCTCTGAGACTATAAGCAGCAGAGGAGCTCCCTATACCAACGAAATCACATATTTAGTCTCTGTGCCATACAGAGTGACATTAAAAAAAAAAAAGTAAAGTGGGGCAGGAACTGTCTGCCTCTTAACTGGATCCCAGAGGGCCTAGCTTTCTCATGACTCCCAGTACAAATTCTGTCACTAGTGTTTTTGGGTAGGGTCATTCTATCAAAGCCCAGAGGTCTCCTTCTGAATAATCAAGTTAGTCAGATTTCATCTTAAAGGCATAACCCCTGCTTTTCTTATATTTTACATGCTAGATCCCTTTCCTAAGTTGTGAGTTCCATGAGGACGACAACCCTGTTTTATCTTGGCCTCCCTCACAGTTGTTTGAAGAAAGTGCTTTTTAAGCCCTGAATTACTGTCTGCACAAAGCAGACACTTCAGTGTGAATTCCCATCCCCAAGCTCCGGTCTTTCTGGAATGTGGGGACAGGATGAATGAGAAGAAGGCCTAGGCTACACTTATTTTTAGGAAGAACTAGACTCATCTATAGCTTGCTTTTAATCACTGCCCATAGCCTCCCTAAAACTGAAAAACTGAAGCACATCAAACTTAGATGGCCAGATTACAGGCAGCTCCACTGCAGCGGTTCAATTTTTCAACTCACTTGCAGCTCTTATCATTAGTATTTCTGGAGAGCCCTCCAGAATGGAGTCACAGCAATCTCAACGTCACAGAAGATTCCCAGAAAGCCTCTGGCACATCTGTATGTTCTCCATCCCCTGAATTTTCCCAGCCACAGAAGTGGGGACCCTTAGGCTCACCAACAACAGTTAATCAAAGGTTTAGCTAGAACCACATCTCCAAGTTCTATTCCAAAAGCTTTTGGGGTTAGGTGAGAGCACAGATTCAGCACGTTTCCTTTTCGGAGGTAATAATCTTCCTAGGCGATGGCCTTTTATCATCCTGTATTTTTTAAGTGGAAATAAAATTTTCACAAAATTGCGATTTCCTTTCTAACAAGACACTTGTCCCTTAGGAAGGACATCGTTGATAAGGTAAGTGTCCAGAGGAGGGAAACCAGGATGCTGAAGGGTCTTTTATGTCTGTCATATGAGGATGTGTTGAAGGATTGGAAAATCAAAGCCTGAGACAGGACATGAAGACTTGTCCAAGTATCTGGGGGGCTGAGCTGTGGAAGACGGATTAGCTTGTTCTGTCTGGCCCTAGAGAGCAGAACTGGGAACAACGCATACAAATTGCCAAGTGCTAACTTCAGGCTTGATGTCAGGGAAAACCCAGCAATGGGAACTGTCCATAATACATCACCTCTGGAGACCTTCAAGTGGGGCTGGGTCACTTCTTGGGTTACAGTACAGGGTGGCTTCCCTTTTTGAATATTAGGAGCACTGGACTAAATAGCAGTGAGATTCTTGCCAACTCTCAAATTCAGTAATTCTGTAAAACTATTTCTGTACCTGTATTATACAAGGAAGTAGTGTGCACCCAAAGAATACTCATCTAATGTACATATTATTCATGAAAGATTTTAAAATATTAATTGGGAGAGCAAAACTCTCAGGTATCCCTAAACTAATAAATAAGATACACATTCAGTCATGTTGGATCCCCTTAATGCTGTTAAAGGCTTTAGTTACGGCCCAATTCTACTTTTAGACTCTCTGATTTCTCCATATCCTTTTATCATGCAGGAGATCTGGATTGAGTGACAGTACTAGCTCATATTCCTTTTTGCCTGATTTTAAACTAAACTGATTGTTGAGGAGACAGCACACTTTATACCCATTTTTTCACTTTTTTTTTGGCCCCTAAAACAAACAGTTTATATGGGAACCAACTTTGAAGTGAAAATCCCATCTGATGGGCCTTGTGGTGTGTATGGTCTGAGTTTTACATTATAGAACTGCTCGAGTTTCAGGACTGCAATCCAAAACTGCCTCCAGGGAGGGAAGGCACCAGCAAGTGGAGAGAAATCAGCAAACACCAAATAACTTTTAACAAATCAGGTGATTTATTGGTGTAATTTGGTAAAAAGTGAAAGTTTGGAACACTTTACATCAACCTACCAAAAAGGAAATGGGCTGGACAACCCAGAAGGGCAATAATGTGAAGAGTCAATGACTCC
Organism: Vombatus ursinus; assembly: GCF_900497805.2. NCBI lineage: Eukaryota > Metazoa > Chordata > Mammalia > Diprotodontia > Vombatidae > Vombatus > Vombatus ursinus. The sequence continues at coordinate 110,443 of NW_020954844.1, forward strand.
ATTTTGCAAGGCAGACTTGGAAATCACAGGAACACACATCAACAAGTAAGAAAGTCCTTTAAAGGAAGTTGGGTCTCAATGCAGCTGGAAACAAAAAATCGTAGCTCATGAATTAGCTCATGAATTCTAACCGAGGGCGCAGATAAACCTCAAGATAGTCATTCAGCAAATCCATGCCTGATATGCAGAGAGACCTTAGGCAGAATAGACCATGGCACTAAATGTTACAACGAAACTCAGATGGTTTACTGGCAAGAGCCTTGTCAGAACCAAACTCAAACCCTCGGGCACCATGTCCCAGCAACTGGGTCTGATGCACTATCCAGGCCCTTCCCAGGTTCTCAACTGTTTCAAAACCACATGTACAAAGGATTCTAACTCTGATTCCACTTTCAAAAAACACAGGTTAAGATTAAAAAAACTGCAGTGAAGTGAGGCAGAGAAAAAAGAAATAATCCACAGTTAAATAATGTGAGGTTTTAAGGAAGATCAAAGAATGTTACCAAAATTCCTTTAAAAAAATTCACCATAGAAAAAGAACAGAAATGCTTGGCTATTGGGGGGGGGGGAGAGGTTACTCAGCCATTTTGAAAAATTATTCCTGAAATTTAGTCTTCATTACCAAATTCCAGGCCAGATTCTGACCCCCTAAAAAAGTGCATGCGAAAAATTTCTGGGGAAACTGGCCCCAAATTTCCCAAACAACCATCTTGCCCAACAGTCCTCCTTGAGAGAGTTTTGGGAATGAAACAATCTTAAGCTCTTTGCTCTGTTTCAAAATAAAGACCCAGCTCTTTCCTTGACTCAAAGAATTGAGAAATTAGAATTTCCAATTTTTATTGGAAACACCAGTCTGACAATGCAACATCATACTTCTGTTATAAGATTAAAATTCCTCAATGCCATACAACTCTTGCGCCTTCTAGTCTCCTTCAGGCAAAGCCAGAAACCTCTAACTAGTCGAGATCCTAGTCTAACCCCACACTTAGGTGGCAACTTGCCAAACGGAAATGTTGGCTAGAGGAACACCAGTATTCACTGAGCAAGATGGAGATAATGAGAAGACAAGACCACACCCATTCAAAATGTTTGAATATTGAAACAAAGCCACAAGTGATTAAATTCCTGAATACATGATCGAGTTAGTAAGTGGTAGGGGAATTCAGAGAAAAAGGTGCATGTGGGCTGCAAGCTGAAAGAGGTGGGACTGAGGGTACCCTGAAGCAATTGGTCACATTCTAGGGGTGAGAATGGGGGGGATGGCATACTCAACGGTAAGTAGGTAATTCACAGGTTGGTGGTGAGATTGCTCAGACATTAGAGCACAGAAGAGTTAAGGTTGGATATCTAAATCGGTACTAGGTTGTTCTGAGTCTTGAACACCATGCAAGAAAACCTGGATTTATTCTGAAGCAATGGGAGATTTCCGAGCAGAAGAATGTGGTGAAAGGAATGTTTCAGGAAAATGAAACTGTCACCTGTGCAAGGTGAAGGAAAAGAGACTGGAGGAAAGGAGATCAGTTGGAAGGCTACTACACTATCTCAGGTGTGCGATGAGGCGCTCTGGATGAAGCTAACGGCAGTGGAAATGAAACCAACAAAACAAAGACAGAAGAGAGAGACATGTTAAATGAAGAGTCAACATAGTTCTTCTGCCTGAGGAGTAATGGGGCCTGTGTAATGGGGAAAACAAAAGTGACCCCAAGAAACAGGTTAAGTCAGGAGTGAGGAAACAGTCTGAAAGATGGGAAAGAGTCTGGTTTTAGCCTTGCTGAGTTCCAAGTGACAGAGAGCCAGACATCCACGCAGAAACGTTCAGCTAGTAGTTCTAGACACCAGACTTGGTCTCGTGAGGGAGGCTGGGGTGAAAGACACCAAGTCACACAGTGAATAAGTTCCCTGAGTAAAGAGTAGAATGATGAAGTGTTGAAGAATATTCACTGTTGTAAGGGGGCAGGATAAAGAGAAGCAAGGGGTACCAAAGAAGAGCAGTTGGAGAGGGAGGAAAAGAATACAATATTACAAAAACCAAGGGAGGAAGGACAGAATTTCAAATATCACTTGCGGGGGAAGGTGGGCCGTGACAAGGAGAATGAGAGGATGATCACCAGAAGGAACAGAGGCAGGTAAAGAGGAATGACATGCTACATATTTGGGAGCAGAGAGGGAAAACTAAGAAAAGAGTGGGAAGAAATTAAAAATGCTAAAGAAGAAATGGAGGAGGAGGATAACTAAAAAAAGGAAGTGCCTGGGAAAAGACAGAAGAATCTGGAGCAAGACTCGGGGCATGGGGAGTTAGCTCTAGAATGAAGTAATATTTCTTCCTTCCACTGAAGTGAAGGATGACACAAAGATAGTGACTGGTTGAAGCAGAGAGGAGGGCAGGTGAAAATATGCAAGGGAGAAGACCTTGAGCTATTCAATGAGGGAAGAAGGGCGTTAAATGAAATGGAAAAAAATGTCACCTCAATTTGCAGGCAGGTGAGAATGCATGCAATAATCTGAACTGAGCCTTCTGCTAGCTTCCCTGCAATGCACTGCTTCTCTCTCCATGTGCAGCCTAATTCTCTGGGTCTCCCTGAGGTGAGCTGTTCTGCTTGGACTTTCCCTTTACCCAAGTCCATCCAGATTCCCTGTAACAAACCAACAAAACCAATTACCCTGTGACTGATTCACTTGAAACAAAGTTTCTGGCAGGGAAACCACACCTAAGACCAGGGCCTTGCCTCTGGCCACTGTGTGCCCACCACACCCCTGACACAAGAGAGAAGCCGCTCAGCTCTGCCTACAGGACCACCAAAGGCTCACAGTCTCCAGAACCCCTGCAAACAGCCGAGTCCAACCGGCCAGAAAGTTCTTGAGAAAGATAACATCAATGACAAATGCAAACTTGTTTGGTGAGCAATCTGCTTCTCAAAAACCTTTCGATGAAAATGACGTTCTCATGTGCAAATTTCTACTGTGCCTATGGATGAACTGAGGAGTAATGGGGCCTAAATGATCATTTTAGAATTCTAAACTATCTCAACCTAAGGGCTTTGCTCCCAGAAACCCAAGCCAAATATATATTCAGTGCAACTGAAGGGAAGCTGTTTCCCTCATCGGTAGTTTTCCTGAAGCAATTTGCAAACATTAGAAAGAATGAATAATTTACCCTTGATGGGTAGGAATCCACATGCGGAGAAGAGCCCTCAGGACCTAAGTCTCTCCCAGTTTGGTTGAGCAGGGCTTGAGAAGCACACTAATCTGGGTTTGCTCTTAAGATGGCAGAGAGAAAATAGCCAAAGAGTGCAATGCTTCCTGCTAAGGCAAACCTTTTCACCACAAAGCCCCAGGGGAAAAGGTACAATAACAGCACATCCTGAGCCAGGATTTTCCTTGGGTCACAGCCCCGTAAGCTCTCGCTCTTCTCCACTCACCCACAGAGGAAGAAAGAATGGAAGAAAACAGCATAACAACCAGCAAACATAAGGAGTCTGATTTTATCAAAGTGCAGGTGCAAAGAAGAAACCATCCCCTGCCTTGACTGGCCCAGACTCGCCCAGGAGCCCCAGCTCAGGGAGACAGGTACTACTCGGGTCAGGCACCATTCTTCAGGGCTCTTGTACTTCAGACACAAAGCAGCAGGGTAGGCATATTTCTCAGGGTGAAATCAGATCTAAAACAACAACAAAAACAATGCAGCTCATTTCCAAGAATCCTTCTTCATCCCCCACCTTACTTTAAACTATAACAAGACAGAAAAATGGCGTCGCAAATTTCAATGTGAAAAAAGACATACAAATACAGGACTGGTTAAATGAGTGGCAGAATATAACACAACTTTGAAGTCAGCCTTAAAAAAGCAATCTCGAGGGCTTGGATTGTGCCCAGAGGGCCAGGGAACTTGAGAGGGTAGCAGTGCTTGGGTAGAATTCTGAAACTGGCCCATGCTCAGCTGAAGCAGAGGGACCAAGCCTGGCTCTCTCTGCAGACACAAAATGGCAGCAAAGGGGGCTTTTTCTTAGCTGTCAACTGAGACCACCCCAAAGGCAAGCCCTACATCATTCCTTCTCAGTGCTAAGGACAAGGAGAAAGAAGGGTCCCCACAGCAGCTGCACAGAAGTACAAGTGTCCTAGCGCTCTTCTCACAGAGGCACTGGGGAAGAGAGCTTAATCAGGGTCATTATCCTCTGGTCAATCTGCAACTTGCTTTGTTCTCACCTAAGAAGATGGGGACACTTCTCCCCCGTCCTAGAAATTAGAGATATTCCAAGGTGTACAAGAGCTAAGTCAACACCTGCTAATTGAATGCTCACCATGTCCTGCACATTTGGCTTAGAAAATCACAAAACCCATGTTCTTCCAAAGCTGTTTTGTTCTTAGAGACAGCTGGGTGGCACAACAGGTAGAGAGATGGGCATGAAGTCATGGAGACCTGAGTTTAAATCAGCCCCCAAGACACTTACTAGCTCTGTGACTCCAGGCAATTTATGCCAGCTTTAATTTTCTTATCCGTGAAACGGGGATAACAATAGCACCAACCTCCCAGGGTTGCTGTAAGATAATACTTGTAAAGTGCTTGGCCAACCTTAAACAGCTGTATTTGGCTACTTCATGTGCTTCTTTCTAACCTTTCAGATGCTGTACAGCTGTAGGGTTGGCTTCCTTGCCTAAAGTAGTGGCAACCCTCCCAGAGATTCTGGAGTTTCTTACCTTTTGGTCCAAGCGCTGGTAATCACTGGCCTTTGGCCTCCTGGTGACTTTGGCTCTCTTTCCTTCGAGGGCAAAAGCAATGATCTGGCAAGAAAGAAAGATAGACAGATAGACAGACTAAATGATTAAAAAATATGTTCTGTGAATAGGAAATTTTCCAAGCTTAGAAATCAGAGGTAGTCATTCTGGAGATGTAGTGCTTAAAATCCTATAGAACAGAGCACAATTTTCATGTCTGGTCACAAAGCAACAGAGTTTTCATGGTTGTTATTTACCTATAATGTAAACTTTACATTCTTTTGGGCAGCTAGGTGGCACAGTGCCAGGCCTATAGTCAGGCAGACTCAACTTCCTGAATCCAAATCTGGCCCCAAACATTTACTAGCTGTGTGACCCTGGGCAAGTCACTTAACCTTATCTGCCTCGGTTTCCTCATCTGTAAAATGAGCTGGAGAAGGAAATGGCAAACCACTGCAGTATCTTTGCCATGAAAACTCCAAATGGGGTCACAAAGAGTTGGACACAACTGAAAAATGACTCAAAACAACAACATATCCTGATTACTATGTCAAAATAAGTAAGGTTCAGTTCCTGCAATATTAAATTCACATTTTGGTTCATGTTTCTAAAATAAACTATTTTGAAGATATGCTTAAATTCGTCTTAGTTACCAATTACTTTTAATCAGGGAACCTATTCACGTCAGGTACCTACACTACCTAATAAAAGTGTTTCTAACATTGTGTTGTTTGGCAGTCTTGTGAAACCTAGGGACTCCTTTCTCAGAATACCGATTGGTTGCCCACATCCATAAATGAAATGCTTAATTTCAGTTAGAGGTTAGTGAAAATAAAGATGTCATTTTTTTTCCATTCAAGTTTATAGAACCTCCTAAAATCTATCCATGGATTCCCAGGGGGGTCTCAGTGGTCCCCAGGCAACTTAGACTATCAGTTATAGATGGGCAGACCATCTTCATTAGTGGAAAGAGTTTCTATTACATGAGCTCTCTGAATCAATAAAATCACGGGTTTAACTGCCAGCTCCCCTCTCCAACAACTATCAGCAAAATGCCTAATAAAAATAAGGTTTCTTGAGTGATAGCTTGCAAATCTAACCCTATAAAGTAATAATCACCCTTTAAGGCTTGCAATTACTTTACACGTTGACAATATCATGTAGTCATATAATTAGCTAAAATTTTTCTTAATACTTTGGGGCATGACTGAGGAGAGCCCCATTAATAAAAACATCTCAACCCTATGAGGTTGATAGTACAAGTGTTATTACCATTGAAGCACTTATATTTTAACAGATTTTTAAAAAATCTCATTTTTGCAACCCGGTTGCTTAATCTTTCTTTTTTAGACTAGAAGTAATAAATTTTCAAGCTTCTTTTTTCCCCCCAAATGAAAACACTCTTTATTATAGTAAACTTACTACTATCAAAGTTATTTGTCTAACAGCATTCCTGATACAATGGTTTCCCAAAGCATTTCACAATATGAGAGAATTTAGAAAGACAATAATAACACACACTATCATGTATTTAAAACATGAAACAAAACTTATTACCAATCAGATGACATCAATTCAGCTGAATGCATTTCCAAATTATCCTATGCAGAAAATCACTAATCTTATTACTTTGGGCATTTTATACTAATCATATCTAAACTTGGAATAGAGTTGTCAACTACGAAATATTTACATCCAATAAATTTTCAAGGTTCTTAATAAGATTTTACAGTCTCAATATAGAGAGGGCAAACTTAGATGTCCAGAAGTCAAATGAAGAACAGAACATTCAAAGAAATAAATAGCCGAGCTAGAGCCTGAGGCCACAATATGGACCTAAGATCCCAAGTACCTGACAGGCATCTGAATATAAAATCTCCTTCCTAATGTAACTTTGAACCTACCTTTCGCTTATTGTGATAGGCAATGTACAGGACAGCTACCAGGATGGCTGCTGTGACCAAGTATGCAAAAAAGTGGCTGCTCTCTGAATTTTCCTTGCCTGGGCCATTCTCCTTCAAATAAAGGTTGCCATGTTCAATACTGTCTGCTGGAGGATTCACATTGGTGTCTACTTTCGATGACTCTTTACCAGAATCACGGTTTAGTTCATGCTTGTCTTCTTCTACATCTGTCTCATGTTTATCCTCTCCTGTGTCAGTCCCCTCGTTGGCTTCTCCTTGGATGGCTGGCTTGCCCTTGCCTGGTTCTGACTCCTGGTTGGCTTCTCCTTGGGTGCCTGGCTTGCGGTGGCCCGATTCCGTCCCCTGGTTGGCGTCTCCTTGCGTGGCCGGCTTGCCGTGGCCCGGTTCCGTCCCCTGGTTGGCGTCTCCTTGCGGGGCCGGCTT
>NW_020954844.1:117513-118986 GCF_900497805.2 Vombatus ursinus
CGGCTTGCCCTGGCCCGGTTCCGTCCCCTGGTTGGCGTCTCCTTGCGTGGCTGGCTTGCCGTGGCCCGGTTCCGTCCCCTGCTTGGCGTCTCCTTGCGTGGCCGGCTTGCCGTGGCCCGGTTCCGTCCCCTGGTTGGCGTCTCCTTGCGTGGCCGGCTTGCCCTGGCCCGGTTCCGTCCCCTGGTTGGCGTCTCCTTGCGGGGCCGGCTTGCCCTGGCCCGGTTCCGTCCCCTGGTTGGCGTCTCCTTGCGTGGCTGGCTTGCCGTGGCCCGGTTCCGTCCCCTGCTTGGCGTCTCCTTGCGTGGCCGGCTTGCCGTGGCCCGGTTCCGTCCCCTGGTTGGCGTCTCCTTGCGTGGCCGGCTTGCCGTGGCCTGGTTCCGACCCCTGGTTGGCTTCTCCTGGGCTGACCGCCTGGGCCTCTGCCTTGCCACTCCCAGGCTTGGCTCCAGCCCCAGGGTCAGGAATGGTAGGCACCACTAGGGCGGTATGAGTATCTGCAGCACTGGCCAACTGGGCACCCTTCGGTAGGTTCTCCTTCTCGGGGTCCCTGGAGGGGTTGGACCCTCCTCCTCCACCCCCGGCATCCTTACTGACGGGGCCGCCAGCTCCTGAAGAGGGAAAATGGGAGGCGGGAGGTCATGACAGGTGAGGGAAGAGGCCCCCTGGGAAAGGGGCAGGAATCTCAGCGGGAGCGAGGGAGGAAGCGGAGGGCGGAGGCCGCGGTTTGGCCTGAAACCCGGCCCAGGGCCTGGGAGGGGGAAGCGGCGGCTGGCGAGGCCGCAGCTGGCAGGCCGCTGTCCGCTATCCGGCTCGCGCCGGGCCAGGCCACGGTGCGCCGGGTCGGGACGGTGGGGAGGGTGGGGTCCTTACCAGTCGCGACAGCGATACTCCACAGGAGCGCCAACCAGAGCAGGAACCTCATCCTGCGGCAGCCACTGCACTTCCGCCCACGCGCACTCTCGCGAGATCAGCGGGCCTGCGGCGGGATCTTGACGTCAGGCCTAGTTGCTCCCTCCCGCCTTCCGTCCAGAGGGCGAGAGCGCTCCTGCCCCGCCTCCCGGGGGGGGCGTGGCCAAAGGGGTGTGTGTCCTCCTTGTGATTCCCCGTGGTGCAATTTTGGTTCATTAAGCACTTTCTAGGGGCTTTGGGCTGGGTTCGAATTCTCCCTCTGATCCTTACTGGCTAAAAGTCACTTCCCCAACCTGTGATCTCTAGGCCACTCTCCAGGCTCTGCGTGGCAGGGAGGCGCCAGCCTGTTTTGGTAGAGGGGGCTTCCTGCTCTGCCTCTCTGAACTGGATGTCCAGTAGACATCTTACACTCACATCCTCCTCCCTTTTCCTTTCCCTCAGGCCCCCTGCCCAGGACACCTCCTGGACACCTCCCTCCATATCCGAGTTGTTTCCAAGGCCTGTGGATTTCACCTCTTCAGCCTCCCTCTTGGATTTCACCTCCTCAGCCTCTCTTTTAGATTT
>NW_020954844.1:118996-238973 GCF_900497805.2 Vombatus ursinus
TCACCTCCTTCCTCAGCCTCCCTCTTGGATTTCACCTCCTCAGCCTCCCTCTTAGATTTCACCTCCTCAGCCTCTCTCTCTTTAGGAAAAAGTAATTTTCCTAAAACCAGATCTGATCATGCCACTTCCCCCTCACCCCAATACACACAGTCATAAACTTCAATGGCTTGCTATTGCCTCCAGGATCAAATAAAAAAACTCTGAGATTGGCAGTCAAAGTCCTTCATAATCTACCTTTGTCCTTCCTTTGCTGCCTTCTAACACCTTACTCTCCTATATGTACGCTTTGATCCAATGACCCTGGTTTCCTGGCTGTTCCACAAATAAGACCCTTCATCTCCCTGCTCTGGCCATTTTCTTTGGCTGTCCCCTATGCTTAGAATTACTCTCCCTCCTCCACTCCAATTATTGACCTCCCTAGCTTCCTTTAAGTCCCATCTAAAATATCATCTTCTACAGGAAGCCTTCTCCAGCCCCTCTCAATTCCAGTGCCTTCCCTCTGTTAAATATTTCCTACTTATCCTGTATATAAGTTGCTTTGCATATATTTGTTTGCATGTTGTTTCGCCCATCAGATTATGAGCGCCTTGAGGGTAGGGGCTGACAATTTTTAATTTAATGAAATTTTTTAGGATAAAATAACAAACTTCTCAGCTTAACTTTTATAGCCCTTCTCAGTGTGGCTCCGGATTATCCTTCCTGATTTCTTTTGAATCTCTGTGGAAGTCCCCAAGACCCTTTGGATTGGTCAAAACTGTTTTCATAATAACGTTAAGATGTTTTAATTTACCATGTGGTAAGTATCAATAGATAAAACTCACATAAACAAAAGCTCTTTGAGGGGGTCTTCTCTAATTTTTAAGAAGCTAAAGGGGTCCTGTGACCAATAACTTTGAGAACCACTGACTGCTGTAGATCATCCAGCCCAAATGACCAGTTTGGAGTTCCTCCAGGCCCATTCCATTATCTCTCTCCATGGGTTTGCATACGGCTGTTCCCCAAGCCTGGGAAGTACTTCCTCCTTGCCAGAAGCCTCTTAGCTTCCTTTCAGGCCCTGCTCAGGGACCACCTCCAACAAGAAACACCCCCCCCACACACATTCCCTCTCATTATCAGCCTTCTCTCCTGTGTCTTTCTGTCCCTTCTCCTCAAATTACCATGCATATACTTATCTGTTTCCACATTATGCTCTCCTCACCATTAGAATTCCAACTTCACGCAGAGAACCCGAGCTCAGCACATATCCCAGAGGTCATAGACTGGAAAGCTCCACATACGCCAATATGATTACTACAGCAAAGAAGTGGAAATAAAGCACTCACCCATTGATTGGGAAAGAGCTACCCACACAATGCTCTGTGAATGTTATGGATTATCACTAACATGTAAGGGACGATGGATTTGAGGAACATAGAGAAGCATGGAAAGATAAATCAATGGCGCAGAGTAAAATGTCATAATAATAATAATACCTAACATTTGTACAGCGCCTACCATGTACCAAGAGCTTTATGAATATTATCTCATTTGACCCTCCCAACAATCCTAGGAGGTAGGTGTTACTATTATCCCCATTTTGCAGATAAGGAAACTGAGGCAGACAGAGGTCCTATGACTTGCCCAGGGTCACACAACTAGTTAGTGCCTGAGGTCTGATTTGAACTCGTATCTTCCTGACTCCACGCCCAGTGCCCTCTCCACTGTGCCACCCAGCTGCCTAAGCAGAACTGGTAAAAATAATATAATCAACCAATCAATCAATGGGCATTTATTAAGTGTGTAATATGTGCCAAGCATTTGGCTGCACTCAGACAACATGAATGTAAATGCGCGCGTGAACACACACACACACACACACACACACACACACACACACACACAACAGGCAATTGGGCCAGTACCCACGATGTCACAGAGGACTCCCAGGTGAGGAAACTTTCTCTAATAAAGCAAGTTGGTGCCTTCTCTGCAACATATAGTGTTCCTAAGAGCCACCCAGAGAGGTTAACTTAGAGGTTAAATGACATGCCCAGGGTCACACATCTAGTGTGTTTCAAAGCTGGATCTTGAACCCAAGCTTTCTAGCTTCAGGCTAGCTTTATATCATCTCTGTCATGCTGTGTGCTGTCTCACAAAAATGAAGCAGAAGGAAACTGGGGGTGGGGGGGGAGGCAGTGACATCAGAAACGGCTTCGTGTAGAAGGGGGCACTTTTGATGAACCTTGATGGAAACTACAGATTCTAGTCAGTTTATTCAGTCAGCTAGCAAGCATTTATTAGGCATTTACTATGTGCCAGGCACTGTGGATATAAAGAAAAGGAAAAATAATCCTTGCCCCCAGGGAGCACACATTCAAATGCATGAAAAAATATGTGAATAACTATGTGCATGGAAGACTGTTGTCTTTTGTGCTGGTCACTGTGTTGGGGTCAAGGTACAATGTGTCTGACTTTTGCTGAGCAGACCAAGAAAATGCCAAATGGGGTCATGAAGAGTCAGACATGACTGAAAAATGACTGAACAACACACAGGTGACCTCCAGCCTAGTCTGTCTACATCTTGTTTGTGCATAATTGTTCATTTGTTGTCTCCCCTCCCCCACCCCATTAGACCATAAGCTCTTTGAGAGCAGGGACTGTCTTTAGCTCTTCTTTGTATCCCTTAGCACAGTGCCTGCACATAGTAGGTACTTAATAAATGTTTATAGAATAACTGACTCTCCATATTTCCCATGGTTTGCCTGCCCAGAATTGGCCCAGGGCTGGTGCTGCTGGTAAGATGTAAGTGAGAAGTTGCCTGCGTCCAGAGGTGGGCTACTACAAGGTGGGGACACATCATAGAATTACAAATGTAGGGGTGGAAGGGACCTCAGAGTTCGATGTGCTCCAAACCTCTCACTTCACAGATGAGAAAACTCAGGCTGAGACACGTTTAGTGACTTGCTTACCTCTGGTCATGCAGCCAGGGTTTGAGATAGGTCTTGGATTCCAGTCTTCCTGACGCAAGGCTAGCATTCCACAGATAATACTATGCTGCCACCTCCTCTCAGGGACCTGATGAAAAAAGTTAGGCAATAGCAAGCTGAAGAGTATGTGTAAGTAAAAGAAGAGTCCAAATCCATTTTGGGGAGGGTGGATTGCAACAGGTGGGTGTGGGGGTGCCATTTCAAGCTGAAGAGAGGTTGGACTGTGGCTATGGTCTGCAGTGACTCTTGGGGTCCGGAAATGGGTGGAGGGTTCACTCGGCCTGGCTAATTTGTAATTTAGGTAACACGGCTGGCGTCAGCCTTCCAACAAATGGAAATGCATTTGTCCTTAAGCAAAGGGAGGAAATAGCTTCGGGATCCCATCCTGTCCCACAAGCCCTGAAGTCTTTTCCCTACTTTTGAAGCTACCCTGTAGCCAGGGCCAGTTCAGGAGGGGACGTGAAGGCACTCATGTGCCATTACACGAATGTCCTTTTCTTCTAAAAGAGGAATTAGGGTGGCTGTCATTTATGTGAATATGTGACCATTTCCTCAATGGGAAGTTCCCAGTATGGGAACTGGTATTATTTACAACTGATTTCTCTCCTTCTCTTTCTCTCCCTCCCTCCTTCTTCCTCTCCCTTCCTCCTTCTGTCTCTCTCACACAGACATTTAGAACTGGAAAGAGAAGCTCAGAGGTCACTTAGACCAATCCCTTCATTTTACACATGAGGAGCTAAAGTAATTGGCTCCCACTCACTCAGGTCCAAAAGAGCCAGGCTTCAAACCCAGGTCTTTGACTAACTGTGGTGAACTCTTTCCGGTGCCCCACATGCCCCAACTCCCTGGGTATAGGGAGTCTGAGTTTTCATATCTCTATCCACAGAACTTAGGACGCCATCTGGCAACTGCTTGATCTATTGGCCTGAGCAAGCTTGGTAGAAATTCAATGATGTGTCTGGAGTCACACAATTAACATCAGAGACCACATTTGAACCCCAGCCTTCCTGCTTCCCCTAGTGTCCGCTGGACCTGCTTCCTCGGTTCTTTATTCATCTTAAACCTTTCAGGTAGTTGACAGCCAGGGGGAGCCCTTGCCTCCTTGGATCAGATCCTGAGGGCCAGAAGAAAGCAAATAGTGGCCCCAAGGATGGGTACAGATAATAAAATCATTCAAATTGACTTGAAAACCAGACTTTTTTCAGTCCACAGCCCAGTAGCTGCTGGGGCTCTTGCCTGCACTTTGGACACAGGAGCTTGGCTGGCCAGCTTTGGGCTTTTCTAAAGGCTCTGGGTGGGTCTTCTCCCCTCATCCCTGCCACCCTTGCCAACTTAAGGAGATCTGTTTTTGGTTATAACTCACAGAACCCAGTGCATGGTTTTCTCTACCATGTGTATATTTATTTGCCCATTAAATTAATGGTTGAATAGAAGACACACATACTGAGGAGGGGTCTTGCAACTGCAATTTTATTTTCTTTTGTGAAAATAATGTGAAACGGGGAGTTCAAATTGCTCCAAAGACATAAAAACAAAACAGAAATACACACAAAAAGAAGCATGGTGGGGGATAGGGAGGTGAGAGGGAGGGTCTCAAAACTTTGGCAGAATGTGTTAACCCAGCCCTCGCCAAGGGGTCAGGCCTTGGGGTCCAATCCTCACCCCTGGGACCATGAGGATGAGGTTTGGACTGGTCATGGAGACAAAGAAAATACAGACATTTTTGTGGAAAAGGTGGCTCACATCTGGTACACCTCCAAATGTTGAGGGTTAGGGCCAAAGTGCACCAAAGGAGCCCTCTTGTCGTCAGAGGATAGAAAAAAGATTCACGTCATAGGCATTGCATCTGGGGATAGAGGAAGAAAGGAGGTGGCAGGGCAGGGGCAGAAGCAGGTAGATAATCCCATTGAGGACAGGGGGAGGCTAGTGGAGTCATCAGAAAACAGCTTCTTGGTGGACAGCTTAGCACCAGGCAGAGGACCAGGGTTGGAGTGGGTAGAGACATAAGGCATGTTGGATATTGAGAGCTGAGAATGGGGAGGGATGAATACCTAGGGGTGGGAGAAACAGGGAGAGGTACCAAGTAAGGAATCACAGGGATTACAGACATGCAGACCAGAGAGAAGAGGTAGGAATAGAGGTTGAGGAGGGCTGGGGCTAGGGGGAAGAGAAATGTCTCCTCTGCACAGGTCAGTCCACCACAGCACAGAGAGGATAACAAACTACTTTTCAGGTTTTTTTTTTCCTTGTCTTTTTTTTTTTTTGTTGTTATTTTTAGTTTTTTTATTTAAAAAAAAAAAAAGCTCTTGAAATCAGCTACCGTTTACATCTACAAAGTGTAAAGCGCTGCTGTTACCAGACACTTTACCGAACAGTCCAGAGTGGTCAAATATTGACCAATAAAGTTTCCTTTTTATTTTTTCTGAATCGCTACTTCTGGAGGAGCCCCTTGGCAGCAAGGAGAGGATGGGGCAGGGTTGGCTTTAGTGAGCAGATTTGGTAACCAAGGAAAGAGGCTGGGCCTGCAGCCCAGGCAGGGCTTGGTGGGTATGGAGGGGAGCCTGGAAAGAAGGAGGTGAAGTCAATAGAGCTGTGGGCACGGAGCTGAGGGGGAGGGGCCGGGAGAGGAGAGGAGGCTGGCTGCCTAGGGGGCCAGAAGAGGCGGCTGCAGCCGCCTTGGCAGAGAGGAAGGCGGCTGAGTGGAGGGCCAGCTGGGCCCGGGCCTCTGGCTTGGTGGTAAGAGAGAGGGGCTGGGCTTGCTCCGAGTGAGTGGCTGCCGGGGCAGCTGGCGAGGCCAGGGCAGCGGAAGGGGTGGCTGGGGAGTCCAGCATGCTCCCATGGGAGGAGGCAGGGCTGTCACAAGGCTTCTCAGGTGGCGGGTAGTGTAGACACGGCTTCTTGTTCCTGGAGGTCAGGGCACCTGGGAGAAAACCAGAGGGAGCGTTAGGGGGTTAGGGGAGGTGCAGGCTTGGGGTGTAAGCTAGGGGATGGAGATTAGGGAATGGAGGATTAGCAATGCTGAATCTATGGAGCAATGTAGTATGGCAATATAGCTGGAGGCCCAGGGAGCAGAGCGCTGGACGTGGAGTCAGGAAAAGCAGAGATCAAATCTGACCTCAGACAATTACTAGCTATGTGACCCTGGGCAAGTCACTTGACTTTCTGTCTCAGTTTCCTCAACTGTAAAATGGGGATAGTAATAGCACTTATCTACTCAGCTTGTTGTGAGGACCAAAGGGTATAATATTTGTAAAGCACTTAGCACAGTGCCTGGCACATAGGTGCTTAATAATTATTTAATTTTTCCCACCAAGTGGATCGAAGGTTAGATGGAGCCAGAAGACCTGAGTTCAAATTTACTCTCAGACACTTATTAGCTGTGTGACTTTGGGCAAGTCTCTTAACCACTGAGCCTCAATTTCCTCATCTATAAGACGGGCATAATAAGAAACACGTATAACATAATTATTCTTAGAATCAAATGAAGAGAATACATGTAAAATACTGTGGAATCCTTAAAGCTCAATAAAATTACTAGCTATAATGATGATGATGATGATGATGATGATAAAAATTTATCATCATTGTCCTCTGAAATGCAGAGATCTCTGGGGAGGGCAATGAGCCTCTACTATATGAGGAGAAAGCAGCTAAGCTTAATGAACTAGGAAAGTATTGTAAAGAGAAGGCTAGACTTGGCCTCTGTAAGACGACCTCAGACACCTACTAGCTGTGTGATCCCAAGCAAGTGATTTAACCACTTTGTGCCTCCATTTTCTTATCTGTAAAATGGGGATAACAGTCATGATGATGATCAATTCCCACTCTGCCCCCTTTACTAGGTTGCAGGGACATCAAGGTAATGAATGTCAGGCCCTCTGCAAAATTTAAAACCCCATGTAAACGTCAGTTATTAATACGATTATCACCCAGCTCCCTGGAGTCCGGGAAATGAGGCATCCCAAATATCCTTGGATCGAGGGAGGGGGAAAAGTCATTGCAGCTCACTGACAGCAAGGAGAGAGAGCTGGCCTCAGAGTTGGGAAGTCTGAGCTATGAAACACATTGGCTGTGTGACTCTGGGCAAGTCAGTCACGGAACCTTTCCGTGCACCAGGCCATGCTGCAGAGGAGGGGTTGACCTGCTCTGGGGAAGGATTTTTCTCATTGGGAGTTCTCTATGCCAGTGAAACTGTAGAACAATCTCAGAACACAAAATTACTACTAACCTCAAAGGGAGGAAGAATACTTATCATCATGCCCATTTTACAGAGGAGTCAGTGACCTGCCAAGAGCTACATTGGTACGAAATATTGCCAACAATGCTTTCTCCACAGCAGGGGACCGAGAACCCAGTTCCTCCCTTGGTCTCCATGACCCAGGGCCCCACCCCTGCCCATCCCTGAAGCCCTAGAACACCAGGGAATCTCCTCCTTCTCCACGTTCCATGTTGCCCCGCCTCATTAAGTGGGGGACAGGGGTGTTCTGTGTCTGGAGAAATGGGAAATGGGTTAACAGTATAAGGAGGGGCTCACTCTCAGTCTCTTGAACTTGTGGCTGTGGCTGTGGCGGAGGCTGTGATAGCTGCTTCTCACGTTTTCTCTTCTTCTTCTTGCCCTGAAAAAGGAAGCCCACGGAGAGATGACGGCCTTAAAGACATGGTGGCTGCAGCCCAGCCTGGAAAAGCTCACAGGAAGAGAAGGCCCCCATGCCGGGGTTTCCTTTCTAACAATGGGACCTCTGCTTTTCCCAGTGGACCCCAGACCCTTCGTCCTTCCCTCGATGGTGACTTCCCTTTTACTCTGTACTTTATTGGGCTTCGAGTGAGGGAGACCTAGGTTCTAATGGTGCCTTAGACACTGTTCTTTCCTTGAGAGTGAATGCCACTGTGACACAGACTCTGGGCAAGTCACTATACTACTCGGTGCCCAGCCTCCTTTTCTTTAAAATGAAAGGGTTGGAATCCATGACCAGTCACTGCCTTCAAAGACTTTACATTCTGATAGGTGGGTGGGGACTCACCTGTTTGTACAGATCTTTTCTATATATCTAGGATTCCAGGATCATAGATTTAGACAAGGAAGGGCCCTCAGACATCAGTTAGTCCAATCTCCTTGTTTTGTAATTGAGGAAACCATGGAGCCCAAGAGGTTAAGCATCTTGTCTAATTAAGGTCACATATATCAATTAGGTGGTGCAGTGGATAGAGTACTTGGCCTGCACTCAGGAAGACCTGAGTTCAAATCTGGCCTTAGACATTTACGAGCTATGTGACCCTGGGCAAGTCACTTGACCCTGTTTGCCTCTGTTTGCTCATCTGTAAAATGAGCTGGAGAAGAAAATGGCAAAGTACTCCAGTATCTTTGCCAAGAAAGCCCCAAAGGGGATCACAAAGAGTCGAACGTGGCTAAAAAACAAGTGAACGATATGTATTAAATTGCAGAGGTGGGATTAGACCCAAGCTATCTCCACAGCTTAAAGGGACCACAGGCTTCTAAAGCCAGCACTTGGCTCTGACTTCCCCATGGCCACAGCTACTCTCTGAAACCTCTAAGCCAAGGAGACCTGGCAGTTGGAGTGGACCATAAGTGCAGTATGAATCCACAATGAGATTCAGCCACCAAGAAGTCTAATGTCATCTTGGGTATGGGCCAGG
Source organism: Vombatus ursinus (assembly GCF_900497805.2). Taxonomy (NCBI): domain Eukaryota; kingdom Metazoa; phylum Chordata; class Mammalia; order Diprotodontia; family Vombatidae; genus Vombatus; species Vombatus ursinus. The sequence continues at coordinate 127,618 of NW_020954844.1, forward strand.
GAGGAGATGGTCTCATTTCATTCTGCTCAAGTCAGACACATTCGAGGAAGGATATTGATAACTTGGGGCTTGTCCTGAAAAGGACAAGTACAGTGAAAGGTCTTGAAGTTAGGTCATAGGCCCTAGTAATGTGTAGTCTGGAGAAGGGAATGCTCAGGCAGGAAGCTTGCAAGACATGTCTTCCAAGGATCTGATGCATTGTAACTCATAAGAGGGATTTGCCTTGTGCTGGTGGGATCTAGAAGGACAGACCCACAAGCAATGGTGGAAATCACAGAGAGGCAAATTTAATCTGGGGCTTGATGTCTTGGGAAAAGTTGCCTGAGAATGAGTGGCCTTGAAAAGTGATCATTGAGGTCATCCTCAATGGAGGTCATCAATCAAAGGCTGGTTGGATGAAATCTTGTTCACTGTGCTATACAAAGAGATTCTTATTCAGGTGGGTTTTGGGCTAATTGTTCCCAAGGTCCCTTCTAACTCTGGGATTCTGAGAAAGTAAACCTGAGGTGAATGCTGGGATTTAGGACCACCCAACATAACTCAAAGTTTCCTGGTGCAGTCTTTTTTCTCTCCCTAGACCTGGGCTTGCTTTCTTTCTTTTTTTTTAAATTTTTAGGCAATTGGGGTTAAGTGTCAAGTGTTTGGTCTGAGGCTGGATTTGAACTCAGGTCCTCCTGACTTCAGGCTGGTGCTCTATACACCGTGCCATCAAGCTGCCCCACTAGACCTGTGCTTTCAAGGACGTAGGAAATTCTACTTATGCAGAGAGGCTCCTGCCCTGCAACTTAAATTTCACTCAGTTATTCAGAGCAATGAGAGGTTAAATCATTTGCCCAGAATCACACGGCCAATACTGTCAGAGGAAGGACTCAAATCCAAGTATTCCTGGCATCTACCTGTTGACTAATCTTCTTAATTCTTCTTCTTCTTTTTTTGGCTTTTTGGTGAGGCAATTGGGATTACGTAACCTGCCCAGCATCACACAGCTAGTAAGTGCCAAGTGTCTGAGGTCGGATTTGAACTCAGGTCCTCCTGACTCCCAAGACTGGAGCTGTACGTACTGTACCACCTACCTGCCCCTAAGTCTTCTTAATTCTCAGAGCCTGCCTAAAGCTTCCCAATTCCCTCTCTTTGCTGAATCTTACAGAGGTTCCCCTAGCCTAGGGTGTATACTTACATAGTTGTCCCGTGCTGACCAGGTGGGATAGAGCTGGGAGTGAAGCTGCCTCTCTTTGCGGGCCAGCTCATAATACTTGGCTTGTTCTTCCCTTGACAGCGAATGCCACTGTGGGGGAAAAGCAAAGACCAGGAGTGACAAGCTTGAAAGGGAAGAGATTTCTCCCCAGCAGTCAGTCAACAATCATTTATTTATCACTTTCTATGCTGCAGAAACTGTATCAAATGTGGAGGATACAAAGTGTCAGGGGCACAAACAACTCCTGCCCTCAGGGATCTTACCTTCTAACGTGACAGTAAGTGTGTGAGTAATAAAAGTAACTAATGTGTAAGTAACTTGATACATACGCAATGCAGACAGGGGAGATGGAAGGGGAAGGCACTAAGAGCTGGGGGAAGCCAGAAAGAAATTCTCCAGCAGGTCATAGGTGAGTTGAATCTTAAAGAAAGCCAGGAGGTGGAGAGGAAGAGGAAAGGCATGGGGGCAGACAGTGCAAAGTCCCAGAGTCAAGGGATAGACATAGGTTTGAAACAGCAAGGCGGCCACTCTTGTAGTATGTGGATGGCAGAAAAGCGTATCAGGACTGGGAAGGGAGGAAGGGGCCAGGTTAAGAAGAGTTTTAGACGCTGAACCCAGGTTTTGCTATTTGAGCTTGGAGACGACAGGGAGCTCCTAAAGCTGCTGAAATGGGGGCAGGGGTTTATATTGTCAGACCCACACTTTAGAAAGAACACCATGGCAGGTTAGCTGAGTGGAGGATGGAGTGGGAGGGAAGAACAAGGCTCCGCCTCTGTTACGAGAACCCTGCCACCGAAAGAAGTCATCTTTGGAGTGGGCAGCCATGGAGGAGAAAGCTCTCTCTTTGGTAGGGACCTTCACTTCCTCTGGGGCACAGTGACATCATGAATCATGTCCATCAACAGACATTTATTTAGTGTCTACTTTGTGTTAGTTATGGTGCTAAGTGCTGGGGATACAAAAAAAGAATCTGCTCTCAGGGGGCTTAAATTCTAACGGACAAGGACCTCAATGTTCAGCTGGATTATGAGTAGAAAGACCCAGGGAAAAGTAATTCGACTGTTCACACTCCTTGACCCAGAGATTTCACTGCAGGTCAAAGACAGAAAAGTCATATGTTTGCCAAAATATCGACAACAACATTTTATGTGATAGCCAAAAAACTGGAAACACAGTGGCTGGGGGATGGAGGACCAGACTACGGCAGAGAAATACAAACCTGGATATTACTGAGATGTAAGGAATGGTGACTATGAAAGATTCAGAAAACCTTGAAAAGACTTGTATAAACTGATGCAAAATAGACAAGCAGAAACAAGAACACAACACTCACATTGACCTTCACAATGCAAATAAACAAGTAAAACAAAGTTACACATAATTATAATGACCAATTTTGGCCCCAGAGAATGATATACTATGGGCTATGATGCAATATAAAAATAAGATATGACAAAATGGAATTAGAATGACCAATTGCCACTTGTCGTTAGGGGGGGTGGGAGACTATGAGTGTGGAATGCTTTAGGTGTTTATCACAGTCAGGAAAATTTTGCTTAACTTGTTTATTTTTCTTCCCCCCAGGGGAAGGCTCCTTGGGGTGCAGCTGAAGGGGGCATATTCAGAAGTGACTGTGATATATCGAAACAAAAGACTTCAATGGAACTTAACAATAAAAAATGTCCAAAGAGCCATTTAGGATTCAATGTGATAATAATGATGATGGTGATAAAAAAACAAAAACAAAAACAAACAAACCACAAGGAGACAATGGAACCTTTAAGCTGCTTTAAGCTTCACTAAAGGCTGTTGGATTGGCTTGACCATGGGAGAGGTGGGAGATTCCTACCCTTCTTCCCAGGATCTGGTTGATGGCTGCACTCTCCTTCAGGGTACACTCGGCGACCACCTTGGCCCTCATTTCCTTCATATACAACATGAAGGCATTAAGAGGCTTCTTCACGTGGGGCTTCTTTTCTTCTTCCTTTTTCACCGTCACTGGGGATTTCCTGAGAACAGATGGGATTGGATAACATTTGGTAATCCTCACTGATCCATCCTTGGGGATGGCCTGTTCACTCCTCTGCCTTGACCTCTATAGAGGCCCTAGGAATGGGGAAGTGAAGAGAAAGCTGGGGGCCCAGCTCCTATCACTTCCCAGTGGCTACTATGGCTCCTATCAGTGGTGTGTCTGCTATTCTCTACCAGGTATGGCAGTGGAACAGTGGAAAGAGGAACAAATTTGGAGTCAATAGGCCTGTGTTTATATCCTATCTCTGTCATTTGCTACCTATGTTACTTTTGGCAAGTCAGGTAAATTCTCTGTGCCTGTCTGCTGAGTGGTGTCTGGTGACATCATTTGGAAGGTTTCTTCTAGCTCCCACGTTTTATGGTACCAACACACTGCCTACTCTACTGAAGGGTACAAAGAGTCCTCTGATGTCTCTGGGAAAAGGTCCAGAATGGAGGGAATGGAACAGAAAAGAGTACAAGTAAACTATTTCCAAGGGAGGAAACCTAGGGAATAGTTGTCAGTACTGTTTTGACCTCCCAAGCTCCCTTCCTACATCACATCATAGTTAATGCACTGGGGCATGGGGAGAAAACCTGAAAAAACCAAAACCTCCCCACTCCTCTCTGGTGTAAGGATTACTTACGCGCTCACGGACGGGCTCATGGTAGGGGGTGTGGGTTCCTGTTTGACGATGGGTGAGACGATGGCCGGATGGGGGATCCCTGATGTGGGCAGACCATGGTGGGAAGGGGCCACCATGTGTGGAGAGAACCGACTTGAAACCAAACTGTAGGGAAACAAAAGATAAGAAAACCTGTGAGCTCAGGGTTAAGCCTGGGAAACTATTCAGTTCCAGGCTTTCGATCAGAAACCACCCTCAGCCCTAGGATGGAGGCTGAGGAATGGGAAACTGAGCTCCTCCGCAGAGAAAGACAGGTGCCAGTTCATTCAGTCTACACAATATGCCCTAGGTTAGCTCTGGACACAGAAGGATAAGAGAACATTGAGAAGGAAAGCTCCAAGGGTCAGAAAAAGGAAGAAAGGGAGGGTAGAAAGAAGGCAGTCTGAATCAACAAGCATTTATTAAGCACTTACTGTCTACCAGGCACCCTGTGAAGCAAAAGGGATACAAAGAAAGTCAACAAAAGGACTTCTGCCCTCAACGCTCACATTGTAACAGAGAGACAACATCCAGGTACTGTGTGTACAAGACAGATACAATGTAAACGGAAAGCAGTCACAGAAGGAAGGGCCTCTTGCAGAAGCGGGCTGGAAAGCAGCCAGGCAGATCAGCAGGCAGGGCATTGCAGGCAGGAGGGATGGCCAGGGCAAAGGCGAGGAGATGCACGATGGGGGGCCCTGTCTGAGGAGCTACAATAAGCCAGTGGTGCTAGACGGAAGGGCCAAGGGAGAGCAGTAGAAAGCTTAGTTGGAAAGAGGTGAAAACAACAGAGGGTCAAAGAAAATTCAAGAATACAGCATCTCTTAAGTTCCTTGTATGTGTTGTTGTTCAGTTGTGTCCAACTCTTCATGACCCCATTTGGGGTTTCCTTGGTAAAGCTAATGATGCGGTTGGCCATCTCCACTTTTACAGCTGAAACCGAGGCAAACAGGCTTAAGTGACTTGTCCAGGGTCACAGAGCTAGTAAGTGTCTAAGGCCAGATATGAACTCAGGAAGATGAGTTTTCCTGACTCCATACCCAGCACTCTATCTACTGTGCCATGTAGCTGCCCCTTCCATGTATCAGCATACCAGAAAAGAAACAGTTGCTGCCCTCATTGTATTAGAGTGAAAAGACATTCACACAAGAAGAAAAGAGGAGAGAAGGGGGAAATAAGGTGTGAGGACCAGAAGAAAGCGGGGCAAGACAGAGGGTTAGGTGGGAGAAGGGGGAGGACCATTGAGATGAGGATGGGAGGGACACAAGGAGAGGGTGTGATGGCGGAAGGCCTGCAGCAGATGGCAGGGGATGGTCCATGAATCAGTGTGTAGGGAATATGGAGGCCACTGGGAGCGAAGTAGGAGGGTGAGAGGGGAAAGGAAGGAGGCATGAGAGTGAGGGGTCAGGGTAGGAAAGTGAGAGGAAGCAAAGCCTAAGGATCAGGGGAAGAGCTAATCACAGGAGAAGAATCAGAGAGTTAGAAGTAAGGGGGTATGAGGGTCAAGATTCCTGGGGTAACCCAGCATGGGCTTCTAGCTATATTCCCTTTGCTGTTGAGAGAAACTTTGCAGAAAGAATGATTCCTAAAGCAATGGGAAGAATTCTAGATAGGGAGGCAGAGGATGTGGATTCTGATTTTGGCACTGCTCCTACTACCCCTTACTACCTTTATGATATTGGGCAGGTCACTTCATCTTTCAACTGTCCTAGGTAACTTTTAATGCCTATAAGCTGAGAGAAGCTATTGACGTGCATTGGCATAGGATTTTCTCTGTGCCAGCTAAATCACAGGTCTGTTCCTATCATCATCCCTTTCACTGGAGCCAGGTGCCTTGGCAAAGAGGAGCAGGAAGGAGCGGAGAGCCCCACATCTCTATTCTGATTGACAGGAGAAAGGCCAATCTCGATTCAAGGAGAGAAGAGTAACTTGGAAGGGGATAATCCCCCTTCTCTGGGTGCCAGCTCAGCCAGAAAACTTACCTGGACATTGAGGCATTCATGGCAAGGGCGGGGTATGGGTGCCGGAAACCGCCAGGAGGGATGGAGTACATCGGCTGTCCTTGCCTGTCAAACATCAAAAGCAAGGAAATCTTATCAGGGTGTTAAGAAAAGTGGAGGCTGATAGAAGGGAGGAGGAGAGAGAGTAAAGATGGCTAGATTCTGGCAGAAAGGGGGAGGTGGGTCCCCAAAGATGGAAGAGGGGAGTGGCATCTCATCAACCCTTATACTGCCTGAGATGCAGATGGCCAGGAAGATCATACTCTGGATTATATACTGGATATAGAATATATATACTATATATTTTCTCTCTATATATGATATATATACAGAGTATACTGGACTATACTTTAGGGTACCCCTCCTAGGTGGTCTGCTCTGAGGTAGGTTAGTATAGGTGATCGTGCTGTTTAGGGGCTGGGGGAAGAGAGAAGGGAGAGGTTACAATCTTCCTTACTGTGGGACAAGCCAGCCCAGTGGATGGGGAATCTGACCGACAGCTCCAGGAGATAGCGGGTAATAAGGCGACAGCTCAGCGGGGTGAGGTGGCCTGGGTATTCCTGCTTCAAAAGAAAGACCCATTACACAGTGCCCTTGCTTATCTTCTAAAGCCCTGTTAGACCCCACCAGATTTCCTGGTATCCCCTTTCATTTTAATCACAATAAATAATCATAATAGCTAGCATTTATATGGTTGGCTGCCGGCCTTCATTCTTGAAGAGGACCAAAATGATATCACTGTGTTAGAGTGAAGTTACAGCGTGTCCAGCTGTGACTGATCAGACCAGTATGGGCTCAGAATGCTCTACCATAGGTCAGGTGCAAATAGTCCATGTGAACAATTGGGGTGGATGCTCTAAATCTGCGCATGTCTCATTTCTTTTGAGCCACATCAATTCTGCTTTGCTCATAGAGCACAGTACCTTCTCTGATGAGGGCACATCGTGCTGGGTGGTCCTGTGCCAGTGTCTCTCACACAATTAATTCAAAAGCATTTATGTAATTGATTTAAGGTTTACAAAGTGCTTTACATGTTATCTCATTTGATTCCCAAAACAATCCTCTGAGGTAGGTGCTTTTATTATCTCCATTTTGTAGATGTGTCTGAAGCAGTATTTGAACTCCGGTCTTGGGGACACCCAGCCCAGCACTGGGGCCACTGTTGGACCTAACCGTCTCATCCCCTACCACATTCTCTCCCTCTAAGTCACTCCCTAGAATTGCTGTCCAGTTGAAGTTGATATCTGAGGATGAGCAAGGCTGTGTACTGGTGTTATCAATCAACCAACAAGCATTTATTAAGTACCTACTGTGTGGCAGGCTGTGGGTATACAAAGAAAAATCAAATAGTTCTTGCCTTCAAGGGGCTTATATTATTAATTCTGCCAGTTGCAGTGCTAGGAGTGCTCTCCCTTCATTGTGACAGAATAAAGGACACCAGGATTGACAGAGACACTATACTGCCTCCTTAGGGTGGTTCTAGAAATAATAGGAGATGGGGGAGGAAGTAGGCCGTATGAAAGAACACGAATGCTGGCGTCTGAGGACTTGGGTTCAGATTCTGTCTCTGATGATTACTGCCTTGGGCAAGTTATGAAATTGATGTCAGTCTCAGTTTCCCATCTGTAAAATGAGGGAGCTGGCTTAGATGGCTTCTGAGGACCCTTCCAGCTTAATCTAGGATCCTATTCATGGTATGACTGTAAAATAATGATGATACTAATAACAGCCATTTACATAGCCCTTTAAAGGTAGCAAAGTGTTTTACACAGGTAGCCTGTTTCCATTGAGACTTATAACAAGTCAGCACAATTGTTAGCATGGATTTGATTATCCTCATTTAGGGTTGAAAAGAAAAGTTAAGTGACTAGTCCAGGGTCCCACAACTAGGAAATGTCTGAGGCAGGATTGAAACTCAAGTTTTCCTAGAACAATGCTCTATCCACTACACCAGTCATTGAGTCAGTCAATAACAAATTATTAAGCACCTACTATGTGCCAGGCACTGTGCTAAGAGCTGGGGATACAAAGAAAGACAAAAGATAACCCCGCCCTAAGAGAGTTCATAATTCAATGTGGGGTACACCCTGTAAACAATTATGTTGAAATGCCACACTGAGGCAGCATGGGTAGGAGGGTTTCCTCACTGGGAATTCATGACTAATGAAATCATAGGTGCAGATTAAACAATGGTGTAATGTCACTGTAAGAATCAGTGTGGAGACTCTTACATGTATGAAAACTGATTTTGGGCTAAAACAATTTCTAAGAACTGCCCCCCCCCCAAGCACAGGGACTATTTACCCCCTCTCCCCCAAAGCTGAGGGTAATTCTGAATTAAAGGGAAGGACAATTTTATCACAGGCAGGTCTGTTGCCAGGAAGGCAGACTGACCCCAACAGAATGGAAGAGACAAGTGGTTGGAAGACAAAGGCTTACTGGCTTCCATGTCCAGGAGGTCACACAGTAGGGAAGCCTCAGTGGAAAAGGCATCAGCCCTGGCACTCACTCACTCACTCACCTGTCTTTGGATCGATCTCCGGGGAGAGATGTGCAGGTGGGGAGCCAGGGGAAAAGTGGTCATTGCTGTAGGTGATGAGGGGAGTCAGTGGGTGCATATGGTGAGGATGCTGGACCACAGGAACTTTGTTGGACTGAAAGATAAAGGGAAAAACAGATAAATTCCAGGCAAGGGAGAAGGGAAAGGGAGGTACTCATTGTGGTCTATGAAATAACCTATCTTCCTTCCTTCCTTCCTTCCTTCCTTCCTTCCTTCATGCAGCAAGCATTTATTGAGTGCTTACTCTGTGCCAAGCTTTGGGCTAAGAACCAGTAGCACCAAACCAAGATAAAACAGTCTCTGAGTTCGAAGAGCTCACATTCATTCTAGTAGTGAAAGGAATGGCCCTTTGGCCCCAGGCTCATCTCCACCATACAACAAGCTCACTAGCCAGCACTTTCAGCATGCCTACTGTGTGCTCAGTCCTGTGCCAGGGGGCCGTGGGGGTGGATGGAGGAGATCCAGAAGGGAGAGAAAATGAAGCATAATAGCTTCCAAATCTTGTCGGGTAGATACGCTTTACACAAGTGGAACAATTAGAGGACACTTAAGGACTTTGCACACAGACTGTCAGATAAGTGCGGACTTGTTAAGTATCCAGTTGGGGTGGGGCATGGTAGCAATAGACGGAAGGCAGAGGAGCTAGGAACTGTAATATTAGCTCCTCCGAGAGAGCCACAGGCTTCGGCCAAGAATCACAAGGCAAACGTTGTGCGATGACTAATGTTGATAAACTTAACCCTTCCCAGCAATACAAGGATCTAAGACATCTCCAAAGGCCTCGTGATGGAAAATGCTATCCACATCCAAAGAAAGAACTATGGAAGTTGAATGCAGGTTGAAGCTATTTGCTATTATTTTTCTCTTCTATTGAGTTTTGTTTTCTCTTTCTGGTGGTTCCTCCTATCAGTTCTAATTCTTACTTACAACATCACTAATGTGAAATATGTTTAATAGGAATGTATATGTATAGCCTATATCATACTGTGCGCTGTCTTGGGGAGGGTGGTGGGGAGGAAGTGGGAGAAAAAATTTAAACTCAAAAGCATATGAAAGGGATTGTTGATAAATCAAAATAAATTAATAATAAAAAAAGAATCACAAGGCAAGGTTTCACAGAAAAAAAGCCGAGTTGTCCTGAAGTCCAACACACTCCAACCCTCTTGGGACAGCATAAAGGGCTTTTAGGATCAGTGGATGACTTTCTGCCCTAGTAGTGGGCAGCAAGGTAGTGCTATGGATAGTCATGAGCCTGAAGTTCAAATCTGGCCTCAGGCACTTCCTAGCGTGTGACCTTGGTCAAGTTACCTGTTTGCCTCAGTTTCCTCATTTGTAAATAAGCTAAAGAAGGAAATGGCAAACCACTCCAGTATCTCTGCCAAGAAAACCCCAAATGGGGTCACAGAGAGTTGAACATGACTGAAATGACAGCAACAATAATAAGCACAACATGTCTCGTCACCCCTGTTCACATTCCCCTTCTCTCCTCTCTGCCCTGTCTCACTGTAGAGAGAAGGAGATTTCTATCATCTATTCTTTATCCTCTCATGAGTTTTTCAATTGCTTATATGTTAGTTTCCTTTTAGGTATCATTCCACTTACATTATTGTCAGCTCCTTGAGGGCAGGAACTGACTTTTGCCTCTTTTTTTTTTAACCTCAGCACTTAGCACAGTGCCTGGCACATAGTAAGTGCTTAAGAAATGTTTATTAATTAATTATTAATTGATTATATTCTTCTTCTTTTTTGGGGAGGGGGGGCAGGCAGTGGGGTTAAGTGACTTGGCCAGGGTCACACAGCTAGTAAGTGTTATGTGTCTGAGGCCGGATTTGAACTCAGGTCCTCCCTGAATCCAGGGCCGGTGCTATATCCACTGTGCCACCTAGCTGCCCTGATTATATTATTCTAATGGATCCTGCTTATTTCTGATACCCTGAGTCAGTTCATATAAATCTTCAGATGGTTTTTTAACTGTCATTTCTTAAATCACAATAAATTTTCAAACTAATTCTTTATTATAAACTTGATTGCCATCAAAACCCCAAACATTTGAGTAAATGAATAAAATAAAAAGAAGACCATGCATTTAACCACAAACTCCAAACTATTTAGAGTTTGATGAAAAAAAAAATACACGTCTAAGCTTGGTACTAACAAAGAAATAAGAAAAAGTAGAAAACTTCTTTCTTCTTTAAAGAGGTAGAGGACAACGGGACACTGTAAACACATTAGAATTTTTCAATATGTAAGTTGGTTAGTTTCACTGAGCTGGCTTTTTCTCTTTTAAAAATTCTTGGGCCGAGCACAGTGTCTGGTATGGAACTGGTGCCTAATAAACGCTTGTTGATGAAATGAATAGGAATTTTCTTTTGTCCAAGGAACTGTCCTAGGTGCTGGATTACAAAGATAAAAGTGAGGAACAGCTTCTGCCCACATAGAGCTTAACTTAAATTCTTTTAAAAACAGATGTTAGGCGCCTATCAGTGTAGTTCCAGGATCAATATTTTACCTTATAGGGCATTATGTGTTATGATAACTCTTTTCTGAAGAGCCTCATATGGCACAGTGATTCGGGTAAGGGACCTGAAATCAGGAAGATGTAGGCTTAGTAAAATCTGGCCTCAGATACTAACTGCATGACCCTGGGCACATCACTTAATCTGCCTGCCTCAGTCTCCTCATCTGAAAAAAGGGAATACTGATAGCACCTCCCTTCCAGGTCACTGTGATGATAAAATAATAACGATATTTGTATAGTAATGTTAGCTATTATTATTACATTTATTGCTTTTTTTGTTTTTCCAACTTCTCCATTTGCAAAGATATACCTCCTACACGTGTAACAAAGGATAAAGAAGACAGGAACAAAAGAAGGGTTGAGTAAAGCCAGCCAGCAGCTTCACTGAGTCTCTAGGATTCCGCAGGAGGCTACACACCCATAATTTGCTCCCTAGGCCAAGAAAGCAGGGAGGGGAACCCATTATATTTACACAGAAAAGAATGTCTCAGGCCTTCCTGGAGCTGAGCTCTGAAAGGGAACTGTCCTAAGGAGAAACCTGAACCTCAGATGTGTTTTCCTTGGGGTTGTTTGTACAGTGTAAGCAATGGGAACTGGTGAATGATTGACTAAGGGTGTGCTGATTGGCCTTGGGCCAGACAAGTGAGTGGAGGGATAGAATGGAAGAAGGAAACTAAGGTCTTAAGAGATGGAGTGATATGTGCCTAGAGTTACAGAACCAAGACAGACGATGTACAAAGTCACAGCTGAACTCTTGCCCGATTCCAGGTTGCCTCTCATCTAAAAGATGAATCAGGGGCTGATTCATCCACTATGAAGGTGACTTGGAAGATCTGGTGGAAGAAAAAACCCAGTGAGTCCCTTTAGGATAATCTTCAAATGACAAAAAAATGTGACTTAATGCCACTTTCAGAGCATAAAAACTTTAGGCACACAGAAGTTCAGAAGTGGTTGATTGTAGGGATTTCCGCCTCCACTAGATGGCGGCAATGACCAGTGAATCCAAGGCACCAAAAGGCAAGTGAGGGAGGATTGGTCAGGTGCTTGCCTAATACATTTGAGGAACATAAGACAATGCCAGCCTAGATAAGCCAAGATCTCTGCTCTCAAGGAGCTTATTGATCTAGCAGGGTCACAGGGTCATTGATGCGGAGCTGGAAGAGTTAGAGTCATCAGGTAGGAGGTGAAAGCAATAGTCGAAGGATTCGTAGGACATCTGAATTCAGATTACTGAACGCTAAATAATTATAAGGAGAGAGTTTGGCCAAGGAGCCAAGAAAAGCCAATTCATTTCTCTTCCTGCCTTGAAGAGGTTGATGGGTTGTTTTGCTGAACTTTGTTCCCCCTCATAATTTTATTTTTATTATATCATCCATCCATGCTTCGATCATTCTCCATCCAGCCATTCATTTATGTACTGGTGGCTGAGGAAGCTAGGTGATGCAGTAGATGGTGCTGGACTTACCAGTCAGGAAGGCCAAAGTAAATCCTGCCACAGACACTTACTAGCTGTGGGCAAGTCGCTTACCCTCTGCTTGCCTTAGTTTCCTCAACTGTAAAATGGGGATAATAACAGCACCTGCCTCCCAAGGTTGTTGTGAGGTTCATGTTTAGTCTCTTTTCTTTCTGACTCCTGGAGAAGCTCCACTTTTTTTTCTAGTTCCATCCTGTTTCTGCCCTTCAGCCAAACCAGAGCTCTGGCTTTAAAATCCCCTGATCCCAGAGTAAGCAAAGTATCTTGGCTCTGGTTCTCCAGGTCTCACCTTTGAGTTCAGGGCAGACATTTCTGAAAGGCCTCAAGATAACCTGAATAGTAGGAGTCTACAGGTCATTTCTTGGGAAGTGAGGAGAGGAAAAGGAGCAAGCATTTGTTAAGTACCTACTATGTGCCAGGCACTGTGCTTTGCAAATATTATTTCATTTGACCCACATAATAACCCTGCAACATAGGTGCTATTATTATCCCCAGCTGAGGAAACTGAGGCAGAAAGAGGTTAACTGACTTGCTCAGGGCCATATAGCTAATAAGTGTCTGAGGCCAGATTTGAACTCAAATCTCCCTGAGCGCAGGCCCAGTGCCTTAACCACTGTGCCACCCTAGTGTCTTCTGGCAGAAGCTACTACCCTTTCCCCGCTTATCTTCTTAGCTCCTTATTTAAGATCAATCTTCAGTGTGTCTCTTGAGTTTCCCTACTGTTTGCTCACCTTCCTAGTCTACTGACTGATGGTTAAAGCATTACAGATTACTTAACCCTTCCAAACATTCATTTTTGTGGAAGACTCAGACAGTGATGATCTGTCTACAGAATTTCTAGGAAAGACAAATGTGATGGAGAGGAACTATTTGTCACACAACGTCATGTGAGTATTTATTATATTACACATGTTGATGTGAGTGATTTTTTTTTAAAAAAATGACTTCTATTCTTGGCCAATGTATCCTACGCAAGTAGATGGCCCAGTTTATTAAAGTCCTTTTCAGCCTGAGCTAGGACAGAATCTCAAGAATTAGAAAAATCCTCAGGGGTCATTTAGTCTAACCCATATCTAGAAAAGAACCTCCATTAACCCTGTCCTGTGCTACGAAGACCTCAAAGGAGGGGGAGCCCACCACTGATGAGAATGGCCCAATCCATTATTGAAGTCAAACAAACCAGGGGTAAGAGGTGAGCTAATGGGTCTCTGGGCACATAGGTAGATCGTGGCTGAAGCAGTACCCCAGAGAAAGGGATAGGCCTATTGGATCAACAGGCATTCTGCCACCCTCCAAAGAAGAAAAAGATGGAAAAGCTTTCCCAAATACCATCTGGATCATGCCAACCAAGCTTAGCAGGACACCTCTTTCCTTAAATGTTACTTACCAATGTGATGGTTTAGCTGAAAAGATGATCTAAAAGTAATTAGGCATTAGGGAAGGCAGTGGGGTACAATGGAAAGAACGCTGGATTTGGGTTCATAACCCCATCCCCGTTATTCATTAGATGGGTGACCTTGAGCAAATCACTTCACTAGTTTCCTCATCTGCAAAATGAGGGCAGTGGGGTTGGACGATATGGGCCCTCGGGTCCCTTCAAGCTCTCAGCCTCAGATTCTATGATCCTCCGTAATTACTGCATTACGAAACATCAACACACCCAATTCACACAAGCAGAGTTTCAATGTGGAGTTGCCAAGAACGAGCCAAACAAAATCAGCCTCCCAGATCTATCATTGTGGATAGCCTGAGGATGCCACAGCACATGTGACCTTGGCAGTCAATTGCTTGCTGCAGAAGCTCAGTGGGTATGGCACAGGGCCTTCAGTCAGGAAGACCTGATTTCAAATTTAGCCTTGGACACTCGCTAGTTGCGTGACTCTGGGCAAGTCACTTAAACTCTCTCAAATTCTGTTTCCCCAACTGCAAAACAGCACCTGCTTCCCAGGATTGTTGTGAGAATCAAATGAGATCTGGAACATAGTAGGCACTATATAAATGCTAATTATGATGGTGAAGATCATGATAAGGAAGAAGACCTAATACTTATCCATAAAATAGGAATGATGCCCAGTACCTGTGAGGACTCCATTTGACCCAACCCAGGACAGAAAGTGATAAGAAGGATTTGGCTGGGAAACCAGTCACACAGGGGTCCTGAACTCACATCAGATAAGCTGATTGTCCTGAGGGGGATTTCCTGAGGGGGATGCATAAACAGAAACACTAATATGTGAAGAAACAGAACTGGATTAGAAAAGATAGTTAACAGGAAAGTTCAACCGTCGTTCAGAAAGTATGCCCTGCATGGGATAGTAGCTGTTGGCAGCTCTGGGGTGCCAGAGTGCAGGGTCCTGGGCTTAGATCAGGGTGACCTGAGTTCAAATCTAGGCTTCAATTATAAAATGGGGATGATCATAGCACCTACCTCTCTCTCACAGGGTTGTTGTGAGGATCAAAAGGGGTAACATTTGTAAAGTGCCTTGCAAACCTTAAATTGTTATATAAATGCTAGCTATAACTATTATTATAATTATTTTTTTTTTTTTTGCTTTTTTGGTGAGGCAATCAGGGTTAAGTGACTTGCCCAGGGTCACATAAATGTCAAGTGTCTGAGGTCGGATTTGAACTCAGGTCCCCCTGACTCCAAGGCCAGAACTTTATCCACTGTGCCACCTAGCTGCGCCTATTATTACTATTATTGTCATTCTTGTTCACTCATTTTTCCAACCTTGCCCAATTCTTTTTGATCCCATTTGGGGTTCTCTTGGCAGGGATAGTAGAATGGTTTGCCATTTCCTTCTCCAGCTCATTTTACAGAGGAGGAAACTGAGGCAACCAGGGTTAATTGACTTGCCCAGGGTCACACAGCTAGTAAGTGTCTGAGGCCAGATTTGAACTAAGGAAAATGAGTTTTCCTGTCTCTACTCCTGGCACTCTATCCACTGTGCCACCTAGCTGCCCCATACAACTCTGGGCAAATATTATTATCATTCCAATTTCACAGATTGCCAGTCAGTAAGAGGTAAAGTGATTTGCCCAGGGCCACATTCAGACCATAAACATCTGAGGCAGGATTGGAACCCAGGCCCTCTTGTCAACTAGTCCAGCACTTTACCATGATGCCTCTCAAAACCGGCTCCCATTTCGATGACACTTTTAAAGGTTACCAAACACATACAACCACCTTGAGAGGGAGGTGCATCAATTATTGTGGGGGCTGCCCTAGTTGCTGAAAACCACTCATCTTCTACTAAGTACCAGCTCATCTAGGCAGAGCCCCAGTCAGAGGTAAGGAGCTGTCCTTTGTCCTACTGAAAAGGCGCCAATGGGCTATGTATCCCCTGATGGGGAACATTTGGACAGACAACATTTCCAAACAAAAGACAACTTTCCAATAAGCTAAGCTCATTTAATGGGGGTCGGGCAGGTGGAATGCCACTGAATAAAGCCCTTTATACCGTCTTGAAAATAAGCAAAGGGAAGTGTGGAGCATCCCGTGTTCCACGTAGTGGATGTTATAGCTAATAGGCACTGTATTCTTAAACAGGTCTGTTTTCCTCTTAACCAATCAGATTCCTTACCTAAAACTCTGGAATCCTGGATGTTCATCTAAAAATGAACAATCGTTTAAGAAAGTAGGTTCAGTGGTAAATAGAGTGCTGGACTTGAAGTCAGGCATACCTGCAATCCGGCGGTGGAAACTTAATGACTGTGTGACCCTGGGAAGTAACTTCTTTCTGCCTCATCTATAAAATGGGGATAATAACAGCACCTGCTTCCCAGGGTAAATTGTTAAGATAATAATAGTAATAACTATTATTAATAATAATAATAGCTAACATTTATATAGGGCCTATTATGTGCCAGATACGCTGCTGAGCACTTTACAAATCATTATCTTATTTGTTCCTTACAACAAAACCCAGGGAGGTAGGTGGTCTAATTATGCCCATTTTACAGATGAGGAAACTGAGGCAAACAGCAGTTAAGTGACTTGCCCAGGGTCACACAGCTAGTATTAAATGAGATAACACATATGAAAGTGTTCCGCAACGGTAAGAGCAATATAAATGCTAGCTTACTTTCTATTTGTCAAAATAAAACATTCAAGCGACACAGATCCTCTGGAGGAATTCTAACCCTTTCCACAAGATTTGGAAGATGAATCCTGAGGTTATCACCATTCAACAGTCCCAGCACTAGAGGGTCTCTTGAGTTGTCTAGGCAGGGCTTCTCCAAATGCTATCTGGAAGCATCCACCTGCCAAGTGGAGGGGATATAGACCCTGGATCCAGGAATGCCTAGATTGGAGTCTCGGCCTATCATCTGACCTTCCTCATCTGTAAAATGGGGATAATAATTTTCATAGCAGCTATTCTCACAGGGCTAGTCAGAGAATCAGAGGAGGTCCAGCTAGGTAACACCATGTGCTATACAGTTGTAGCAGTAGGTGAGTAGAATCCTGGGCTTGCAGTCAGGAAGACCCGAGTTCAAATACTGCCCCAGACTCTTACTAGCCCTGCGATTCCTTGAAAACACTTAACCTCTCTGAGTCTCAGTTTCCTTATCTATAAAATGGAGATAGTAATAGTACCTACTTCCCAGGGTGGTAGTGAGGATAAAATGAGATATTAGTAAAGTACCTTACAAATCCTAAAGTGCTATGTAAATGCTTTTTATTATTATTAATGTAAAATAATAAAAAATATTCACTAATTAAGTAATTAGTAAAATATACCACACTAATATATTGTAACTGTTCAGCTGTTTTTCAGTTGTGTCTGACTTTTCATGACCCTTTTTGAGGTTTTCTTGGCAAAGATACTGGAGTGGCTTGTCGTTTCCTTTCCAGCTCATTTTACAGATAAGAAAACTGAAGCAAATAGGGTTAAATGACCTGCTCAGGGTCACACAGCTGGTAAGTGTCTGAAGCTACATTTGAACTCAGGTCCTCCTGACTGAGACTTGGCACTCTACCCACTGTGCCACTTATCTGCCCCACAATATAATTACCTAAGTAGAAATAATTATATGTAAAAATATAATCAATAAAATATAAACTCTGCAAGGACAGGTACAATGACATTTTTTTTTTTTGCCTTTGTAGCCATAGCTCCTAGATCACCCCACCCACCCCCAAAACACACACACACACACACACACACACACACACACACACACACACACACACACACACACACACACACACTCTCTCTCTCTCTCTCTCTCTTGCTCTCTCTGATTGAATTGTTATAGAGTTCCTGATGAGGAGATGCCCTCCACCAAGACAGACAGATGAAGAATTTCGTCTTTTAGTGTTTTGGGGGCGAAGCTGATGAGAAGCTGAATGACTTGTCTTGGATTATCTAAGCACCCTGGGTTCGAATGGGATTTGGACCAAGGTCTCGAGGAAGCCAGCTGGTTATCTAATAAGCCTTGCTGCCTATCACAGAGTAGATAATTAATAAATATTTCTTGTATTAAATAATATACATAGAAAGCATGTTGGAAACTTTGGAGCATTACATCAATTTCTGTTATTATTATTACTATTGTTTTAGGCACAGTCACAGCTAGGCGGCAGTTTAACAAAATGTAAACACAAATTTAACAACATCAGCCAGAAGCTTCTGCCCTTTGTGAGCTGACAATGAAAAGCACCAAGCTCCCCCAGGAGACAAACCCTCAGGGATGCCCTTTACAAAGATATTTAGGCACAAGAGAGAACAATGGGGGAGTGGATTGGGAAGATTCTGTGGGAAAGGAAGAGTAGCTGACTCCATGGCCTTTCGAATTATTTTATGTGAACATTTTTGTGTTGGAGGGAAGACCCGGGAGACGGGATGGAAAGGGTTGTCAGCTTGAAATAACCATCTCAAGAGGGATGGCCTCATCTCAGCCGATTCTGGGCCCTTGGCAAAGCTGAGCCCCCTTCACTCAGAGCCCAGGGCAGCTTTCTTGTTTCACTCAAGGTGGAGAAGACAATAAACCTCAGCCTCAGCAGAGAGACCGAGGGGCAGGGAGAGGATGGCCCCAGACTCAGTGCCATGAATTCTCTGTGATTTGGCACAGGATCAGAATGAGGTGTCCTGCCTCCCACTCCAGAGGGAGATTAGGGGAAGCACCCTAAAGGTATTACTGAGTTTCAGAAACTTTGGCAGTACTGTGACAACCAACTTAACCAGGTCCTGCCAGGGCAGCTAGGTAGTATAGTAGACTTGACATTAGAAAGACAGGAGTTCAAAACCTGCCTCAGACACTTGCAGGTTCAGTGACCATGGTCCAGTGGCTTAACTACTTCCAGCCTCAGTTTCCCCATCTGCAAAAGGCAAGTAATAAGAACAGCAGCTCTCTCACAGGGTTTTGTCTGCATCAAATGAAGTGATACGTGTAAAGTGCTTTATAAACCTTCAGAGTTTTATGAATGTTAGTCGTTCTTATCCCTGATGAATCATTCACCTTTTTGGTTCCTTTAATGTTAGGCCCCGGTTTTGCTCCTCAATAATCCTCTCTCCTCAGGTTTATAGTTACAGGCTTTCACAATCCGACCCTAACCTACCCTTTCAGCCTTATTACCCATCACTCCCCACTTACTGTTAGGCTGAGGCAAACTGGCCTTCTTTTTCCTCTTCCTCACACCCACCCCTCCATCTCCTGCCTATGCACCTTTGTCCATGCTGTTCCCCACACCAGGAATCCTCTTCCTCCTCATCTCCATCTCTTAGGGGTCTCAATCCTTAATTTCCTTTGTGCCATCTTCTACATGATGCCTTTCTTCATCCCTCTTCTCTCCCCCAATAGTGCCTTCCTCCCCAAAATTATCTATAACTTTAACATCCATACTGGTGTAACCTCCCTAACCACTCAACTCCATGGTCTTAAATTCTATGACTTACTCTGTCATTCCTTCTTAGTCACACAGAGGGATGGTCACACCTAGGATATCTGCTGTTCGGTCATTGCAATCTCTTTGTGACCCCATTTAGCGTTTTCTTGGCAAAGATACTAGAGTAGTTTGTCATTTCCTTCTCATTTTACAGATGAGGAAACTGAGGAAAACAGGGTGAAGTGACCTGCCCAGAGTCACATAGCTAGTGCCTGAGGCTGGATTTGAACTCAGAAAGATGAGTCTTCCTTGATTCCAAACCCAGTGCTCTGTGTACTATGGTTCCACCTAGCTGCCCACCTAGGATATCACTACCACATACAAGTGTCATTTCCTTAATCAAAAACTGACATTACCCTACCTGACCATAATCTCCTATCACTGTCTCTCTCCTGGTCTTTCACTCCTCTTAAAACTATTGTTCATCCTCATGGAGACCTCCAATCCATCCCCTTGTCAGCATGTTCTCAGGACATTACCCCTGCTCTCCCTTCATTTCCCCTCCCTTTCAACCCTAGTGAAGCAATTAAATTCTACACTTCTTCTATTCCCTTGGCACCTTATCCTATCACTACTCTCCTCTTACCAAACCTCAGCCCTGGAGTATTCCCATTATCCCTTCATCCCTCCTCTGCTTCTACCAATGTGGAGCTGAACAGAGCTGGAGGAAGTAACACAACCATGCTGAATGCATACATGATCAGTTCATGCTATCCAACCTTAACTGGTCCCTCACTGCAGCCCGGCAATCCTTTTACTCATGCCTAATTGATTCCCTATCTCATTTCCTATAAAAGCTATTCCAGGCCTTCTCTCCTTAAGCCTTCCATACCTTTCCATCTCCCCTCTTTCCACTGAGGATGTCACCTCTTAACTTTACTGAGAAAATTGAGAGCATTAACTTTGAGATCCTTCTCCCCTTCTCTTTATTTTAAAACCTCTTGAGACTCCCTTCTCTTTTCCCCATCATGGCCAACCCCTCTCCATATGCCCTGGATCTCGGCCACTCCTGTCTTGGCCAACAGATTGCAAACTGAATTAGTGCTGCCTGCCCCCTCTAATCTTCAGTCTCTTATCTATTGCACTCAGAAATGTCCAGCTATTTCCCAAGGCTCTAAATAAATGTTACAGACCTCACCATCCCCTCACACTATCACACTATGTCCTTCCTACCTTTCTCACTCAAACTTCTATGAAATTTTTTTTCTACACCTGTTATTTTCTCTCATCTCACTCTTCAACCCTCTGCAAGCCGGCTTCCAACATCATCATTCAACTGAAATTACTCTCTTCAAAGTCATCAAAGTTCTCAATGGCCAGACCTGATGGTTATTCTCAGGCCTCATCCTTCTTGCCCTCTCTCTGCATTTGAAACTCAACATTTCTCTCCTTCTCCTGGACATTCTCACCCCTCTGGGTTTTCCTGGGTTCTCCCACTCAACTTTTCAATCTCATTGGAAAGTTCATCCATTTCATGCCCCATAACTATGGTCATTCCTCAAAGGGACTGTCCTGAGCCTTCTATATCAGGGGTGGGGAACCTGTGGCCTTCCAAATCCTTAAGGGCAGCCTTTTGACTGAATCCAAATTTTAAAGAACAAATCTTTTTGTGGCTTTTGGATTCATTCAAAAGGCTGCCCTTAAGGATTTAGAAGGTCACATGTGGCTTTAAGGCTAAAGGGTCCCCAGCCCTGCTCTATACTCTCTCTTGATGACCTTATCAGATCTCATCTCTGCAGATGACTCACAGATCTATATAACTAGCCCCAGTCTCTGCCCTGAACTTCAGCCCTGCATCATTAATTGACTAGTGGACATTTCAAAGTGAACATTATGGAGACAGCTTTTTAAAAAACTTTAACTTTTTTCCAATTAACAAGCTTCCCCCCCCCGCTTCCACCCTCAATTACAAAAACCAAAAACCAAAAACTTCATAGATATCTTAAACTCATTATATTGAAAACTGCCCTCACAATCTTTTCTCCTATCCCCATGCCTCTTCTTAACTTGCCTATTTCTGCTGAAGGCACTACTATTCTTTCAGTCATTCAGATTCTTGACCATAGCATTATATCAGAATTGTCGCTCTTGTTTACCCCAGAGATCTAATCATTTGCCAAAGTTTGCTGTCTCTACCTCACCAACATCTCTTGCATCAATTCTCTCTTCACATAGTTATCAAGTGAGCCGAGGCCCTTATCACCTTGCACCCAGATTGCAGCAATGCCCTCATTGGTCTTTCTGCCTTAATTCACTTCCCAATCCAGTCCATCCTAACCACCACTGCTGAAGGGATTCTTCTTAATCTCATATGTGATCACGGCACTCCTCAATCAATTTCCCTACTGCCTCTAGAGTAAAACATAAAATTCTCTGCTTACTTTTAGAGCCCTTAGAGCCTGGCCCCTGGTATTTTTAGCCCAACTCTATAATTCAGCCTTCTGCACTGTGCAACCCAGTCAAGTTGGCCTTATTATTCCCTGTAAAAGACTCTTCATTTCCCATCTCTATGATTTTACACAGGCCATATGTGATGCCTGGAACACACTCCATCCTCACTTCCACCTAACAGAATTCCTCTTTCACTTTAGGACTCAGTAAAAAGACTACTTTCTCTACAAGGCCTTTGCTGATCCCACCTGCTAGTGCCTTCCCTCCCAAACTTTTCCTGTCATTATTCAGTTGTGTCCAACTCTTCATGACCCCACCTAGGGTTTTCTTGCCAAAAATACTGCAGTAGTTTGCCATCTCCTTCTCCAGTTCATTTTATAGATGGGGAAACTGAGGCAAACACAGTTAAGTGACTCACAGTTAATATCTGAGGCCAGATTTGAACTCAGGTCTTTCTGACTCCAGGGAAGCTAGGTGGCAAAGTGGATAGAGTCCTGGGTCTGATATCAGAAAAGACTCATTTTCATGAGTTCAAATATGGCCTCAGACACTTACTAGCTGTGTGACATTGGGCAAGTCACTTAAACCTGTTTGCCTCAGTTTCCTCATCTGTTAAATAAGCTGGAAAAGGAAATGGCAAACCTCTCCAGTATCTTTCCCACAAAAACCCCAAATGGGGTCACCAAGAGTCAGATATGACTGAAAAACAACTGAACAACAACATTTATCTTTATATTTATTTTCTACGTACTCATACATGTGCTAATCTCTCCTGACATAATGTAAGCTCCTTGAAAACAAGAGGTGTTTTATCCTTGTGTCTCTAATACTTGGTATGGTCCCTGGGACCTGGTTGGTACTTAGGCTGGCTGATTGATTACTGATTAAATTAACCTCCAATATTTACTCTTTCACCAAGTTTTGCTGATTTTTCTTCTGTAGGGAGGGTTGATGAAAGGGTGAGGAAAAAAAACAGCTGGAGGTGATGAGTACAAGGAAAAACAAGAACTCTGCTCCTTCACCTGTGTTTTCTACAGGACAGGACAATATGGAATTTCTCATGATCTACAGGTCACCACTTCCCCATCGTGTATCCAGCAGGGAGGGCTGGCAACCACACATTCTTCTTTTTGTATACGTCCAACCTCATTAGGAAATGCCCACCCAGTCTTAGCTCTTACTTCATGAAGCCTTGCCTGACTACTTTATTCCTTCATGATTTCTCATCTTTGAAAACCAATGGCCCTTAAGAATCTCAGACACCAACTTTAAGACTTTCCACCGCAATTCACTCGCCACACTTCTATCCAAGACCACTAGAGGGCACTCTGTGACAGCTGAGGTGGGTGACATCCCGGGGCTGACAAAAACCAGAAATGGTCCTTTACCATCGTATCCCATCTGCATTCGTTCTGGTTGGGCCTAAGCCTAGGCCCACGCTGGGCAAACAAGGTCTATTCTCTGAACCAGTGCTCATGACATTCTTCTTTCTCTGCGTACCTTGTACGAGCTATTGCACGGGATCATAAACTGAGGCCAGACGAGACCGTTGAGTCCTTCCCCTACATTTTAGCAACATACAGACAGGAGTAGAGCTGAAAGGACTTGCCCAGGACGTGGCTAGTAAGAAAGACGCTGGATTCAAGCCGAGGTATTGCTAACTCCATGTGCAGTGCTCTTTCTACGACATTATCTTGTTGCCTCAATCTGAATTCTAACCATCCTTCAGGGCAGAGCAAAGATCTTAGACTTCCCAGTCTGGCACTTTTTCCAGTGTACTATCTGGCTCCTTTGGGGCAGCTAGGTGGCGCCATAGTGCACAGAGCGTTGGCCCTGTAGTCAGAAAAGACTCATTTTCATGAGTTCAAATCTGGTCTCAGACACTTACTAGATGCGTGACCCTGGGGAAGTCACTTATTCCTGTTTACCTTAGCCCCTCATCTGTAAAATGGGCTGGAGAAGGAAATGGCAAACCACTCCAGTATCTTTGCCAAAAAAATCTCAAATGGGGTCACAAAGATTCACACATGACTGAAAACAAGTCTGTCTCCCTGAAGGTACTTCCTGATGCCAAGGCCACAGGCCCCTGGGTCCCCTTCCAGAGTATTTCTCCATGAGGTAGCTGTATGCTATTTTTTAATACACGTGCTCTGTCTCTGTTAGTATAGGGATGAGGCAGGGAAGTGAGGGGAACAGCTGAAGGGTTGTTATGAATAATTCCAGGCTTTACATTTGTCCCTATCAAATTTCATCTTATTAAATTTAGCCCAAGGTTCTTGACCATCAAGACTCTTTCTGTTCCTTTTCCTTTCTCCCCAGTAGTGAGGCAAGAGAGGAAGAGTCAGGCCAGGCTGGGACGGCCTCTACCCATTCCTTCTGCATTTTAGCCTTTCCTCCATTGCAAAGAGAGGGAGAAGCAGAGTCCTGGGTTCGGCCATGCCCACTTCTACCAAGCTGGGCATGACACCATTATTTTGTTCTTTGGTTAGGGAGGGAAGCAGGCCATAGGACCATAGGCATAGAGCTGAAAGGGAACTCAGAGGTCACAGCATCTGAGCCATTCACTTTACCCATGAGGAAATAGAGGCCCAGAGATTTTGGGATTAGCCCAAAGTCACACTGCTGCTAAGTGTCCACAAAGGGATTCCTTTGAACAGCTCTGATGTCCTTACACCAGGTTGAAATTTGCCTTTGTGTACTTTTCACCCTGAGCTCCTAGTTCCATCTTTGAAGGGCCAAACAGAAAAAAGTCTAGTCCTTTTCCCAAATATCATTCCGCCAAATACTTGAACACAGCACCTTACGCCCCAGAGCAACAGAATTTTAGATGGGAAAGAATCTCAATAGACATCTTGCCCAACCCACACACCAAAGAAATCCCCGTTATAACACACTCGTAGAGCGGTTGGTCAGCCATTCTTTGAAGACTTCCATGGATGGTCCAATGGGACTATGTGGTCCAATGTAGACCATACCACTTTTGGGCAGCTCTAATTAATAGGACTGCCTCCCCCCCACCTACCCAACATGGAGCCTCAATCCGTCTCCTTACAGCTTCTACCCACTGTTCCTGGTTCTGCCCTCGGGGTCCGACAGAACAAGCTGAATCTTTCCTGACACTGGGCGTTTTCTTTTCTTTTCTTTTTTTTTTCAGTAAGGCAATCAGGGTTAATTGACTTGCCCAGGGTCAATGGGCAGGGTCCACTGCACCACCAAGCTAGTCAGCGTCAAGTGTCTGAGGCCGAATTTGAACTCAGGTCCTCCTGACTCTAAGGCCGGAGCTCTATCCACTGCACCACCGAGCTGCCCCTATAGGCCCAGTTCTCTATCTATTGAGTCACCTAGCTGCCTCCGTGCCACATAGTAGGTACGTAATAAAGCTTACTGACTGACTTCCTCCCAACAACCTATCAGATCCTTGAAGACAACTATCACGTCTCTGCTGAACTGTCTTTTCCCCAGGATACCCTACTCATTTACTTGACCCAAACCTCAGACGACATGGACTCAAGGCCCTTGCCCATATTGTCTGGCCTCCTCTTTGATCAGCCCTGCCCTAACTCACTGGGCTTACATCTATCTCTCTTCCTCCTTTCTCTGTGCCACATATTTCCAAGATTTAACTTTTCAGGATTTTGAATTCCCCAGCTATAAAACTGTAAAATACCCCCTTTTTTTGCCTCTCATTGGGCCCATAAAGGGGAAATGGAGGGATTAGCCATAGGAGGGATGGGTCTGAAGTGCTTTGGGGAGTTGTGGACTTACCAAGTGTGCAGGGGATGGGGACCTTGTGTCCTTCCCTGTGGTGCTCGATGGGACATCGATGAGGGGCCACTTCATCTGCAGGTACTGAATAAAGGACCAAAAAATAGCCAACTTAGAGGGGAAAGATCATCAAAGAAACAGAAGCCATTGCTCCGGGAGAACCCATTTTCTGCCTGAGCTACATGGGAATTGAGGGTCCACTAGGCCAAATAGCCCAAATTGCAAATTATGAATGAGCCATAAAAATGAGTGAACACACTGGTCATCATTCTTCTGTCACTGTCATCACCTTTGCACACCTTACTTTCATTCCAACTTGAATAGCCACCTATTCCTTGATCTGGTCTTCTGCCTCTAAACATTTATCCAGGCCTACAAGAGCTTCCTCTTATAAAAGATTGAGTGCTGGACCTGGAGCCTAGAAGACTTGGGTTCGAATCCTTCTTCCAACACTATGAGCTCTATAACCAAGGGTTAAATTCTTTAATCCCTCTGGGCCTCACTTTCTTCACCAATAAAATGGGGATATTAATACTTACGGTTGCTGTGTTTTGTAAACCTTAAAGCAATGCATACATATTAATGATCATTATTGCTCCGCCATCTTATTCCACAAATCACATGGAGATGTTCTTTCCCATTTTGGGTCCCCTAAAATTCTCATTTTCTCACGTACTGAACAGGAAATCAGAAGACTTAGCTGTCCATTAATGAGCTGTGTGACCAGCAGCAGATCACTCAGTCACCCCATGCCAAGTTTCCTTATTTATAAAACAAGAGCAGTGGACTAGATGGATTTGTAAGGTTGTTTAACCTCTAAGATTCCATCATTTTAAAAGCTCTCGTGGGAGTTAAAGAGATCATGGTGGCCTTGTTACTTAATGTCTAGACCTGATCAGCTTTAGGAGAAAGGAACACTTTTGGGACAAAGGACAGAGAGCTTGCTAGACTGGCACAAAGCACCCTGGCTCAAGCTGTGTGACTTTGGGTGAGGGACTTCCTCTCCTGGGCCTCAGTTTTCTCATCTGTAAAATGGATCAGCTGGGCTCTCCCTACTATTCTATTTTTATTGACTCCCTATCTCATTTCCTGGGAAGCTAGGTGGCTCAGTGGGTACAGTGCTGGGCATAAAGTTAGAAAGACTCATTTTCCTGACTTAAAATCTGGTCTCAGACACTTACTAGCTGTGTGACCACGAGCAAGTCACTTACCCCTATTTGCCTCAGTTTCCTCATCTGTAAAATAACCTAGAGAAGGAAATAGTAAACCAATCCAGCGTCTTTGCCAAGAAAACCCTAAATGGGGTCACAAAGAGTTGGACACAATTGAAACAACTGAACAACAACAAAATCTCATTTCCCATTTCTGCTCTGCTCAGGCCTTCAACTGCTCGCTTTTCTCCCACACTCAGGGCTGATTATTTAATTTCCTACTTCACTGAGGATAATAAAAATAATAAACAGCTAATATTTACATAACACTTTAAAATTTGATCCTCAACAATCCTGTGAGGTAGGAGCAACCCCTATGTCAATTTTATAGCTAAGTAAACTGAGGTTAAGTGACAGAATAAAAATCACAGGGAGCTGATACTCAAGACAAGTCAGAAGACATTAAAGGAATAACCGCATAGTCGCCTTTGAGGAATTCAAGTCAACTGGCCCACATGAACTGTATTTTCCGGCCCTGTAAGAGCTGGCAGACGTGATTTCTGAGTCACTACTGTGATCTTTGAAAGGACGTGGGGACAGGAGAAGTGCTGCAACATCGCAGAAGGGCAAAGGACCCGGTTTTTGGAAAAGAAGAGAAGAGAACATGCAAAAGGTAGGTTTGTAAACCTGACTTTGATTCCTGGGAAAATTCTAGAATGGGTCATTCAACTGACGGATGGTGAATACGGGGAAAGAAAAGTGGTGATTACAGCCAGCCAGCCTGGGGCTTCACCCAGGACAGCCTCTCACGCTCCTCTGTTTGCTCAGATGCACTTTATGAACTGGATTCTGTCTTGTTGTTATTTATGACTTTGTTACATCTGCCATTAGGAAGCACAATCTTCAAGAGGGTAAGGACCATCATGGTATAGTCAATGACTGCTCTGGATTTGCGAGTTTGAATGCCAAGGGGCTTATTATTCCTTCTCCCCACCCCATTTTCTGTGGACATTGGTCAGTTGATTCATTCCACTGGGCCTTGATTTCTTCATCTAGAAAACAACCAGAAGGCAGGCTGTGTCACATGGTGTGCTGGAAAGGGCATTTGATTTGAGGGCAGAAGACTTTCCTGCTTAACACCTAAATGATCAAACCATTGCCTTTCTGCAGATGTTTGACCATCTATAGCGTGATGACTTGGAAGATCCCTTCTAGCCCGAAATCTATGATTCGACTGTCATCTGGGACCCAAGGTCTCCTAAGAGGGTAAGTTTCTCTCTTTTGTCCATTATCCCCACCTGGAATTGATCCAGGAAAATCTCTGAATATACTCAGAGTATATGCAGACTCATGCCTCTGTTTCTCTAAATAGGGATAACAGGGTGCCCAGGTTCTGAACAAGCACTGAAGCTACCAAACATACAATGGGTATTTCATACCTTAGAAATGGCACAGATCCCAACCACAGATACAGAAACGCCTACAATAACCATCAGTGAAATGGCCCTCTGGAAAGAGAATAAACTTGGAACTGCCATCAGAGCAAGAGTTCAGTGAGTTCTCCTTTTCCATAGTCCCATACAATTTCCCCAAGAATTTCACTACCAACCTGTGGCTTAGACAACAAGCAATGTCTTTCCAATATTCCCATACCCTTCAATCAAGGGAGTTTTTTTTTTTCAATCGAATCTTTATTAAGAGTCTACTATGGATATAAAAAGAGGCAAAAGATAGTTCCTGCCCTCAAGGAGCTTACCATCCTGTGGAGGAGCTTACAATCTAATAGAACATGGGAACTTTTCATTTGGGATTCCCTCCAAGGCACCCATATGGCTAGAAGGCAGCCTAGTGAATTCAAAATTTCATCTATTCAATGCAGGAATTGGGAATTCACAAACATTGCATGAGTTACCCATTAAGGCCAAGTGGGTATGTATAGGTAGTATGCCTCGGTCATGTGTTCCTACAGGAAATCAATCAGTGTTCTGGTTGCTATCACCTCTTGGGGCTGGAAATGTCCACTCTTGGGATTTTTCCTCTCCGGCTCAATGCCAGCAAATATCTGCCATGTGCTTCTGCTACAAGTCACCATCAGCTACTCCTCTGGGGTAGGGAGTGAAAGGAAACCACATGGAAATAAGCTTCCCACCCCCAGAATTCAGGTCTGCTGTGCTGCACACTCCTCAGTCTTCTGAAGAGAGGAAATCCAAACAAGAGAGGGAGTGAGATGATCTGGTTGATTGCCTATATCACCGACTAGCTCTTCTAACAAGTCTGCCTTCCAGAGTCCCAATCAGCCAATCATCTTGGAGGCTGGCCCAGTCTCGAAGGTGAATCTGTGAGGCACCATTGTACACGCCTACACTTCACAGGGAGGGTAAAGGATCATAAATTTGCAGATAGAACCTAGGAGGCATCTAGTCCTAAAAGAATCCTCATTAAAATAGATCCAAAAAATAATGATTATCCAGCCTCTACTTGAGGATCTCCAATGAAGGGGAGCCCGGCCGTCCCAAACTGTTCCAGGCCCCTTTGGACAGTTCTATTGTTAGGAAGCTTTTCCTGACATAAAACCTAAACCATCTATGACTTCCAGCTCGGCCTTCTGAGATCAAACAGACTGATTCGGATCCCTCCTTCTCATAACAGGCATTCAAATACACAAAGATATCACGTCCCCTCTATAGCTTCTCTTCTCCAGGCTAAACATCTCCAGTTCCTTCAACTAATCCTCACATGGCTTCAACTCAGGGATTATCATCCTGGCTGATCTCTGGTCACTCTCCAGCTTATCTGAAATATACTTATCACTTAATAAATAATCTCATGATCTGGTTAGTGTCCCAACGGCCTACCTGAGGGAAAGCTCCGAGAGGCCAGGGATGATGAGACGATACATCAATATCACAGCATTTATACAGCACCTACAATGCACCAGACAGGGCAGTGGATGGAGCGCCAGGCCTGGAGTCAAGACTTATCCTCCTGAGTTCAAATCTGGCCTCAGTTACTTACTAGCTGTGTGACCCTGGGCAAGTCACTTAACTTTGTTTGCCTCAATTTCCTCATCTATAAAATGAGCTGGAGAAGGAAATGGCAAACCACTCCAGTATCTCTGCCGAGAAAACCCCAAAAGGCACTTTGCAAATTTATCTCATTTGACTCTCACAACAACCCTGGGAGGTGGGTGCTATTATTATCTTTATTTTACAGCTGGAGAAACTGAGGCAAACAGAGGTTAAGTGACTTGCCATGGGTCACACAGCTAGTAAGTGTCTGAGTCCAGATTTGAACTCAGGTCTTCTTGAGTCCAGACCTGGTTCTTTACCCTCAGAGATCACAACTTAATTAAACCACCTTGTTCCCCCAATGTCCACTCTGTATAAAACAGGCATTTGAGAATTAGTATGGCACTCTGGAGAGAGTATCGGACCCAAGCGTCAGGAAGATATGAGTTCACATCCCACTCCAGGCACTAGTTGGGGGAAGTCCCTTCATCCCAGTGAGGCTCAATCCGTCACCTCTAAAATAAGATTGCTGATCACTGCAGTACTTGGTGTGAGAAGCCAATGAGGCAACACATAAGAAAGCTATTTGGGAGCTTAAAAAGTGCCATGTAAATGCCAGTCATTATTAACATTAATGACCCATTTTTGCACAGTCCCCGTCTCAAAGCTCCTGTGAGCAGAGAGATCTGCAAACTGAAAAGTGCCATTGGAAGCTGAGGAATCCTTCTCACCACAGCTCTCTACAGTGAGCTCTTCCTGCCAACTGTGAGAACAATACCACCGGGGTGTTGGAGGGCTGGGGGAGGGGTGGTTAATTTGCTTCCAAGTGATTTAGATTAACCCTGGTGTTAAGGCTCACATATGGAGAGAGGATAGGAGGGGCTCCCCTTTCAAATCAATTTGTGCCTGTGTTTTGCACTCAGACGCCACGGTCCTTGTACAATGCAGGCTCTCTTCCAGGGTGTCTGGAGAGCAACAGCTCCTGACACGATTCCTCAGGCTTCCCAGATCAGAGCTGGAAAGAGACCTTCGTGGTCATCATGGCCACCTCGTCCATTTTGCAGATGATGAAACTGAGGCCCAGGGAGGGAAAGTGACTTTTTAGAAATCACTGGAGCCGAGATTTAAACTAGGAAGGGACCATTCATGACCTGCTGCCTCACTTTATGGATGAAAAAACTGAGGTACCAGGGTTTGAAGTGACTTGCATAATCAGACAGGATTTGAACCCAGGTCTGCCGATGCAGTGTTCTTTCTGCTATACCACATGGCTGCTCTTTCCTTAGAAAGTGCCCCCCTCCTCATTTAAGGCAATGGATTCTTTAAAGCCCAACTACTGGTCCGGGGATGCCCTCTTGTTTTGCAGTCTCGTCCCCACCCCAGCTCTCTGGGGCTCCCCATCTCTGTGTACATGCCCGGTTAGATGGGCTGCCCCTGGCCCGTGGTCCTTCCACTTGGGCTGTTCCAGGGTGAGATTCTTTTCTGGGGCAACTCAGACCCCCGTCCTGTGGGATGGCAGCCGAGGAGAATGTGCAGCCCATTAACTGCAGCTGTGCCCTGGAATTTCCCCAACATACAAATCTTCGTGATGTAAAACAGCTGGGAGGAAATCCCAGCATGCCCTGGATCGTGGCGGAGCTGCCAATAAGCTCAGGAGATTAACCCTCTGACTTCCAGAAGTTAGAAGTTTCCTCTCCCCCTCCCAGCAAGGCCTCTCTCCCTCTAACACAAAGCTCCCCTTACTGTGGGAGAGACAGGGGACCTTGGGCGGGAGGGTCAGCAGATGGGCTAGGCCCAAGGAATTCCCACACTCCCTGTGCTCACATGAGGGCCCTTTCAGGAACACGGCTCAAGCTAGAAGCAGGGAAACCGAGTCTCAAGTTACAGAGTCAACAGCCATTCCTCCGAGAGATACACATTCCAGCCAGAACCGAGGAAAACACTACTCTGAAGGAAGGTGACTTACCCTGACTAGGTCCCAGGTGAGATAGCTCCACCGGACGGGACAGAAGGGCTCCCCCACGTTTGCTACCTAGAAGACAACGTGTTCCAGCGCAGTAGGGAGAGCACAGACAGGACGCGGAGGCAGGCGAATCTTGCCACAATCTGGGTTCTACCCCTTTGTGCCTCACTTTCCTCACCTGTAAAATGCTGACCTTGATCTTGGGCTATAAATACATTTGGGCTATAAATCCTACCGACTTGATACGTTCTTGTCTGGCCCCGTGATTTCACTGGTGTGGAAATGTTTCCCACCAACGCAGGTGGGTAATGCCAATGAAATTGAGAACCCATGAGGAGTCTAGATTTAGATGAAGAATAGCCAAGTTCAAAACATGTGCCTATCTCCTCACTACCTGTGTTACATTGGGCCTCAGTTTCCTTATCTGTAGGATGAGAGGCTCAAACTACAGGACCCCTAAAGCCCCTTCCAGCTTTAAATCTAAAATCTTTATGATCTCCAGCTTAGGGGTCCTGAGTGGAGAAGCGATTTGTTGAACGACACCAAGTTAAAGTTTGTTAAAGACAGGATTTGAACCGGTGGGGTAGCCGAAAGAATGTTGGATTTGGAGTGCAGGGCCCTGGGTTCAAATCTCACTTCTGTTGCTTGGGTGACCAGAGGCAAACCAGTCATTTCATCTCTCCGGGCCTCAGTTTCCTTCTCTGTAAAATTGGGATAATAGTGATATCTACTCTGAAGATCGGATGAGATGTTTGTAAAGCACTTCGCAAACTTCCATGTGCTACCTATTGTGAGAATTAGATTATTATTATTAATAGCAGTAGTTGTCACCATCATCTCTAGCTCTTCTGTCTGTCCTTCTAGGGGATACACAATATAGTGAAGACTGTGGCTGATCTGAAGGGATGTTACCAGGCCAGGGGGCCCGTCAGGCTTCTTCCCAAACCTGCCTAACCCTACGCCTCTGGGTCTGCGCCAGGACCAAAGAACGTTGCCAGCCAGGGAAGGAGAACAATCATCCCAGCTCCTTGGGCCTCATGGTAGACTCTGACTCCTGGGGCTCGGAAACAGGGATGCCTTTGAAAGAGGAGCAAGCCTTTCTTTTCTTTCAGTGCAGGAACCAAACTGCCTTGCTTGCATCCCCGTCTTCTTCTGGGTATTTAAAAAACGGTTCTATTGATGTTCTTTTTTGGGGAGGGGGGTGCTGTCTGGCTTCCCATTCCTCACAACGGAAGCTCTGTCTTAAAAAAACGAGGCGAGTCAAGAACACACCAACCCTGGGCTCCATCCAAGAATCACGCACCTGTAGCCCCTCCCTGGGGAAGGGCTCTCTGAGCAGGGGGCCTGCACCTCCTCAGCCCCCCGCTGAATACACGGCCAAGAGGCTGCCGAACGACAGAGCCAGCTCCCTGCAATGCACTGCTTCATAACTGTGGAGATAATGAACTGCACCCAGAGCCGGTGACATTGTGGAAAGGAAAACAAAAATGCCTATTCTTGTCTCGGTCAAAAGGGGCCATTTTAAAACACTCAGCAATGCATCCCCTCCGGCGTTTGATGACCAAGGCCTGGGCAGGAGTACCCAGAGGACTACGGGAGCAAAGGCCTTTACAAAAAGGGAAACTGAGGCCCAAGGAGGCTACATGAAGAAAAGTCACACAAAGAAATGGAAGAAAGAACACTGTGGTTGGAGGACCCAAGTTAAAATGGGTGACCATGGGTATGTCACGTACTAGTTGTTTACCTGTTGTATGTATTTGGCTTTGCCCCAAGCTCCTTGTGGGCAGGGGCATCTGTATTCCCTGTGCTTTGCATAGTGCCTTGAATACAGCAGGCAATTAACAGTCAGCCAGTCAATAAACATTTATTAAGCACCTACTATGTGCCAACTGTTGTTGGCCTGGTTGAGATTGGCGCTCACATCTCTAGCTAAGGAATTGCCCTTCCTGGCTAATGTTTTAGGGTTGCTCTCCACCTTCATGAGGTTCAGATTTAAAATGGGGGAGGGGAGAGGGGGACTCCATGGCCCCTTCCAGCTCTGCCTCTATGATTTTATAAAGAGTGCTTGATAGAAAAAAGAAGAGAGATTCGCCAAGGGCCTGTGGTGGGCCAATCCCATCTTGTACTTGGAGTCAGAAAGAATGAGATTGGGATCAGAATCCTGCCTTGAACGCTCTCCAGCTGTGTGACTCTGGGTGGGTCACTTCACTGGCCCTCGGTTTGCTCATCCACAAAATGAGAATAACATTCGTCACAGCACCCACCTCAACATTGCTGCCAGGGTGAACGGACAGAATATATGAATGTAAACTATTATTTTTACCCTGTGCTAGTTTTGCCAATGAGGAAACAATGGCTTTGCCTCAGTTACCCGACAGAGAACAGAGAAGTCATCTTTGCGACCATTTGTCAGGGACGATGGGATATCTCCCATCTGTCCCCTTTTCTCTACTCACCCGGTCGCCATCTTGATCCAGACCCTCATCACTTCTCTCTTGTAGGTCTCCAACTAGGTGGCACCATAGTGCACAGAACACTGGGCCTGGAGTCAGGAAGACTTATCTTCCTGAGTTCAAATCCGACCTCAGACCACGTCCTAACCATGTGACCTTGGGCAAGTCACTTAACCCTGTTTGGCTCAGTTTCCTCATTTGGAAAATGGCCTAGAGAAGGAAGTGGCAAACCACTCCAGCCAGCATCTTTGCCAAGAAAACCCCACATGGGGTCACGAAGAGTCAGACACGACTGAAATGACTGAACAACAAGGTCGCCACGCCTCCAGTCTCTCCCCCACATTGCTGCCAAAGGGACACCCTCTGAAGCACTCATCGGATTTCATGCCTCTTCTCAGAAGCTTCTAGAGGTCCTCTAGCCTAGCCGTTTTCAAGATCAAGTTCAAGCACCTCCAAGCTTTTCTGCTGGTTACCATCCTGTCTTCGATTTATGTAAATGTGAAAATGTAAAGCACTGCAACAGAAGGGATAGTTTCAATTTTTGGTCTTTATCCCTAATGTCTAGTTCGGTTCCTGGCATGTACTAGGCACATAATAAATGCTTGGAGATTGATTGATTGGTTGCATCTAGGATAAAACACAAACTTCACTGTTTAGCTTTTAAAGCCCTTCACAATCTGGCTCCAACCTATCTTTTCAGACTTAGTGAACATTAATCTCCTTTACACACTCCAAATTCCAGCCAAGTTGGCCTTCCTTGTTTGCTCTTTCTCGCAGGACATTCCATCTTCCATCTGTGAGCCTTTGCCCAGGCTGTCCCCCATGTCTCTCTCTTCTCATCCCCTCTTTTTCCTTTCCTTGGCATCGCCAGTCATGTTGACCTTTGTCCTGCTACTGGACCTCAATGACTCTGGAAGAGAGAGTGAGGCTGACAGGACTTTGCGGAGCTCTGCCTCACTTAAGTCCAATCCACACGCAAGTCATGACATCACTCATGAACTCATGAACTTTAGAACAAAGGATCCATAACAGTAAGGATCCCTAGCTTCCTTCCAGGCTCAGGCAAAGTACCAGACTCCTACAGCATGGGCCTCTCCCAATCCTCCATGAACCCTCTGCTCTCACATCACTTTGCATCTACTTTATATCAATTATATATTGAATTTTCTGTCAACATGTTCTTACCTCCCCTCCCTCCCAAAAAAACCCAAAACTGTGTGTGAAAAGATTAGCTCCCTGAGGGCAGGGTCTGTTCCATTTTTGGTTTTGTAATGC
Organism: Vombatus ursinus; assembly: GCF_900497805.2. Taxonomy (NCBI): domain Eukaryota; kingdom Metazoa; phylum Chordata; class Mammalia; order Diprotodontia; family Vombatidae; genus Vombatus; species Vombatus ursinus. Next base: position 162,935 of record NW_020954844.1, read on the forward strand.
TACCTTTTGGTTTAAAAGCTGAATGAACAGATTTGCACTTGGAAGGAACTGCAGAGCAGAGCTGATTTGCCTGAAGTCCCAGGCCATGATGTAAGTAGCAGAAGATGTTTCTTTAGATCCAGTTGGGCTTCTCCAAAGTTCTAGAGAAGCAGGTCTACAGCCCACGCTCCCTTTCACCCCACCTGAAGTGGGGACGATGAGTAAACTTGTGGGCAGGAGAAAGCCAGGTTTCTCTTTAATGATTAAGCCAAAGATGATTTTTTGGCATGGTTTTTGCCTTCAACTACCTAGGTTGCCCTGGCTGTACAGACAGTCAACAAGCATGTTGCATTCTACCCCATTCATCCTCATCGGAAGATCTACATACTTTGTTCCAGCCAAACTCGAACTTACCATTCCCCAAACTTGGCATTCCATCTCTGGCCTTGGTGCCTTGGCATCACCTCCTCCCTGCCCCCATGCATGGAATGCATTCCCTTCTCATGTATGCCTCTTAGAAATCCAAACTCACCTCCTGCAGGAAGTCTTGTCTGATTCCCCCCTAGTCTTACCTCCTCAGCAAATTCTTAAGGAGATCTTGATCTCTCTCTTTTGTTTCATGGGTTGTGCTTACCAAACTGCATAAATGATCCCAAGCTTCCCATGAAAAGGAAAGGCTCATATTTTTAACATCCACATTCCACTGCTATCTTGGTATTGGGGCAATGAAGACTTTGTATACAACAAGCACAAAATAATTAAATAAGACTATCACACAAAGGGCAATTGAAGAGGTTACGGTGGACAGCAGTTAACTGCAACATTTAACTCATGAGAAACTCTAAAGAAAAGAAAGACATGTCATCCAGAAATTGAATGACAGCAAAAGAGAAGATGGGCTGGTCACAAGGCAAGGCGATGACAAGGGATCGTGGTGCCCTTAAGATGGCGCCAGAAACTGAGGAAGGCCACCAGCATGGTGGGTGGACTCCCTGTGGAGATCCGCAGCTGCCGCCCTGCCTGGTTTCAACTCTACAGAACAGGCTGGCCCTCCCAGGTTAAACTCATCACCTCTAATCTCCATGACACCGTGCGGCTAATTTAAGCTTTGATTGGCACCACCTTTGTCTGCCTCCCCTCCTCTCCTCTCCGATTGGAGGGTAGACTACCAAGCTCCTCCCAATGCCTTCCTTTATAGACGGAGAAACTAGACTCTCAGCTCCTTCCGCTTTGCATCTCCTGCCCTGACTGGTTTCAACTCCATGGAAAAAGATGTTCCGGTGCTGGGTACTCCCTCGTATCCTGTCTCCCCACTCCCTTTCCTGAATCCTTTTGTATATTGTCTACCACATTAGATTATAAATGCCTTGAGGGCAGGGACTGTCTTTTATTACTATTAATTGTATCCCTAGCATTGAGTAGAATTCCTGGCATATAGTAGGTGCTTAATAAATGCTTATTGGATTGCATTTATTTGATCTGTATAAAACTAGCACAGCAGGGGCTGGCTTCGGAGATGAGCAGGTATTTACATTACTGGAAGGCACTCTAAAATCCAATTACTATCTGTTTACTGTTGTATATTCCTCTCCCCCTCTCCCCACAACAGAATGTAAGCTGCTTATAACTTTATATTTCTATTTCCTGTGCCTTGAATACAGCAGGCACTTAATAGTCAATCAGTCAGTATGCATTTATTAAGTACCTACTATGTGCCTACAATCGTTGGACTGGCTTAGATTGGCTCTCATTTCTCTAGCTAAGGAGTCTCCCTTGCTGGGTAGTGTTTCAGGTTTCTTCTGTGTCCAGATTTTGGCTGCCCGTCTGGATATGCTGCAGTTGTAAAAGGGCCATGTCCCACTCCTTGTGTTTCTCTTGATGGATCGGTTCAACACTTCCAGGACCGTCCAAGGCTCGTTAAGCTCGGTCTCCATCTAGAAGAGTGAAGCCTTCCAGAAAAAATCCAGGGAAAAGTCCCTATTCTGCTCCAACCCAACTTGCAAACTTGATGTCCTGGAAAATTTGAAAATTCTTGGTTTAAGACATTAAAACAAAACCTGAATAGAAGCTCTAATACCTAAGGTAATTGGCACATTGTTATTTAGGTTTGGATTCAGACGACGTGCCACTCTTCCTACCTTTTAGTGTGTGATTCTGGCCAAGTCACTGAACCTCTTTGAAAATCAGTTTCTGCTTCCAGAAAATGGGCTCATCATACCTGGCTGGTCCACCTCACGGGCATATGAAAGCTCTCTGAATAACTATGATGGACTCAAAATAAGGTATAACTACATGTTATTACTGGGCCTTTACTTACTATAAACTCCAGCATTATTATGATTGCTGCACATTAAAGATGTGAGGACATAGGACGGATTTCATTTGCTCCTTCTATTTGTAAGTTTCTTCCTACTGACTTTTGATGAATGAATGAAAGAATGAATAAGCATTTCTTACGTGCTTACAACATGTGAAACAATGGGGACACAAATACCAAAGACGGTCCCTTTGCTCCTTTTTCTAATGGGGGAGACAACACATGTAGATCTAGAACAGAGGGAGGGGAGCGTCCAGGGACGATTTCAGGGAGCCCATGAACTAGGATGAGAATGTGATTGCTATTGTCTATGATCCATTGCATTTTAATTTTTTGCCTTTAAAAATATTATTCTGAGAAGGGACTATTTGCTGGGTGATGTTGATACAAGGACAAAAATGAAATGGCCCTTCCATCAAAAAGCTGACGTTCTGTTGGCTCCGGTCTGATGATAAAGGCCAAACTCATTAACGAGGTACACAAGGACTCTACAATTTGGCCTCAAGGAAGGTTAGTGGCAAGAGCCCTAGATGTGATGTCAGAGACCTGGGTTCAAACCCTGGTTCTGCAGCTGCGCATGTATAAACTTCGACATCACTCATCACCTTCATGCCTCAGTTTCCTCCTCTGTAAAATGTTGTAAATGTCAATGTAAAATGTGTTGGCTTAGATGGCCTCTAAAGTCCTTTTCTGGGGGGCAACTTTCTGCCAATTATTTACATTTCTGAATTCTCCATCTCGGCTATCTCACAAACATATCTTGCCTCTTTCCAGCTCCATGGTTTGGCTCATACTGTTTTCCTCCACCATGGACTACCCTAGCCTTTTTCATTGCCTGCTCATCCTTTGAGATTCAGCTTAATGCTCTATTTCCTGTGAAACCTCTGAACCAACCAGTAACATTTATGATATGTATTATACTTCGACCACATAAACATATAATGCTTTGTACAACTTCTTGTAGCTAACAGAATGGAAGCTTCCTGAGGGTAGGGACTGTTTCATTTTTGCTTTCCTATCCTTGATGTCTAGGTCGTGTCTTCTTGACTCTTAAGTCCAATACTTTTTCAACAGCCAATAAGACCTGCTAGTAACCAGGTAGTTTTTCAAAGGTTGCACAATACGAAATATTGTCAGGTTCATGGCAGATTCTGAGATTCTCTCTAGAAAAGCCCTCCCTCCTGCAAGGTAGTTGTGAGGCCCCTGAACAACACAACACAACCCCCACTAATTTCTCTTTTTTTCAGATGACCATGTTCTGCAAGATGTGAAAAGGTCAGAAAAGTCCACTAAGACCCAGGCAATATTTCACCTGTAAGAAGATTAAAAAAATGAGCCATCAGAAGAAGCAGAAATGGCTGATAAGAATGGTTCAAAAAAATGAACCCCATTAGACAAATATGTAGGTAGTAAAAATTCAATTCAGGGAGTTATTTTTTCCTTTCTCCTTTATGCTACTTTTCTAAAAAGGAGTGCTTTTTCTATCTTCTGGACGATATGAAGGACACTAAGACTAGAAAACAATGATTTTTTGGTTTTGTTTTGTTTTTTTAACATGTAAGATTCACTTGCAGTTCACTGACTGTCCAGCTCTTCTGTCTCAGGGTCAGAGATCTAACCTGCTTGATGACTTCTAGGACTCTGGACACTGATTGAAGAATAAGACCTTCAATCGTTAAATGAATATTTATAGAGTCATAGGATTGATAATTAGAAGGGGCCTTAGAGATCAAATCTAACACCATCATTTAAAGGATGAGAAAACTGAGACCTGAGAAATGAAGGGAATAATCCAAGATAGCACAGGTAAAGTCAACAGCAGAGGCAATATTGATGCCTCAGTGCCCTGACTACAAAGCTAGCTCTCTTTCTACTCTTCCACATGAGGTTTCTTGAGTGCCTACAGCACACAAGCTCTATGTGAGGGGCTGTGAAGGATCATAAAGACCTACAAGATATTGGTCTCTCAATGAGTTTACAATCTGACTCCTAATGCTCAATTCAACGGCCTTACTCAGCACCCTCTTTGAGCCACCTGCAGGTTTGGACACTGTTGACCATGTTCCCCTCCTGGACACTCTCTGAGCCCCCTCAATTTCAGAGAAATTGCTTTTTTGTTGGTTCTCCTCCTACCAGTCTTAACACATTTTCTTGAGTCTCTTTTGCTAGATCATTACCCATTGGCTGCCTGTTAATGGTGTCCCAATGCTCTGCCTTAGGTCCTCTTCCCTATTTTTTTCCCAGTGGGGATATCATTTGCTCCCATGAGTTCATTTATAATCTTTGTAGATGACAATGAAAATTATATCTTTTCCAGATCTAATCTCTCTCTAGAATTTTAGGTCCAAATCCTGAATCATCTTTGATAGCATCACTTGGATGTTCCAGTGGCATCTCAAACTCAATGTCAACTTTTTCATGAAAATCATCTATTCTGCCATTCTCCCAGGCTTAGCACGTTGTCATATCACTTCTTTCTGCTTATCTTGATTTTCATGACCAAAATTTAATTATAGTTACTTATAGGTAACCTCTTATTTCCTAGTTCAGTCTTGTTCTACAACACCTCTCCCATCTGCTTCTTTCTTTCTACTAATATGCTCATCCACCCAGTTAAGGACTCCATCACCTCTCTCTTACCTTAACTATTTTAATAATCACCCAACTGGTCCCCCTGACTTCCATAGTCTTTCCCTTCTACAACCTATTCTCTACATGGGATTTTTTTTTTTTTTTTTAGGCAATTGGGGTTAAGTGACTTGCCCAGAGTCACACAGCTAATAAGTGTCAAGTGTTTGGTCTGAAGCCGGATTTGAACTTGGGTCTTCCTGACTTCAGGGCCGGTGCTCTATCCACTGCGCCACCTAGCTGCCCCTCTACATGGGAACCAAAGACATCTCACTCAAGTACATATATTTCTAAGACATACTTCGAGTCCCCAAGCTTTCAATGGCTCCCTATTACCTACAATATAAAATACAAATTCTCTAGCATGTAATTCAAGGTGCTCCACAATCTAGCTCCAATCTACCAATTCGGCCTCATTTCACGCATTCTATATTCCAGCCAAAATGATTATTAGTGAACATGATTTGATGCTTCACTTCCTGCCTTCATGTGCTCACAAAAGCCATATTCCCCTGCTTAGAATGCACTTCCTTTCTCACCACTGCCTGTCAACATCCGGATCTTCCTAGAAAGCTCAATTCAGAAATCTCCATTGTAGCCCCTTCTGGGATCTCCCCAGTTGTTAGTGCTTTCTGCCTTCTTAAATTATCTTGGATTTACTTATCTATGTGCCTTTTGTATCCTAATATTAATGATGATAGTTAGCATTTATATAGCACTTTAAGGTTGGCAAAGTGCTTCACATATATCTCATTTGATTTTCCCAACAACCCTGAGAGGTAGGTATTGTTATTTCCCTCTTATACAAATGAGGAAACTGAGGTTATCAGAGGATAAGTAACTTATTCATTATTGTACAGATAATACGTGTACTAGGCTAGATTTGAGTTCAGGTCTTGCTGACTCCAAGGCCAGCTCTAGCCACTGTGCCACCTAGGGGCTTCTACCTGAAGAGTAGAATGTAGCTCCTTCTCCTTAAGATCAAAGACTAATTTTATTTCTCCCAGAACTACTGTGCCTTGAATATAGTAGGTGTCAATCAATCAAACCAACCAGCTCTGAAGCAAGAGGAGGGGGCAAGTAGTCCTAGTTCAGACAGTTGAGTTGGGAGGCATAGAAATGACTGAGAAGGTCAGCATCAAACCTTTAGTTAGTCAATAATTTATTAAATGCCTACTGGATGCCAGGCACTCTGCTCGGCAAGCAAAGATCAGGACGACTGCAGATGGCCCTGGATGCAGAAAGACAAACGCAATCCCTGCTCCTCAAGAAGCTCACATTCTATTGTTGGAGGGTATGCATAAGATATATAGAGTAGAAAGAAGGTTGGAGTGAATGAATAAAAGGGAAGAAAAAACTGGAAGCAGCCAGGGGCACGAAGGAAGGGCTTCTGCAGAAGGTGGGATCTGAGCTGAGCCTTGAGATAGAAATGAGGGGGCAGAACATTCCAGGCATGAGGACAAACAGGGCAAAGGCATGCAGGGAGGAGATGGTGATTTCTGGGCAAAGAACCTTAAGATGGCCAGGCTAGGTGGATAATAGGGTGGATAGAGGAGAGTAAGGTATAAGAAGACTGGTGACAGTGACAAAAATCCAACAATCCCTGACCTCAAGAAGGTTACACACTACCTGTGGGAGAAATAAAGAAACATCTCAGTCTCTGTCTCTCTAAGTCTTAAAAAAAAAAAAAAAGACGCAATTTGATTTTGTGGGGAAAGTACTAGCAACTGGGGGGCTCAGGAACGGAGCGATGAAGCCTGAGCTGAGCCATTAAGGACACCAGGGACCATGAGTGACAGATATTCTTAATAAATATTTGTTGAACTTAATCTAGGGGGCGAGGAGGAAGATAGTTTTATTTTTCTCTTTTGTACCCCAGTACCTAGCATTTTCTTTTTCTCTCCTGTACCCCAGTACCCAGCACTTAGCCTGGAAAGTGACCCATGCTTTCCATTTAATTGCAAGGATTATAAGATTCTAAATGCTTAGTTTTCTGCTTTTGTAAACAAAATTGTTAACAAATTGTAAACAATTGTTGAATTGAATTGACACAGTCTTTCGGCCATTCCAGACCCCCTGCACTGAATCACTTGCTGGTTTTGTGTAGGTCTCTACCTTTCCCTCCAGTAAGAGCTTAAGTTCTATGAGAACAGATTCTGTCTCAAACATTTCTTATGTGCCCCATTGTACTTGGCATAAAGATACACTGGAAAGTCCTTGCTGAATTGAGTTAAAATAGTAATGAAGAATTTCCTATGGACAGATACCCCAAATTCAAGTAATCTATTAGGCCTATTTAAGACTAGATGTCTGGCTTTTGCCATCTTGTGTCTAGCTCCTGGGACTGGAATGATCTTCTTTGCTGGAATGAATATCCAAGTAATGTCAAACATAGCCCAAGGCATGCCTATGCCTCAGAGAAGACAACCTGGTTAGTGATGGTTACTCATCTACCTCCTCTTCTCCTGATTTGGGAGCCAAGCTAATTAATGGAGCTGTGGTAAAGGCATCGTGCTGGGCTACTGGGGCTTTAAGCCTCGGTCTATAGGGAATGACAGGAGCTAACAGAGCCTTCCTTCAGGCTCCAGCACATTCTTTAATTAATTGGGAGTGATTATCACACTGCATAATGCTGTCTGATCTTGTATGCAGCGTTCTCGCCTCTAGGTTATCTTCTCATTCAATAACGTCATATTCCATAATGTGAGTTCACCAGGACTATACAATGGGGCTGTCCTTGAGGATGGCGGTGGAAATGGAAAGCCAAGTACAAAGAAAGGCCCAGACAAGCCAGGGCTAGACAGAGTTTGGTGCTGTCTTAGACTAGTTTACAAGTGATCTTGAGGGAAATTTTATAGAGAAGGTGGAATGGTATGCCTCACTTGTGATTCTATTTGGGGTCCAGAGGAAAAAAATTAACATTTAAGTTTGGTTGAGGGTTCAGCCACTTGGGGAGACGCATCAATAAATCCAATCCACATGCTTTTATTAAGCATTTACTGTATACCAGGCACCAGAGGTGGGCTAAAGCCAGCTCATACTGGCCTGAGAATCAATTGTTAAAATTTCAGTGTGAGCATTTACACCTTGGAAATTAGCAAACATTATAAATCAGGGCTTGATTTATTGTTTTGTTAACTGGCTAGACTTAATAAAACGACAGAGAAAACGTTCATAATGGAGATTAAAGTTAAAAAGTATGTCGTGCATTCGGTTTCCCCTCTAGTTGTTAAACATTTACCACCCTGTCCCTGCCAGGTATTGTGATAGATGCCGGTGGCACAAAGACAAAAATAATAGTCCATGGCCTCAAGGAGCTTATATTCTATCAGAAGAAACAACATGTACTTAGGTAGAGAATAAACAGAAGGTAATAGGGAGTTGAATTAGCTATATTAGGAGCTGTGATGATTAGCAATGTCCTCATTTAGGGGCTGGTGTCTCAGTTAAGCTTTGAAGGACAGTAGGGATTCTAAGCAGCAGATAGAAGGAAGGAGAGCATTCCGGCAAGGAGGGGCCAGCCTGTGCACGGACACAGAGAGATGGCAGATAGAATGTCATGAGGAAGAAACAGTAAGATAACCAGTTTGGCTATACCATAGAATGTCTGAGGGAGGGTAATGTACAATAAGGCCAGACCTGGGCTGTGAAGGGCCTTAAATGCCAAGCAGAGTATTCAATGTCAGAGATAATGGGAAATGGACAGGAACGGAAGTAACACGTTGCAACTTGGGCTGCAGGAGGATTACTTCAGCACCTCCATATCTGGAAGAAGGGCCAAAATACCCCACGATTTGAAGGTAAAAACTTGAAACTCTACAGTAAACAGCAAAACTTTGCAGGAGATTTCATTGACAAAAATGGGCCTGGGAATTTCTAAGTTTATGGATATTTTTTCCTCAGTGGGAGGAGAAGCTGGAATGCATCCCAGGTATTGAGGAGACAGGAAGCAGGGTCTGTGTGTAATCAGAGGGAACAGGAAGGGGGCTTATCTCAGGTCTGTAAAATACACAACACAAAAATGCTTGGAGCTGCTGAGGTCTTCGTCTTGGGCAGGGATTCCAAAGATCTTGGCGGCTCTGATCTGCAAGACCGTTCCCTCCAGAGCACTCAGAGAGAGCCCGTCCAAAGTAAACAACTCCTGGGCATGAGGAAATGGGAAGTATTTGGACAGGCTCCCTTTGTAGTTCCGGGGAGAAATATTCTCGTAAGAGGGAAGCAATGGAGACGAGGGCCAGCGTACTAGACGGCAGCCCATGGGGAAGACGCTGCCCCAGACTCTGCCCAGTCTTGTGATCTGCAATTAGGAACTGGGTTCAAATCCTAATTCTGTCTCGTGGGAACACGAGCAAGCTACTTAAGAGTCTCGGGGTGCCAGTTTTTCCCACCTGCAAAATGAGATGACTTGGCCTTTCCTGATAAGCTTAGCTTCTAGCATTCCCTCATTCCTCTAGAATTGTTTTTAACTAACTTATTTAGATGGGCACACATTGATTGTGATCCTGCGGAAATGGCCTTCGTAGCAGCCCAATTTCTCCAATGATGAAAAGCAGCAAGTGATAGTGGATAAAACACTGCTGAGTTCAGGGATAATAATAATAGCTAACATTTATATAAGGCCTATCATATGCCATGCACTGTGCTAAGCACTTTACAATTATCTCGTTTAACCCTCAGAGGTAGGTGCTTTTATTTACTGAGTTTATATTACATTTATTACATCACATTAATTATTAACTACATTACATTAATATTGCATTTTATAGCTGAGGAAACTCAGCAACAGAAACCAAGAGACTTGCCCAGAGTCACACAGCTAAAATAAGTGTCAGAGCTTGCATTCGAACCTAGGTCTTCCCCCACGTTCTACCCTCTGCACCATCTAGCTGCCTCTAAAATGAGTTGGGTTCAAATTCTCTTAACTACAATGAGCAAGAGCCAACACTCTAAGGTCAACAGAATCACAGGCGGTAATGCCAACAATGTCTTGAAAAAATTAACAAAAAGAAAGAACCCTTTATTTACAGTGTCAAAATATTTATAGACACATATGAAATATAATTCTTTATTGTTACTCAGTCATTTTTCAGTCACGTCCGACTCTTTATGACCCCACTTGGGGTTTTCTTGGCCAAGACACCATTTCCTTCTCCAGTTCATTTTACACACGAGGAAACTGAGGCAAACAGGGTTAAGTGACTTGCTCAGGGTCACACAGCTAGTAAGTGTCTGATGTCAAATTTGAAGTCAGGAACTCCTGACTCCAGGCCTGGCATTCTATCCACTATGCCACCTAGTTGCCCATTTGCACCCCTACCCCCAACCAGTATAACAACTGGAAATAGTCACAATTTCCAATGATAAGGGGATGGCATGATGAATTGTGATATATTCAGAATGACCTACTAGAATATTAAGACTGAAAAGTATGGTGTTGAAAGACTAAAAAACCCACTGGATTTGGAGTGTTCAAATCCCTCCTCTGTCTCTTTCTAACTGAATGACCTCAGGTAAGTCTTTTAACCTCTGGGCCTCAGTTTCCTTCTCTATAAAATGAAGGGGTCAGATTAGATGACCACTAAGATGGACTTCCATCTTCATAAATGATGAAATGGGAAGTTTTATGAAACCTTGCAAAAGGAAGAAAGGTGAGCCAGAACATCTATAGAAAAAGCAAAACAAAATAATAAATCACTGTGGAGATAGGACTAGCCAAGAAGCTAGTGAAAATGGAACACAAACCTTTGTGGTGATGAGATCACAGATTTCAAGCTGAAAGGGACCTCAGAGGACAGAGCTGTACCCAAGGTCACACTAATAGTAACTACAGAGCTGGGAATTTGAACCTAGGTTCTCATAGTATACAAAGGTCAGGATGACTTTACTTTCACTTTACACATGTCAGATTGATGCCATTGTCCAAACCCAGTGGGGGCTCAGGGTGGTGTCTTATACTCTACAGAAGACTTCTGTTGAACCATTTACAGCAGGACTCAAGGCCAGGTTTCGAACACAAGACCTATCCACCCTAAAGCCTCCTCCATGTTCTCCTCCTCCTGTCTTGGCTTTCTTTGGCTGTAACACCTAGGAGCTGTCTGTTGCCTAAAAGTTTAGCTCTTCCCCTACTCAAAGACACCCTAGGATGAACAGCATCTTACTCACTTTATATCTATTAGATTGGAAACTCCTCCAAGGCAGAGACCGTGTCTTATTTACCTCTGGGTCTCTCGTAGCACCTGCGTGGAAAGGACTAAGGGAGTTGACCGGTGACTCGGTCAGTATGGGGAACTCTAACTACCAATGTAGAATGGCCCCTTCTCTGAAATGAAGTAGAAGGAGTCTAGGACTAGAATCAGGAAGACCTAGGTTTGAATCTAGCCTCAGACACTATTTGTATTACTCTGGGCAAGTCACTTAACCACAATTGGCCTCAGTTTCCCTCTCTGTAAAATGGGGATAATAAGACTGCCCACCTCCCAGGGTTGTTGTGAAGTGGTTTGCAAACTTAAAGTGCTACACAAACGCTCTCTATTATTACTGTTGTTCTTGTCATTAATTGAGCCCAGCCCTTAGCAAAGTACCTGGCACACAGTTGGCACTTAATACATGTTTATTGATTGAGCTGATTATCCAGGGTCACTGAGTCAGTCTACATATCAGAGGCAGAACTTGAACCCAGGATTTCCTGGCTCAGTGAGCTGCTGACTCTCGACTATAACACACTGGAAGAGGCAATTCATCAAAGTCGGCTGAATTGACTTGAATCTACTGCAGACTCCTTAGGGAGATTCTCCATTGGTCTGAGCTAATATGACTTCACAGTATCTTCTTCAAAAGCTGACTGGGAAAGGGAAAGCTAGGTGGGGAAGTGGATAGAGCACTGGCCCTGGGGTCAGGAGGACCTGAGTTCAAATATGGCAGCAGACACTAACTAGCTTTGTGACCTTGGGCAAGTCACTTAACCCTGTTTGCCTCAGTTTCCTCATGTGTAAAATGAGCTGGAGAGGGAAATGGCAAATTATTCCAGTATCGTGGCCAAGAAAACCTCAAATGGGACCACAGTTAGATATGACTGAAATGACTGAACAACAACAAAATCAACAGAGAAGGCATTAGTATTTAAGGGGGTCTGTCTCCATGACAGACAGTGATACATAGTGGATAGAGAGCTGATCGGTGAAGCCAGAAAGCCCTAGGTTCACGTCCTATTTCTGACACAGAAGTACTCTAGCCAATACTCTAGTCAACTCTGAGGTGACAAATTGTAAAGAAGGTGCCAATCTACAACTCCTAAGACAATGAAATCACAAGTCCAATGTCTGTCCAAAGTCCTAATGAGAAAGTCTATAGTCTTTTAGGGTTTATAGGGAATTTTATTATAATATTACTGGAAGAAAGCTAGTGTAAGTGCTATTATTCAAATTTTACAGATGAGGGAAACTGAGGCTTAGAGAGGATAAAGGGATCAGCAAATGGTTATATGAAAGGAATAAGTGTTGAGCCTCAGATTTAAACCCACGTTTCTTGGCCCCTTTTCCACCACAGATTTACAACTCTGAAGCAAAACACACTGAGGTGTAGACAAAGATATGACTCTGAGATTGGAGATGGATGGGACCAATCTTGCCGGGTGCTGGGTAGCTTTTGGTTTTTCTAGGACAGATGTGACATTTGAGGGGATTGTAGAGGCCAGATGGCTTTCGTGACAGAATTTCAGGTGATCCTCAGCAGCAAGTGGATGTGAGCAGCTAAGAGGACAACAAGGAAAACAGCCTTATAGGGCATCTTATCTTATCCTTGGCTTCATGGGTAATCTCTGAGAGAAGCAGCTTGGAACAAAGATTGTACAGTTAATATTCACTGCGTGGAGGTCCCACTCCCCGCCCCCAGAAAGGTTTTAATTTCAACGTGTTTCCTGATAGAAAATCTGCTGCAGTTGGAGATGTTTTGTACAAAGATCAAGAGAAGTCCCCATGTATGTCTCTCAGAGCTAGTCTTAGGTGGCAGAAATTATTAGATCAAGTGCCACTGAGTAGCATTCTGTTCTATTACAAATGTTTAATCGATGACTTTGGTGAAGATACAGAAGACATACTTAACAAGTTTATGGATAACATGAGTCTGGGATGGAGAGATAACCAATACATTTAGTTGAATGAAATGAGATGGAAGAATTTTGGTAAATTTTCTGGGTCAAATCTTAAAGGAGGAAATTTAATAGGAATAAATGTGAAGTCCTACAATAAGATTCAAAAAATAAATATTCTAAGTCCATGGTTGAGGTACAGCTTCATAGTCCATGTGGAAAAAGATGAAATGAGAGTTTTTATTAAGCATAATGATAATATAAGCCAATAGTATTATGTTGCTGTCAAAAAATGCAAAGGGATTCATCTTACGGACAGAGAGGGTCCACAGATAACTTCTTATGTCCTTTCCAACTCTGGGTTTCAATGATTGTAAGTCTTTAAATGGCCATAAAATACACAGAGAAGGGAAAGCCATTCCCTAGACTTTATACAATCTATATTCTAGTCAAATTAGACGTCACAGTGTTCCTTCAATTTGATATTCGGCCTCCGTTCTCCGTGCACGTCACACCTACCTCCCAGAATCTGTTCTGTCTTCTAAGACTTGGTTCAGGTGCTGCCTTTGCTGCCAAGTCCTCCTGGATCACCTTCCCACACTGTTAGAGTTCTTTCTCCCTCTACTCAGATTGCTTTGTATCAACTTAACTGCCACTACATCATATTTCTTCCAGAAGAATGGAATTTTCTTAAGGGCCGGCACTGTATCTATTCTAGGTGCTGGAGATTAAAAAATAAAACAAAACAAAATAGTCTCAGCCATTGTGATGTAGCGGAGGTGATGAGTGCCCACTAACAAAAAAGGGAATCAGAAATTAATTCATATGTAGGTAGAGGATCACGGGATTTAGTGCCAGATCTGACCCTGGAGGTTCCGTCGTACAATCTTCTCATTTTACAGAGTGGAAAATTGAGGCTCAGAGCTCTTAGGTGACTTGCTCCAGGTCAAAAAGGTAGTATGTGGTACAGCTCAGGCTTGAACTCAGATCATCTGTCAAAAATCCAGTGTGACTCCTGAGTAGCTATGGTGAAATGAATCCTGGCTCTGAAGTCAGAGGGTCTGGACTGACATCCCGGTTATTACCTGTGGGACTATGGAGAAGCCATTTCACTTGTGTGGGTCTGAGTTTCTTCATTTCCAAAATGAGTGTCCGTCGACACCTATGATCTTATGATAATTCAAATAGCTAGCATTTATATAGAGCTTTTGATCATCACAACCCTATGAGGTAGGAGCCCAATTTACAGATGAGGAAACTGAGGATATGATCATCTTTCTGCGAGGCCTTATTCACAGAAAGTGAAAGGACCCAGGTGAGGTTTACATAGGTAATATTAATATCATAGGCAGCACTGAAATAGCAGATTTCTATTACAACATGGGGACATAAGAAAGCTACAGAATGGGGTAAATTAGATAAACTTGGAAACTGTGCAACATATGTAAGTGTTTCTAAAAAATCATTGGAGAGGAGTGTTCAGGAGTCTGAGATGAACAGGGAATCTGAGGACAAATTCAGAGCTTAGATATTCAAGCTACTGACCAACATTATCTCAGAACAACCTTGCTAAGATATTACCGCCAGTCTACACTGTGAATGTCTCCAACCCAGCTGTAACATTGGGAGACCAAGTGGATGAAATGAGGCCAGTTCAGCCTCAGATCCATTCTTGTTTCTCTCCCTGACAGAGTTTTAACTGGGGAATTTTTCACCACGGAGAACATGAGCTTAGAGTTGGGGAAGGAGAAATCAAGGCAGACCTGGAAGGGAGAGCTCTGATTCTCAGGTAAGCCAGAAGGGGGGTGGTATATCATAGTACCAAAGCCCTGGGGTGGGAGGTGGGGAAGGAGTCCCTGAGAATCAGTTTTGTTTGTTTTATCATATGGTGCTCAGTGATGGAAAAAATGTACCCTCATCAATGCTAGGACCCCATGGCAAGGCCTCGTGACCTATGTTAAGTTGTTTCTCTCGAACCTGGTAACATTAAGTACTTCCTACGTGCAAGTCAGGGTTTTTTTTTGTTTTTGTTTTTGTTTTTTAATGGAACCATTAATGACATTAGTATTGGGCAGCTACATGGTGATAGAGTGCTAGGCCTGGAGTCTGGAAAACTCATCTTCTGAGTTCAAATCTGGCCTCAGACAATTACTATCTGTGTGACCCTGGGGAAGTCACTTCACCCTGTTTGCCTCAGTTTCCTCATCTGTAAAATAAGCTGGAGAAGGAAAGGGCAAACCACTCCAGTATCTCTGCCAAGAAAATCTCAAAAATGAGCTGGAGAAGGAAATAGCAAACCACTCCAGTATCTCTGCCAAGAAAACCCCAAATGGGATCAGGAAGACAGACACGACTGAAAAACGACTGAACAACAACAGTGGCATTAGTCATGGCACATCGATAATATGCTTCCAAGTCATGTATAGTAAAAGGCTCTAGGAGATGGGTGTGGTATTGCAGGCCTGTAAGCCCTGCCCCAGGTGGAGCTCTTGGGCATTCTGAGCCACAGTGGCCTAGCCAATTGGGCATCCGCTGTAATTCTCGCACCACTATGGGGAGCCCCCAAGGGCAGGAAACCAACAGGTGGCCTACAAGGGTTGGAAATAGAGCAATAGCAGGGCTGGGCCCATGGAAAGTCGCTCTACTTTCAGGCTGGGAGATAGATGGTAACCCAGCCTCAGAACCAAAACAAAACCAAAAAAACTCAAGGAACAGCAAATTCAGTTATGAGGACACTCAGATAATCAGAATGTTTGTTCTGCGCTCTCCTTGAAGACAAATGACTGCACAGCAAACCTGATAATCAATTGAATTCAACGAGCATTTTCCAGCACTATGTACCAAAGACAACAATGAAATGGTTCCTGCCATCTATGAGATTACGTTCTGCTGAAGATTTAGATTTTAATTTAAAAAAACAAACCTCGGTGATCTCTATCTACAATGTTGCTTCTGGTTCCTAAGATCATAAAAAATATTGTCTATATAGAACCGAGGGGACTTTCTCAGAGAAACTAAGGGACTTACCCAAGGTCACAGACTTAATGACGGACAGATGGCGGATCTGAACTGAGCGCCTCTGACTGCAAATCTGCCATTCTTTCTTTCCACTCAACTATGCTGCCTGCCAGGAATCAAGGAAAGTATTTCTGGTCTCAAAGTACAGGAAAACCTTTTCAATATGAATGACACAGGGCAGCCAGGTGGCCCAGTGCATAATGCATTGGCCCTGGGGTCAGGAGGACCTGAGTTCAAATCTGGCCTGAGAGACTCACTCACTAACTGTGTGACCCTGGACAAGTCACTTAACCTCAATTGTCTCCAAAAAGGAAAGCAAGGGAAAAATAAATAAATAATAAGAATGACAGTGGAAAAATGCATGGACCTGGGTTCAAACCCTCCTCTGGAAATCATACTTCCATTGTGACCTTAGACAAGTCACTTCTGTCTTACCTGTCAAATTAGGGAGCAGGGGAATGAGATGGCCCCCAAGGCCTTTCTAGTTGAAAATCTCCAATCACATCAAGCACTAGAAGACAGCCATTACATACCTCCCCAAAATCTCTTTTCCAAACTAAACATCCACTGTTCCTAGAGGTCTGTTAATTCTTTGGTTGCATGAATTAGGAGCAAAAAATGAAAGGTGTGGTGAGGCCTAGGGGGGCCTGGTATAAAGAAAACAAAAATTGGCTGGGTAGCCTCAGAAGGTAGGTGGCACCCCATCCCTGGAGGTTCTCGAGTCAAAGCTGAATCATCTGCTTGTAGAGAAGCTTATTCCAGGAAAGTTCTACAACACAACCATCTCTGAGATTCTGTCACTCTGGGAGCCCCAAGCAAGGTCCCTTTCCCCAGCTCTCAATCCCATGTCAAAGCTCAAGATGATGGTGACAACCCATGACTCTAGGGCTAGGCAGAAGAATGGCTCCACACTGCCATCTGGTGGCAACCTTCTCCCCCACAGTCTTCCTGCACTAATCTTTCCCTACAGTCAGGAGGGACTTCATTCCCTACACTGCACAGTTAGAAGTCATCCATCTAAGAGATCCTTTGGATTCAAGACCATAGATTTAGAGCAGCAAAGGACCTCAAAGCTCACTCATGTAGTTTGAAGTAGGAAAGTGATACCCAGAGAATGGTCAAGTGACTTGCCCAAGGTCACACAGGCAGATCTGACTTTCGAACCCAGATCATCTGCCTCCAACACAGTACTCATTCTGCTTGTACCCCACTTATAATAAATCGAGCCACCCCGAAATTCTCTGTAGATGATCCCAAGCTTATATGCAGGCAGTGGGGAGTAAGGGGGCGGCAAGCCAAGCCCACTGAGGTCCCCATCTGACCCCTCCGTTTGCCCCTTCGGAGTGATCTCCTTGGCATCTCCCTTCAGGAGTCTCCTGATGCTCCTTAACCCCCCCCCCCAATGGAAACAGGAAAGGATCTGATAGCAGGCATTCACACTTATCTTAGGCATCCTCAGCCTCCCAGATCTGTGCCTGCCCTGCTTGGGGGAGGACAAGGCCTTAGCTGGGCTGGCTGCAGCTGTTTGGTTTCTATTCCTGGGAGCTTCTGGAGGAAGCTGGGAGGAGACGGTCCAAGCCAGAGGAGCCTGCCTGCCCGTCCCATATGTAGTCAAGCAATATTCAGTAGCTCACATCTGCCAAGCCATGCCCCTCGCATTCCTACCTGAGGCCAGGTTACATTGCCTCTGTATATCGCCGACCCCCCAAAACAAGCCCCTTCCTCTCTGCCCTGAGAATCTTGGATGTATAATTTTCTAGTTTTTCTCATATTAGGTTGCTAGGTGGAAACTGGGATTTGAAATTAAGAAGTACTGAATCCAAATCCTACATCAAATATTTACTATTTGATTAACCCTAAGTAAGTCACTTAACTGCTCTCTGCCTCAGTTTCCTCATTTGTAAAAAGGGATGATAATGGCAACCACCTTACAGGGGGCATTGTGAGGATTAAATGAGATAACATGTAAAGTGCCTTGCAAACCTTACTGGATGTTTTTAGCCAATACTGATACCTTCCTATCATCCTGAACCACTTTTGAAATGACGTATATTTAATTTTATTTCTACAAGCCCTTATCTGCTAAGGATATGAAGCTGTTAAGGAAAAGAGACCTGAACGAACAAAGTCCCTGAAGGGACAAAGAAGTCCATGCTTAGGGTCAATGAGTGTGGGGGGTGTCCTTTTCTCAATCACAAGCACCTACTGTGTGTCAGGTGCTAGGGATAAAAAGACAAAAATGAAACATTTCCTGTTCTTGGGGAGCTTACATTCAGTAGAACCACAAGGGAGAAGGATAGGAGCTCATGGTAGGTCAATGAGTTCACATGTATGAGGTGGGTGTGCAAATGTAGGTTTACATGTACAAGGTTGGGTACTCTTTTTTTTTTTTTTGAGAACTTGTATGATGTCATAAGAAAAGGAACAAAGATAAGATTCCTGGATTTGGATGGTTGTGCTGACATTTAGCATAACCATGGGCAGCTCCCTTTAACTCTCTGAGTACTGGTTTCCTCATCTTTAAAATGGGGGTAACAATCCATCGTCATAACTCACTCTACAAAGATGTTGTAAGGAATGTACTTTGTAAACCTTTGAATAACAAGGTATTAGATTTAGATCAGGAGAAACCTTGAGCGTCATCTGGCTTAACGGAATGAGGAGTGAGTTAAGTGTCTGTGACGGACACAGCAAATGTCTCTGACAATGCTTAGGGCCCCCACCTCCATCTCTACCCCACCTCTCTAGAAGGGGGAATTGTGTTTCATCACCAAACAAGATTCATTGGAGGATCAGAGGATTAGGGATTTGAGGCTGAAAGAGATGTTAAAAGTCATTTAGTTAAATTGCTTCATTTTCTATGTATGAGAAAACAGGTTCAAGGTCACTTAGCTCCTAAATGACCAGGGTTTCTGACTCCCCATCCAAATTCAGGGCTCTTTCCACCGCAACAAGCTCCTGTCAAGTTCTAGGTACAAAGTTAGGAAGAAGCAGCTGAGAGTTTCCAGCCTAGAGAACACCCTCCACCTGTACAGATAACAACTAAGCTAAGACAGTTCTAGGGAGTTCCTTAAAGCTTGTAGAGGTTACCCATGGTCATAGAACTTCTCAAGGTCAGAAGCCAAATCTTAACCCGAGACGTCCTGATTCCAAACCCAGCATTCTATCTGTTAAATCATAGTGTTGGCAAACCGTGATATATTGTTCTCCTGGTATTCCGTCTACTTCAACTCTGGATCAGTTCATACAAATCTTTAGCACTTTGCAGAATTCTTCATACTTACTCATCATTTCTTTCAGCAAGCTAACATTTCACTCTATTCATGTCCAACAATCTCTTTAGCCATTCCCCAAATCGATGGGCATATTTCCAGTTCATTGGGAAGCACCGGATCGGTGTGAGTCATTTGGACATTGGATCTACCTTTGTGTTTGGGTTCTGGGGAGGGTCGAGGGCTGTAATCAACTCCTAGAACACAATGAGGGCCAGGACTCCTACCTAATGACCCTGACAGTGCTAAATTGCAATGAGAGATGACGACACGTAAGGAAACCAAAGGGAAATGAAAACTGCAATGTCATTTTTTCCCACCCAAGTTCACAGATTCCCTGAAATCTACCCATGATCTAGGCTCCATGGAATGCAGGACTAAGAACCCCTGTTCTAGGCATGGGGAAGAAAGGGTAGAAAAGGCAGGAGGAGGATTGGGGTATAAGGAGGAGCCCAATAAAATGAGGCAGTTGGAGAGGAGATCCTCTTGGGTTCCGTCTATCTCCAGCCCTTTGATCTTATGATCCAGTTTGGTGTGGAATAGAGAGCATGGAAAGATGCAGGAATAATTCACCACCGGTATAAATCTTTTTAGTTTTGCTTTTCTTTGAACAACTTTGTATGTTCTGGGTGGCAGCAGAAGTGTCCTTGGCTCACTTTGATATTTAAAGCTTAAAGTCATGGAATTTTCAGAGCTATAAGGGGCCTTCATAGGATCAAAGATTTAGAACTGGAAGGGAGTCCAGGTCATTAAGACACCTCCCTCTCATTTGACAGACAAAGAAACTGAGGCACAGGAAGGATTAGGGACTCATTCAGGATCATATAGTGTCTGAGGCAGAATTTGAACTCGTTTCCCTGACTCCCCATGTAGAGTTCTATCCATTACAGGATTGTCTCTCTGGTTTAAATCTGTACCCAATGATGGAAACTCTTCTTTAGTATCCTGAAGAGTTGGTCATGAATGAATGAATAGATAATAACGCCCTTACTATGTGCCAGGAAGATACAAATAGAAGCAAGGAAGACAGACCTTGCCCCAAGGAGCTGACATCCAATGGCAGGAAAGGGGATTCATAAAAGGAAGCTAGAGAGCGGGGGAGGGCATAAAAATCTGGGTTGGGAAATGGCGTAGGAGTGACATAGAGGCCAAGTATGGGGCAAGGCAGAGAGAAAAACCCACAAAGCCCTAGGGCTCCAGAGGTGCAGTCGGTGCCAACTGGAGGGAAGGGGCATAGAAGAAGAGCAGAGCAGGGGCACCAGCAGGCCCTGCTCATCCATCTCCCTCTTAGCTATTTTCAGGGTCAACAAGAGTACTTCTTTGCAAAGTAGTCTGTTCCATTGTTAGGCTGAGCTACTGGAAAGTGTTTCCTCATACTGTCAACCTATATATATTTTTAAAACTAAATCTTCATTTTTCTTTTGGGAAGAGGGAAGGAAGCAGGGCAGAAAGAGATGGGGGAAGGGAAGGAGGAGACAGGGAGAAAGAAGAGACAGAGACAAAGAAATGGGGAGAGAGAGATGGAGTGGTAGAGACAGAGAGGAAAGTGAGATAAAGACAAACATGTACAGGCAGAGAGAAAGGAGAGGGAGTAAAAGAGAAAGGGAGAGACAGAGGAAAGGAGAGGGATATGGAAAGGGGAGAGAAAGAGAGAGAGATTGATTTCACTCAGCAGCCAATGTTTCAGAGAATCGCAACAGATACAAATTCCCGTAAAAATGCAACCAAAAGAAAATGCCACTGAGAGCTTGCATGTATCAGATTTGTCCTGGGTCTGCTCTCAGCCAGGTCCCATGGAGTTCTGCATTTTAGGCCCTGAAAGAATGGGCAGAGCTGGGCATGGGCCCCTGGCAGTAATAAAATGAACAAAGGCATTAACTGACCCAGAGCCGGCTGACCTATAGTGATCTGGACCCAACGGGGCAGGACAAGAAAGGACCCACACAATTACATGCAGCAAAGGAGAGGGGATGTGTTGAGTGTGGCTGATAATTTTTCTCCCTAAAAAAAACAGGCTTCTATTCGGCATGGATGTTGTAGCTCAGTAATTTCTCGGCATAGCAGAGAAGGAACACCAGCATGTCAGACAGAAGAATACCTCTGAGACCCTGGGAGGCTTAAGGGACTTGCCCAAGGTAAGTGTCTATGGTAGGATTCAAAGCCAGATCCCTTACTGACAAATCCAGCATTTGAAAACACCTTTTCCCAAAGCAGAACTAAGAATCAAAGCAGGGCTGGGCACCTGAAAATACAACTATTACCTTAACCTTCTCTCTGGGTCTCAGTGTCCTCATCCATAAAATGAAGGGATTGGCCAAAATGGTTTCTAAAAATTCCCTCCTGGGTTAACTCCTCGGGTCTATGATTTTTTAAATGGGATAAGTTTGTAGACTTCCTGACAGCTTTGCCTAGAAAGAAAATCCTTGGGGAGCTTCCTGGCATCATCAACTAGGTAAGACAGGAGGGAACTAAGATGTCATCGGGTTGAAGTTCCAGTACTATGACAGAAAAAGGAAGGAAGCTTAAGTGACTGGCCCAAGGTCAGGGAGCTAAGCTGGTGGCAGGGCCAAGAACCTAGAACCTAGCGTGTCCCATTTGTCCTCCCACATCATGTTTTATGCTCCCCCGCATGACAGTCATTGGTGAATCAAGGGGACCTCCTAGGGGGATCTTGAAGGGGCCATGTTGTGCCCCTGTTACTAAATGCTTTCACCAGTGCAGGTGAGACCCAGATGTCCAAGGGCAGCCTCCTCAGAACTACCCAAAGAGCACAAGGATTCAGGAGGACTGACCTGTGACTTTCTGGTTCTGCTCCCAGAATCAGGTGGGAGAGCCGGCAAAGTCCCAGGCGAGAGGAGAAGCCATGGGCAGCTGGGGCAAGACGCCAAGGCTGCCCCGGGAGGAATGACGGCATGGTATGCATTCTGCCGGCCCCGTGACCCTCTTCCAGCCGTGGCTCTGCTGGGTGACCTCACTGGGAGCGCAGTGAGGAGAAGTTTCCTAGGCGTGCTGCCTTTGATGCTCGCTCCAATTCCTGGCATCAAAGTGGCCGGGCTGCAGAGGGGAAGTCCCAGGATCTGGCTGCGGGACAACTCACTCCATTCTGTTTCTGAACATGGTGGGGCAGGGCTAGGGGTGCCAGGACACCCACAATGCGGAATCACGAGAGACTGGCAACACAGGAGCAAAGAGTGAGAGCTGAGGAGGACCTGAGGCTGCCTGGTCCAGCCCCATCACTTTAAAGAGGATGAAATCTGAGCTTGGAAAGGGCAGTGATGGCCCCAAGGTCACACAGCTGGTAGCAAGGAAGAGGCACAGCCAGAACTCAAACTCAGGACTTTTGACTACAAACTCATCACATCAACGAATCCTCCACATCCTATAGTCATGTGTTCTCACAACTTCCCCACCTCTACCCCACTCACCCCTCTAACCTACCTCAGTTTCCTCATCTATAAAAAATGGTTTATAATAACACATGCCTCCAGGGCTGTGGTGAGGATCAGATGTCACAAGATTTGCAGAGTGCTTCAAAGACCTTAAAGGACTCCATAAATGCTTACTGTTGTTCAGTCCTTTTGTTTCAGTCCCTTATGGCTCTTCATGACCCCTCATGACCCCATTGGGGGTTTTCTTGGCAGAGATACTGGAGTGCTTTGCCATTTCCATCTCTGGCTCATTTTACAAATGAAAAAAACTGAGGCAAACAGGGTTAGGTGACTTGCCCACGGTCACACAGTTAGGCAGTGTCTGAGGCTGGATTTGAACTCAGGTCACCCTGACTCCAGACCTGGTGCTCTTATCTACTGCACCACCTAGCTGTTCCTTGGCACACAGTAGGCACGTGATAAATGTTAATCTACCCTCCCACCTCAGATGCTGGCCAATGACCCCACCCAACTCCCTTTACCCACAAACAGCTAGTGGCTAATGTGGCTAGGGTTAATTTTTCCCACTGGGCAAAGGGACAAGCAGGAAGTAATTATCCTCCAAACCCTGGCCCTAAGATTTCTATTTGGAAAGCACTTGGGTCCAACTTCTTCATGTTACATACAGATCAAGAAACAGGCCTGGAGAGGTAGACAGACTTGCCCAAAGTCACACAAGTAACAAGTGGCTGGCAGAAGGAGGATTTGAATGCAGGGCCTCTAGGTGCCTGCCTAGTACAAAGGAATGAACACTGGCTCTGGGTTCAAATTCCACCTTTAACACTATCTGTTTAGCCATGGACAACAATAACAATAGCTAACATTTACATACTTTAAAGATTCAAAGTATTTACATATATTTTATACTCTGATCCTCCAAACATCTCTGGGAGCTAGGTGCTATTATTATTATTCCCATTTTACAGATGAGGAAACTGAGCCAGCAGAGGTTAAGTGACTTGTCAAGGGCCAATCTACCACCTGTCGGATCTTCCTGGCTCTAAGTCCAGCCTTCTATGTACTACGGTACCAGCTACAAATCACTTAAATTCAGGAGGCCTCAGTTTCCTCATGTGTAAAATGAGGAGGTTGGATTTGATGACTTCTAAGGTCCCTTTCATCCCTAGAATTATGACTCTGTGATGATGCCCCCCCCCCCCAGATGAGAGCTTGGCTCAAGTTCTGTCTCCTAAATAAGGCCCTGCCTGATTCCCCCAATTCTCAGTGCTCTATCTGGCCCAGCCTGCCGGAAATCACTTTGTATTTATTTGTTTGTTTTTTGTTTTTTGCTTTTTTTGGTGAGGTAATCCCGGTTAAGTGACTGGCCTAGGGTCACACAGCTAGTTAAGTGTCAAGTGCCTGAGGCGGGATTTGAACTCAGGTCCTTCTGACTCCAAGGCCAGAGCTCTATCCCCACCACCTAGCTGCCTTGTATTTACTTATCTGTATGCATGTATTGAGGAGAAAGAAATGGCAAACCACTCCAGGGTCTTTGCCAAGAAAACCCCAAATAGGTTTCTGATTGCCAGACTGCAGCAGACTACGTAGACATGCATGTGCAGAGCAGGACACAACCAAACAACCACGTGCATGTTTTCTCCTTTTGGCAGAATGTAGGCTTCCTGAGGGCAGGGACTCTTCCCCACCCCCAGCACAGAGTTGGTGTTTAATACATGCCTATGGCATTGAATGCAGTTTTTTGTGGGGCTCAAGTCCTGGAGAGAGCCCATAAAACAAAGCAACAGCAGTGCCCATCCGGAGTGAAGAGAAAGAAAGCTCTGAAAAGGGGTTTTTGAAGAGAGAGAGGAGGAGGAGACTGGTGCCAGGGAGCAGAAAGGTGAGCTGAAAATGGGAATTTAAAAAAAAGTCTTCTGAAACATGGCTCCCACCGGCACCCGGGCCATGGGCACACACTCCCTCACTGCCATGTTGAGGCCATAAAGTTTCCCAACTGGACACATTCCAGGGAGATTAGCACAAGCCTTGGGCTGGCTACTGCCCGGTCTCTCTCTCCTCAGCTCCCTCCCTTCCTTTCCACCCAGAGCAGGCAGGCAGGCAGGCAGGCAGGCAGGCAGGCAGGCCAGGCCATGAATGGGACTTTTAACTCTCTCTCTTCTCCCCACTGAAGTGCCTCACACACAGTACAATGCTCCCTGCTGTTTGCCCATTAACCTCGCATTTGCCAGACAGCTTCTCCCCAGCTAGGGATTAGCGCCCCCCAACTCCCCCGCCCCAATTCAAACAATAATCCCCCGGCTCCTCCGGAGGAATTCCAAAAGGCTTAGGGACAATAGGCCGGGGACAACTGGCCCGAGGCTGCCCTCCCCTGTATTAATCACTGTACAGGGGCCATTTCTGGACGAGCTAACACAGTCGTAGACATTCTATCTGGAATCATAGTAACGGCTTGTTTCTGGCCCCTTCCTTCCAAGGGGAGGAATGATGGATAAAGGCTTTCCCCCCAAACAATGGGGTGACAGAAACACTCAGCTCCTCCCCCCACTACTGACATTCATTCTGACCCTATTTTGCAACTGAACTTGGGACCTGAACCCCTCCCTACCAGCTCTTGAAAAACAAAAAATGGTAGACATGGAGAAATGAGAGATGGGGGTGGAGGGGTGGGGAGTGAGGGCTCTGAGATGTGTCAACCTGGGAGGGATTGGGAAAAACAAAACAAAACAAAACAAAACACACCACCTACTGTGAGATTCTCTTTTTACAAAGAAGTAAACTGAGTTCCCAGAAGACCCTAGGATCACGGATGTATAGTTCTTAGATGTGGAGGTAGAAGGCACTTCAGAGACATCCAGTCCAATCCATCTAATATCCTTAGGCACCACCTTTTACATAAGAATTGCTAACCTAGCTCCAGACAATTCACAAAATGTGTTACACTGATGATCTCATTCTCCAGGAAATCTTCCTTGATATCTCGCCCCCTCCAGTTGCTACTGCCTTTCCTCACTTAATTTCTGTTTATTTTATTTACCTACATTCGTGGTTTTCCTCAATTGCCTCAACTGTTAAACATGTCCTCCCTGTTTTATTATGTACATATCTTGTGTGTATTTATCTGAGAACATGTTGTATCCTCCCAGAGGAGCATAAGATCCTTCAGAACAGGGGCTGTGTTTGTCTTTTTAATCTCCAGCACACGGCAAAAGTCAATGCACTGATCAGCAAACTGAGACCCCCTGAGGATGAGTGACTGCCCCAGAGTCACCTACCTAAGAAAGTGGTCAAGCAGGACCCAAAGCCAGGTGCTCTGAGTCTAGGCCTCTTGGCCACTAGGCCATATTGCTTAAGTTCACACAGGGTGGGAGAGAAGGTAGGCAAAGGCTGTACTTGGAACCACTGGTTCTCCCCAAATGCTCAAAAACTTCCCATTAGGCTCTGCCAAAAAAAACCAACGGAGCAGCCACTTGAATTCAGGCACTGCCACCCTGTCATTCGCTCAACAAACAGTTCAGAACACTTTGTTAGGCCAAAAGAAATAAAGAAGCTTGGATAAGACACATTCCCTGCCTTGCACTGAGTAGTAAGATAAGACACAAACCCAGATAATTATGCTTTCCAGTAATATATCATCAATGTGTTCAAGTATCAAACAATGAATAAACAAGCATTGAATATGGACCTACTAGGTACCACCAGGCTAAGTGCTAGGGATGGACAAATACAAACGTGAAACCATCACTATCCTCCAGAACTTCTACCAGGATACAGCAAGACAGTGCCGGGCACATAGTAGGTATTTAATTTATATGCACTATAATACACACACCGTATATATAATGTGTACATGAGAATTATTTAAGTACTGAGGCAAGCAGGAAAATGCTCTTAAATGAGAGGACAGGAGATGGGACTTTAAGGGAGCTGAGTTTCTAGGAATTATTCATTCAACAAACGCTCTCAAGAAAAAATTAGTGTTATATGAGGTCCAAGGAAAAAAGGTTGTTACTGACTGGGGAAGGCATGTTGGAAATTTCTGTTGGACTTTAATGGACAGGTAGAAAATCAGAAAGGTGGGAGGAGGTGGATGACATTCCAGAAACAGCCTGAGCAAAGACACCTAGACAGGTCATTGTCCTTCACAACCTGCTCCCCTCCTCCCCAGGGGCAGCATTTCTCCATTAGCTATATACCCACCTATTGTGACTTATGGTGGTTAAGAGGCTATAGGCAAGGCAAACTTATAAACTCTAGCTCATCCCCTGGGGAAGTGTTCGCTTACATCCAAATGGCACCTTTGAATGATTCCTGCTCATCTGATCAGGAGCTGGGGGTGGGGAAAGGGAGGGTGAGTATCAGGAAGCTATTTAAAAATTTTATTTATTCCTTTAAACATTAAATGATCTTCTAAAGCTGCTGATCCTTCCTTGCCTCACCATTCACTGCCTCATCAAGAGTCACAGTGCTGGGCATGTAGAACATGAAAAAAGATGGCGGGATCTCTGTTGCATCTGGACAGAAATGCTTTGGAGTTACTTTCTTAATATTCACTTTCATCGGTAGGCTGGGTCACCAGAGCTCTGTCAGTATGTCTTCCTACTGAGGTACTCACATCTAGGATTAAAGCCTTGGTGATCCGGGATCTTAGTGGTATAGATCTTAAGTCCCCACTAATATGCCTCCTACAATGATTGTTAGTTGATATCAACTAGTAATCCAGACATAATTAACCTTAAGAAAGAGGCTTTTACTTCAGGGGTATGAGAAGTATAGTTGGTACAGAATACCCTCCCCCCAAAGATAAGTCCATGTCACACTCTCCCACAAGTACATACAGAGTCCAGGGGAAAGTGAGACCAAGCTATAGCCCCTGGAATACGTGTTCTAGCCATGTTGCTGACATCATGAAACATGGTACCTCACTTTACTGGTGGGAACTGTAAGTAAGGATTAGACATGCTTTGTGGTAATGAAAATGGCAGAATTAAGGCCAATGTCACTTGAGGACAGGAACTCTCTTCTGGCTTCTATTTAAATCCTCTGAGTTCAGCACTGTGTCAAGCAAAGAGTAAGCACTTAAGAAAGGATCCATCTATCCCATCCCATTCCAATCCTATCTTATCCTAAGAACCTACCTACCTTCCCTTCCACCCCCCTTAACCACCCACCATTACAGGGAAACAGATTTTGGACTGAAACAATAAGAACAACACCTGACATTTAAAGAACTCTTTAAGGCTGGTCTACATTATCTCATTTGACCCTCAAAACCACCCTGTGATATGTTGGGGATCATAAATCCCATTTCATAGATGAGCAAACAGGCTCAGAGGTGAACCAACTCGTCCATGGTCACACAGCCAATGACTAAGGGAGGTACACTTTGAACCCTGCCCTTTGCTGACTTCAGATCTAGTTGTCTCCATACTATGGTCTGCTACCCTCTGGAAGGCTGAAAACACTCCATCCTTACTGGGGAGCCTTAATAGAGACCATTAAAAAGGAGCAGCTTCTAATTACACTGTATACACAGGAAAATCTCATTAATGTTGGCTGAAGTTGACATAGGAGAAGTTAGCTCTTCCCGCATTGGTGGTACAAGTTCATAGCACACATGATCTCGACAAAGATGTTTAAAGCTGGAGGGTCTACACCCTCTCCAAAACAACACCAAAGGCTAGAGAACTTGTTTACAATTGCCCCACTAGTTAGGTCACTAGTCATTCATCCTCATCATTTTACACGTCATTAAATCCCACTCAATTCAACAAGTGTTGTAAGAAACAATTACGATGGGCCAGGTACTATACTAGGGGAGGGGGAGCCAAAGACAAAAATGCAACACCTTGAGGAGCTTACGCTCTATTGGACAGAGAGCAGGCACCTCTGGTCCATTAGCTTTTTTGTTGTCTCTTGGCAAACTTGGTTCTCTCCTTGACTCAACAGTCCAAAGCTCCCAGAAAGTTTCAGAGGAGACAGGCTATAGGAGCCATGATGAGGCAGATGAAAAGGGGAAGAGTCCCACATGGGTTATATGCCAAGAATCATACTAATTGGGTGACATGAGATCCCATACATATGGGGAAGCATTAAGGAATTGTCTGAGTAATGGGCTATCTATCCATCCATCCATCCTTCCATCTATATTTATATTTCTCTATATCTCCAGTACTTAGAATATACCTACATAGTAAATGCTTAATAAATGCTTCTTGGCTTACCTGCCTGTCATTCAGGTCAGAGGTTTTGTGGTTGGAGAGACTGAAAATCAAGATAGGACTTATCTTAAGAAAATCCAAGTGCAGGCCAGTAGGGCATTTCTTGTCCCAAGAAGTCAGAAACAGCTAGGTGACAGTGGAGTGAGGAAGACTGGAGTTTGAATCATGCCTCAGGAACTGAACAGTTGTATGATAATGGACCAATAACTCAATTTTCTTAGCTCTCAGTTTCCTCATCTCTAAAATGGGGATATTAAAAGCACTTCCCTCCCAGGACTACTGTGAGGATAAAATGAGATAACATATGCAAAGTATTTTTGAAACAAAGCGCTACATAAGTGCTGGTGATTATTATTGTATAAGCACAGGACTCCTTTAAATTCTTAAAAATTATTGAGGATTCTCCAAAGAGCTTCCCTGGGTTATATCTACTGAGATACACACACACACACACACAGACACACACAGACACACAGACACACAGACACACACACACACACACACACACACACACACACTATATCAGAAAATGAAACCTTGGTCTTATTATGAAAATATTCTTGACTTCATAGACCCCCTGAAAAGGTCCCTGAATCAAACTAGGGAGAATCTCAATTTTTGTCTAACCTTCTTATTTCACAGGTGAAAATGAAGGCTCAGAAAGGTCTGGGAATTTACCCAAAGGCACAGTCATGCCTAGAGCCTGGTCTGAGTGCAGGGCTCTTTCAACAACATTGACCTTTGAGATCCTGACAAGAGAAAACCAGCAAGTCCTGAGGAACTCTAAAGGCCCATTTCCATCTCAGTATGAGAGGGGGAAATTTCTGGGAATCAAGCAAGCTCATCACAGAGACTGCTTCAGCTTTGGTACTCAACATGTCCTTAGTACCCTGAGGTGACTGTCCCCTGTGGAGTGCGCCAGGGTCAGAAACCCTTTGGCAACCCTCTCTTTCTTTATCTTCAGTGATTAGATTGTAAGCTCTTTGAGGTCAGAGACTTTTTTCCCTTATTTGTATCCTCAACACTGAGGCCAATGCCTGTCACATAATGAGTGCTTAATAAATGTTATTGACTATTGATGGACTAATGAATCAACCACCAAGTACTTATTAAATGCTTACTGTGTGCCAGGCACAATGCCAGCTGCGATACCTGTTCAAAGGAAGACACAATCCCTACTTGAAAGGGTCTTACCATCTAATACGGGAGACAAGTACATTTAAGAATAGATACAACATAAAGTTAGAAATAAAAATATATACAAAGCAATTGAGGGAATCAGGAAAGGCTTCAATATAGAAGACGCTGGATGAGTTTATGCCTTAAGGAAAGCAGAAATCTCTTCAAGAAATCTATGAAGGCATAGTGAAAGTCCCACTGAGGTCATTTAGTGGAGCAGGGCACCCCATATAAGTATCTACCACCAGGTGGTGTCTGATTAGAGAAATTCAGACAGAGGGGATGCAGAGTCATGGAGTAGAATTGCAGATTTAGAGGTGCAAGGGACCTCCAAAGCCAGCTGGTCCAGGCCCCCTCAACTCTAAGATAAGGAAAATGAGACTCAGAGAGGACAGATGGCTTGCTCATGGTCACCAAGGTAAAAAGCAGTAATGCTGTAATTTGAACTCAGGTCCTCCAACTGAAAAATCTCTAATTCCTTCCATACACCATGTTGCCTCTTATTTTGGATAGCAAGAGAAAAATAGTTAAAAATATTTATTATCTTAATAATTTATTATTATAACATTATGTAATAATATTATATCATTATATGATATGTTATATTATTATTATAAATTATTATAACTATTGCAAATAAAAAAGGGGGTAGAGGATGAACCTCGGTCTTCCTACATATCACTGAGTTTCAAAGCAACAACTTGATTTTTAAAGGCCTCCTAACTGTAATGTTGGTTCCTTTTAACTTTCCCTCTGTTACCTAACACTTATTTCAGGCTATTTTCAAACTTCTATGGATCTGTCATCTTTGATCTGAGTAACCACTCTCTCCAAGGGTGCAAGTAGCAAGTCAATCTCCACTTTCTCTTTCTATGTGACTCTTCTCCATATCTTCCAATAAAGCTTCTGTAGGGGGTCAAGTCAAAGAGTGAGGGGCCGTCCTCTCTCCCAATCTCTTGATATTTCATGGGTCCAATGAAACACACGGACATTCCAATATGCTTCATTTTCTAGACACACACACACATACACACACACACCCTGAGGATATCCTTGAGAATCTTCTGAACTATTTATTCTTCCATGGTAATCTGTCACAGACTCTTCACAATGAACACAGGTCTCTCCATTGTCCTTTTGATAAGCCAAAAAAAAAAAAAATCAGTTCTTTAGAGACTGATATTCTGTGATTTGTCACATATATCACCACAGGAAAAATGGGGATGTTAAAAGTACAAGCCTTTGTTTCAGCAAGAAGCTTGTCATGAAAAGCTTTGTAGAATTCTCCCCATTCCCCTCAAGAAGCAATCCAGCCCACTTGTCTCTTCCTTTGCTAACTGTGCTGACTGACCATCTTCAGCGGTTATATGGACTACTGGACCAGTCCTATGAGCTACCCTTCCAACTAAATATAATGGTCCGAACAATAGGCAATTTCATCCACTTGGTTTTTCCTGAGTGGATAGTTATGCTGAATTCTTTCAAGGAAAAATGGACCTCATTTAGGAGGCTCAAAAACATTTTGGGGCTCAATGGAATTAATATGAGCTTATCAGAAATCAAGAGATCTTGGAGGATTTTACCCTCTAGAAGAAACCCGTCTTTCCTGTTGGCTAACACTGGATGGCCTCCAAGACAAGAGGAGGCTTACCTTTCGGGAGCTCACGGATCTCCACCTCACTGGATGTTAATTATCAGAAAGTCTTCAAACAAAGCTGACTTTATTGTTTCATTGTTCAAGGAATCCTGTATAATTCTGATATACATATGAGATACATCTTGTTAGAAAATATCCTTTAAGACTGAATTTTAGGATACAGATACTAAATATCTATTTCATATTTTTCTGTTACTTGTATAGAAAATGCCTTTAGTTTCTCCTTTCCCTTTCCTGGGTGGCTCCAAACAGCTTTTTAAAGGCTCTGTCCATAATTATCTTGCACCCAGCTGTTCCTAATTTATTCATTCAAGGCTACTCCCTCCGTGTGAAAGATATATACCAGATTCTTAAAGGGGTCAGACACATTGAACCCATCCAAAAAAACAAAATGTGGTTTACACAAAATTAAACAGGTTTCTTCACAACCTCACTTAAGGAATTGTGACATGTTTAATATTTCATAATTGATTTCAATACAAGTATAAATATGGGCAAACTCAATTCTTGTGTGTGTACAGATGTAGAATTTTATTGGGGGGGGTGTTCCCCCTCTGGGGGAGGGAAGGCTGGTTTCTGTTGTCATAAAAACTTCGTAAGTCACCTGTCATTATGAAGGAGTTTCTGAATAGCTGCAAGTGTGTGAGTTATTCAAAAGAGTGCCTGCCCCTAAGTTGTTTCCAAGAGATCCCTAGAGTTAAGGGGTTTATTCTATAGGTAGGAGGGTAGTTTAAAAAATTTTTTTATTGATGACTTCTGTTTTTACATCAAAGTCATTTCTGGATATATCCCACCCAGTGAACAAAGAAAAACACTTAAAACAAAAATAAATATACAGTAATCCTCTTTGATATAATATGCGGTATTCCTCACCCATAACCCTCCATCTCTCCAAGGAAAATGCAAGTTCTTATAACCAATGTGCTTTTGAAAGATAATTCCATTCCTAAACACTGACATTTAAGGAAAGCAAACACATAGAAACTAAACTCCAAAAAACCATAACAGAATTACTCTGTAAAGTGTATCTCCTTAAAAACAGGGCAAGAGAGTTCTTCTGAAAGCAAAGCTTTCTGTTGACCCTTCCATGCCTCAGTTTCCCTTTCTGTAGTAAAAGAATCTTACCTGTAATGGTTCTCAAAGAGAGAACCAGTGGAAATCACGGATTCATTTAGATCTTCAGAACAAAGTCAACAGAGAGCATGATAACTAAAGTACAGTAAGAGAGATCGTTTTTTTTGGAGGCCCTTGGAGGGGCTGGGCTGGGGAAGTAAAGTAAAGGTCTGATTCTCTGGTTCCCCTGCTCATTTCTCTAACCATGCCCCACCCCACCCTTTACTCTTTCCTACAGTTTTCTATGAAGTAGCTAAAAGGTAGCATCGTGGGGCCTGCCCCTGCTCCACCCCCTCCCTCCAAATCTACCCTCTAGCTTGGGCACTAGGCAAGCAATGTGGAAGGAAGGCATGGCCTGGCTGGAGGCCAACGGGTAAAAACTGGGAGAGAAGATGTGCTCCGCCCTGGGCAGGGCTAGGAGAGGAAATGACTTTTGCTAGGGCTCCGTGCCCAGGAGCCCTGGAGGTGACCCAGATCTCTCAGGCTCCAGAAAAGATTGCAGAGCCCCTGAGGAAATGGAGTTCACCTGGTCACCTTGCCAAGAGGAGAAGACACTTTGGCATGCACACGGAGCCTTGGAACAAACTCGCCTCTTTCTGGCACATGTTAACAATACGGAGAAGCCCTGGGGACAAGGGGAAAGAGTAAAGAAGAGGGGAGAAAGGGAGGGGTGGAGAGAGAGGGAAGGAGGGAAGAATGTGGGAGGGAGAGAGAAGGGGAGAGAGAGAGAGACAGAGACAGAGACAGACAAGAAAAGAGAGAGAAGGAGACAGAGGAGAGAGAAACGGAGAGAGGGTGAGACAAGGAGAGAGAGAGGGAGAAAGAGACAAGGAGAAACAGGAAAAGAGAGAGACAGTGAGGAAGGTAGAAACAGAGAGAGGGAAGGAAGGAGGGAGGGAGAGAGAGAGAGAGAAAGAGAAAAGGAGACAGAGAGAGGAGAGAGTGAGGAGAAGTCCTATGATGTTGATGTGTGGAGGTCTGAGGGAGATGGAGCCCAGAGATCTTTCCAAGATTTGATTCTCTGGAGCAGTCCCCACTTGAGGGCCTTCACTCTATTCTCAAAGGTATCACAGGATAAATCGATTTTAAACCCTGGGTCATTATCAAGATGGATTCCATCCTTCAGCAGCTGCCCTTCCTGATGGGCGTCCCAAAGAAAGAATCACAATGAGTGCACAACCAAAATCCAATTTTCCAACTGAGCTAAAAACGCCTTGCCCTATAAAGCCAGGCTGGGCACTGCTCCCCTCTGCCTGGGAAGGGAACGAGGGAGGGAAGCAAACCAAGGCCTGTGGTCCCCTTTTCCCTACTCAGCTGTCTCTGGATTTCTCAGCAGGAAAGGAGGCAAGTCAGTCACCAAGCATTTATGAAGCGCTCACAGGACCGTAGATCAGAGAGGACACACATGGCTGCTGGATAAGCCCCAGAGCAGCTCTCATTCCTGGCAGTTCGAGGGAAAAGAATCCTCAGGCCAGGTCTGTTAAGAAGGAGGGAATTCACATTGTGCAGGGGAAATATCACTGAATTTGGCGCGAGAAGACTGGGGTTAAAATCATGTCCGTGTTACTACTTGTTGAAAGAAAGCTGAATTTGGACTCTAGGAAGATCTGTGTTAAAAACTCCTCCTTAGATGCTTACTAGCTGTGTGACCCTGGACAAATCATTTCTCCTCTCTGTGCCTCAGTTTCCTTTTCTGTTAAATGGAGATAAATAACAGGGTCTACCTGACAGGGTCGTTGTCAGGATCCAATGACAAAACAAATGTATCTGTTGTGGTGCATAGAGTATTGGACCTGGAATCAGGAAAAGCTGGCTTTGGAATCTTTCTGGGATGCCCTGGCGAGTGAGTCACTGAATCTCTCTTAGCCTCAGTCTTCTAATCTGACAAATGGAAATATCACTTACTTCTCCCAGGGCTGTTGTGAGGATGAAATGAGTTAATATACGGGAGGCATTTTGTAAACCTTGCTAAGCTCACCATACAAATGTTAGTTATTATGATGATTATTAAGAAAGTGCTTTGTAAACCTGAAAGTGCCATATAAATATTAACTCTTATTACTACTACCACTAGCTGGGTTACTTTGGGGAGGTCACTTCAGCTCTCTGACCCTGTATCCTAATGTGTGAAATTCAGGGGTCGGATCTGATGTCTTCAGAAGGCCCTTGCAAATCCTGCTTTTCAACTCTGGGATTTGATGGTATCACTCATGTTGGGGTCTCCACTGGAGCCAAGAATTCTTTTGGCTTTGTGCCCAAGGCTTACTTGCTCAGCTCTGCTGTGTCTACCACCAAAGGGAATCAGTTGTTAGCCATTTGTGGGCAGTTTGATGGTACCTGGGCACCACACTGGGGTAATAAAAACACAGGGTGTTAAACCACCCCAATACAGGCATCTCAAGCGGTATGTGGGGGGAATGGCCCTTCCCGAAAACACTTAACAATCTGGATGCCACCTTCCAAAACTAATATGTATGGTAATGGAGCAGGGGAGGGGACGGGCCCTGCCCAATGGCCTGAGGGAAAGAACACTTGGTTTTGATGAAGTCAAAGGATCTTTACTACTCATTAGCTATGTGACCAGCAGCACATCAAGGAACATCTCTGTGCCCCACCTTCTATTTCTGTAGACCCAAGTGGTTGAACCAGTTGGGCCTCTGAGATTCCTTTCAGTTCTAAATTGACAATGTTATGATCCCCAGTGGGAGCATAACCCAACCCATCCACTCCAACACAATCTGGGTAAGGGCAGGAATATGGTCAATCTAAAGATTTGCAATCCAGACCCTCTGAATTTCTGGGCTGCGTCCACTCCATGCTTACTCTGGACCACCACCTTCCCCAACAAGTCCCTAGGTTTCAACAGGTGAGCTTCTGTGGCATCTAGCCAGGCCCAGGCCTCTACTGTCTCCTGAATACTTTCCTCCCGCTTTTATGACTTCCCTTCATGTGTCACTGTTGCCCCTCATGAGAATGTAAGTTGTATTAGGTCAGGACTGTCCTGTTTGTTTCTGTGGGCATCCTTAGTCCAAGGCCTAACACATAGAAAATACTTATTTCTCCTCTCCTCTCCTTTCTTCTCCTCTCTCTACCCTCCCTCCAATTGAGAAAGAAGAGCTGAGTTCTAGTCCTGTCTACGACACATCCTATTGGAGTGGGCATGGTGACTCCACCTTGCAGGACCACTGGCCTTGATGGATAGATGGGGTTAAGTAACAACAGAGATGCAGAGCTAGAACTGGGGAGGGGGGCCCTCTGCACCAGTAGTTACTTACCTACATTTGCAATCACAGTTTTGGACCAAAACAAAGAAAAAAAACCTAAGCCCCAAGAACAGCCATCTTTAGGACATGCTCATACTGGCCAAGAGCTTTGCATTCCTCATGTCAATGGGGTCTTCCAACAATCCTGTGAGGAGACACTCCTCCTCAACATTAGGGCCTTCTCTCTGACACTGTCCCCTATTTATCCTGTATACGTGTTCTTTGTACATGGTTGTTTGCCTGCTGACTCCCTCATTAGATTGTGAGCTCTTTGACAGAAGGGACTTTCCTCCCCCCTTTTTTTTGTATCTGCAGTGCTAAGCACATAATGCCTGGCACACAGTAGGTGCTTAATAAATCTGGTTGATTGACTATAGGCATTATGATCCCCAGTGAACAGATAAAGAATTTGAGGCTCAGGTCAAGTGATTTGCTGGGTTCATACAAGAAGTAAGAGATCAGAGGAGCTAGTCCATATAAAGCAATGTGCAAACTTTAGGGAAATAAGCATTTATAGAGTGCCTTCAAAGTGCCAGGCACTGTGCTGAGTGTTCTTTACAAATATTTTCTCATTGGATCCTTGCAACAACCCTAGGAGGTAGGTGCAGTTACAATCCCCATTTTACAGTTTTGGAGACTAAGGCAAACAGGGGCTAATTGACTTGCCCAGGGTCAAACAGCTAGGAAGTATCTGAGGCCAGATTTGAACTCAGGTCTTCCTGACTTCAGGCCTGGCAATCTATCCACAATACTACCTAGTTGTATAGCAAGCTTAAAGTGCTATAAAATGTGAGATGCTATCATCATTAATCACAGGATTATGGAACTGAAGCAGCACGGGACCTCAGAAGCTATCAGATTCAACCGTTTTACACATGGGGAAACTGAGGCCTATAGAGGCTAAGTGACTTGACAGAGGCCATGGACAGTAAGCAAGAGGTACAGGAATAGAACCCAGATATTCTAAAACTTGGTCTAAAACTTCACCCACTAAATCCATGCTATGCTTCATCAAGAAAAGGGAAGGGTCACAAGACCATTCCAATTTTAAAATATGAGATAAATATTTGGAGTTCATTAACAATCAGCATTTTGAAAGATCTATTTTGTCTAGTTTCAATTTTGAAAACAATGTATTTTACGTAATGTCATTGAGGGACATGTCCCTTTTTTTCCCCCTTTAAATAAACGGATATCTCAATATTAAAGCAGACCAGAAAATAGTGGGTTCCATGGCCAGTGTTTAGAGATTGCATCTAATCTCATTACATTTACCAAGGAACAACTGGCCTCAGAGACTTTTCTGTTTAAAATGTCTGTGCCTGGCTAGAGTGACCTGTATGGTTGCAATTAGGGTCACTGCATCTGGGGAATTCATAGCACCACACCACCTCCCCCCGCCCTCCCCCTGCCAATATGGCAGCTTTAGTAACAAATAACACATTTGGGGAATGCCATCCAAGCATGCCACATGAGGGATCAGCTGATGTGAATTTGCATGTTCATAGAAGAATACTACGCAGCAGCAGCTAACATGCCTGATTCCACAGAACTCTAGGAAAGAAAGACAAGAGAAAGCCACACCGTAGCAAGGCTCCAAATTGCATGGTTTCAGCAGGATGGTTATTTGGAGGATGATGACGAAATTTGTCTGGGCCCGCTCAATAAAGCACAAAGACAGAGAAGGGGAAGGGCACAAGCATTTATTAAGTGTTTCAAAGACATTAGGCTACGCACTTTATAAATATTATCTCATTTAACTGAAGAGGGTTGGCCCACTGTCTAGGTTTTTCCTAACCTTCCTAACATCAGGGACTTTATTACTCCTTATGTCAAGTGCCACATGTAGAAAATGGGAGAGGGATAAAAGTGGCCTTGAGCTGGATTTGTGTTTTTTATTTTTTTTTTAAATCATGGCTAGATTTCGGTGAGGGGGAGGGGTTGGGAGGGGAGGTCTGTGTACTTGGATAAAGGAAAAAAAATTACATTTTTATTTTTATTAACCTCTAGTGGAAATTTAGCATTTCCTTCAATGACAATTACAAATATAACAAAACACTATTCTGAGGTGTCTATGTTGCTGTTGTTTCTCCTTCGTTCTCAAAGAGGACCATGACATCAGGAAGGTGATGCCATGACTTGCAAGTGAATTGCATTTAAGTGAAGGAGGGCTGTGCAAAGTCATCAGTCTCACTTTTTCTTCCGGAGCCTTCTGGGTCCAGTGGCGAGACATAGATCAGGAAGACTGGAGATGGCCCTGGATGCAGTGGGGGACCTTGGCCTTTTCAAGCTGAGGTCTTTAACGAGTCTCAGTTTGATGGAGGCAATGCCTCTACAGGTGTTACCAAACCACCAAAGGGGTGTCTGTGACCCTCAAAAGGTTAAGAACTTCTAATCAATGGTCTCTTCACAATCAATGATTGCTATGATGGCCAAACGGTCAGAGAACCTGGGTTCAAATCATGTCTTTGATAACTTACCTGGGTAACCTGGCACAAGATACTTTACCTTTCTTGGTCTGAAATTTCCTGTTTGAAAAATGAGTGCCAGAATTTCACCCAGATCTGAATATATGATCCTTGGGGGAAAGGATGGAAGAAAGGGAAAAATCCCAACTTCAACAATCATTTCTTCTAATATGATACAGAAATTTTAACTTTTGGGTTCTAGTTCAGGATAATTACTCTGGTTTCATCATGGGAAGAAAGCCATAAAAACATTCTTCCACTTATGTGTCATCCTTTAAGAAGATAACCAGTAATGTCAGGGGAGAGACAGGGAGCAAGAAGGACAGTTACTATAAAAAATTGAAAAAATTTGGGTGGGTCCTCCTGAGGAACCTTATTCTTCACAGAGAGTACTTTTCCATGAACTTGGAGTCTATTAAATAACTCATAAAATAACATTGCATTTGCAACGATTCAGTCATACTGGGAAAAAATGGAAAGTAGCTTCTTGACTCTGGGACAAATATAGGGTCACTGTCATAATTAGGTCACAATACTACCAATGAACTGCTTTGGCAATGAAAGGAACTTTAAAAAATCACATTCTTAAAAAATAGTCATTAATTCCATGTAAAGGTACTAACATGAATCGGGCAAGAATAGCAGAGTTTCTATTTGGGAATCAACCATGGTCTGGTTCCATATAATGGTGGGGTGGCCATTCCATTAGAGAAGCAAAGGAAAAGTAATTCTTCCGCTGATATTTTTATCTTCCACCCATCAAACTGCCAAGATGGTTTTTAAAAAATGGAAACAGTTAATGTTGGAATGCCGATGGGAAGACAGAAACATTTTTGGTACTGTTGTGAACTGGTCCAACCAGTCTGAAAATCAATTTGGAATTATGTAATTAAATTCACCAAAACTATTCCCACTTTTTGATTCAGATCGAGATCCTCACTATTTGCCAAGTACCACAAAGGGATCAGGGAAACAAGAATGGCCCTATGTATAACAATGTTAAGAGCAATGTTTTGGCCTGTCTTGTATTCCCAGGGCTTAGCACAGTACCTGGCATGCAGTACGTGCCTAACAAACGCTTATTTATTTACCTAAGTTGGTAGCAGCCAAAAAAAAAAATGTGGAAACAAAATGAGAAAATTATTGATTGAAGAATGATTAAACAAAATGTGGCATATGAAAGTCACAGAATGCTATTGTATGATAAGAATAAATGAATATAGGGAATTCAGAGAAAAATGGGAAGATATAATAATAATAATAATAATAATAATGATAGCTAGCATTTGTATAGCATTGTAAAAGTGGCTAAGCAATTCACATGTCACATCTCATTTGACTTGTATGAAGTGATGCAACCTGGCAAAAGCAAGAACAGAAGAAATAATAAACATGACTACAATAATCTAAATAACACCACTAAAAGTGGGAAATCGATGAATTGTGATGAACCATCTGTGACCTAGAGAACTGATAAAGGGCTGTACATTTGTTGCTCAGAAAGGTGTGTGTATGTATGAGAGATTACAGCTTTGCGTTTGTCTAAATGAAGCCCAAGATGGATTTGCTTTTTTAGTTATCAAATCACACTATTGATTTGCAATCCATTAAAAAACAAGCAAACAAACAAAAACCAGTTGGATAAGAGCCATTTGTAAACAGAATTTAATTTTTTAAAAATTTTCTTTGTTACAAAGAAAGGTCAATTGGGAATGGGGCCAAGAGCAGAGGCAGCATGGTTGGTATAGTGGAGAGAACATCTAATCTGAAGTCAAGAAGAGCTGAGTTTGAATCCTGCCTCAAACACCTACTAGCCATATGTCCCTGGGCAACTCACCTAATTAAGTGGATAGATGGAAGAGATGTCAGCTGGTTGGACATAGGGAGGAAGATAAGAAAAGTCTTAACGACAGATTGGGCATGGGTAGGGAGGCAAGAAAGTCTTGACAATTGATTAAGCATGGGGAAGGAGAAAAGAAAAGTCTTAACAAAAGATTGGGTATGGTTAGGGAGGTAAGAAGGGTCTTGAAAACTGATTGGACATGGGTAGGGAGGCAAGAAGGGTCTTGACAATTGATTGGACATGGCAGGACTGGAAGAATGACTCGGAGAGGTTGTGAAGCTTGGTGACTAGGAGGATGGTTGTAACCTCAACTCCTCATCCACCTAGAACCACTATTAAAAAGGATAGTTCCTGAGCCTTTGATTTTACTGGCATAGGGATGTCCCAACTGAGGGAACCTTCCTTTGCAGGTCAGTACCTTCCCCGAAACTTACAAACTAAGGCAATTGCTTTTAATTAATTTTTAAAAATCATTGCATATCAAATCTGGCTCTTCCTGAAAGAACAGCTTAAGGTAGCACATAACCTTGAAAAGCCCAGGAGCAGCTAGAGGCTGAAATTTCACTCTGCCCACATGTGTGAAAACATCTGTCATCTCTCTGTCCCACAGGCAGACTCAAAGCTTCCTCTGTGGACCAACCGCCCGCCTGCTCCACTCCATGTCAAAGTGACCTCACCTCAGGATTAAGGTAAACGCTCATACCATCGACACCCTCATGCAGCCAACTCAGTACGGACAGCAGGACTTTCCCCTTGCATCATACATTCCATCAGTAATAGTCTAATAACTCGACTAGAATTCAGACTGGAACCTTCCTACCCGGCCCCCAGACCTGGGCAGAGCATTACCCCCAACAAAGGCTGCAGCTGTCCAGAAGAACAGTTGTGGTATTAACAACTGGGGGAAACAACTGATTTAGAACAGGCTTACCAACGGATGGACCAGGCTAAACTGGGAGGAGCGCAATGATCAATTTCCATCTGGCAAAGGCTACTAGAGACAGGAGGGCAAAGCAGCCTGGGCACTGGACTTAGGGTCAAGGAAGATCTGGGTTCAAATTCTACCTTAGACACTGTAGCCCCAGCACTTAATACAATGCCCAACTCATACTAGGAACTACTGACTGACTGACTAGCTCTGTGACCCTGAGTAATCACTGAACTCAACTATGCCTCAGTTTCCTCAGCTGCAAAATGGGAATAATAACAGCATCTCACTCACAGAGTTGTTGAGGGGTTCAAATGAGACAAGACATACAAAGTGCCTTGAAAAAGCGGAATATAAATACAAGTTATTCTTATTAATCAGCAGCACACTGAACTGAAGCGGAAGAGTTCTGAGCTAACTAAACATACATAACTAAAGATTCAGGATCACAGGTTGGGAAGGATCTTAGAGACCATTCAGTTTAATCCTATCATTTTACAGAGGAGGAGGGTGAGGCCCCCAGAGTGGCAGTGACTTGCCCAAGGTCATACAGGTAAAGAAGGAGGTCTGGAATCTGAACCTGGATATTCTGACTTCCAAAATAATGCACTGAGGGGCAGCTAGGCGGCACAGTGGATAGAGCAACAGCCCTGGAGTTAGGAGGACCTGAGTTCAAATATGGTCTCAGACCAGACACTTGACCCTTGCTAGCTGTGTGACCCTGGGCAAGTCACTTAACCCCAACTACCTTGCAAAAAACAAAAACAAAATAATGCACTGAGGTCTGTCAGTTTTGAAGGATGTTTAGTTTGTCCCACCATAAAAGGCTCTTAGCTTTGGTTTAGAAAAATTAATTCTTAAAATAATTTATAATTTGGTAATTATTAATAACACCACAATATAACATACTTTTCTAATGTATTTATTACAATATAAAATTTTGTAATAATATTAATAACTACAACCATAACATCACATATACCAGAATAATGAATAGTGATTTCTTCATTAAAAAATATAACAATATAAGAATACTAATAACAGGGATGGGGTGGACCTGTGAAATCATCAGTAATCCAACTCTTCGTGCCCTGTGCTACACTGTGTCTCTAAGGTATATTCTCTAACGGCGAGATCTAATCACCACAAGGACGCGGTAACAATTATTATCACAGACCTAATTATTGCCTACAATTGCCTACACATAACATATATTCATAAAAACTCAAGAACTCTGTCATCAATGGATGTCAGCAAGCCAAATACTCAGTTTCCATCCTGCGTGGAACTAAAAACTTTCAAAATGTAGAGACCTAGCAGGAAAAATCCAAACCAGGTGGGAACAGATTGAGACACTCATCACACCTGTTGTCTGGTCCGCTACTGACATGGTGCTGAGGGTTGCGCTCTCTCTCGGTGAGCCTTCGGAGAGGAGGATTATACCTTAATGCTTTTAAACACCTATGCAAGAGCCCATAGATCACTAAATATGAAAAAATAATAGTAGGCTAACACCTCGTCCCAGGACAGCTTCCACATGAACATTATGAAACAAGATAAGAATATTTTTCAACGGTAATGATAATACAATAATAATAATAAATTCCTCGTGGGACTCTGAGTATTGAGAAAGCCAAGTTCATTGTGCCAAAGTACTTAGGTCTGTGCATCCTCCTCCACTCCCTTCCTTTCGGGGTTGTGGAGGGCAGTAATCTCCTGTAAGCCAAAAAAGAAGGAAAGACCAACCTTCCAAAATTGGGAATCATGTCTGGGCAGAACCATGACTAGGGCAGGGTGACTGGAACTTTGCCTGAGGGTGCGAACATTCAGTGGGTGCCTGACAGAACCTGTACTTTTTCAGTCAGTAGAAACAACAGTTTCCCACCTAATTAGCAGGAATATGGAGTTAAAAGAGGAAGCTGCCAGATGTTCCCCAGACCTACTCTCTCCCCTTCCACCCCCCCCCCACCGAATGTGTGTTTAAAAGTTGATTTGAAGGCCCCCTGCATGTGGGGCTTGTCTGGGGGCACCAGAATTTCTGTTTACGGTTAGAGCCGAAGAGAGGAAGTCCAATCAGACAGTGGAAATGTGACGGCTGGAATAAATAGCTAAAAAAGAAGCAGGACTGGATTATTTTAAAGACTAGCCCATTGTGGAAACTTAACTCAGCAAGTACTTCTTGTCAAGTCCCTCAGTCAACAACAGTTCATTAAGGCTTACAATGGTGCAGACATTGGGCTAAGCCCAAAGGATGCAAAGAAAGGCAAAATCAACCCGTCCTCAAGGGGTTTTCACTCTAGTGGGGAAGTCGATACGGGAACAGTTGTATACATATAAGAGGTGTGCAGGGTAAGGAGGAGGGAAGGTACTTGGAGAAGGGGTACAGACAGGGAAAGATCTGCAAAATGTGGCAGCCTTAAAGCTGAGTCATGAATGAAGCCGGGGCACAGCATTCCAGGCAAGGGGGCAAACTACAGGCATTTTTATGCCCATTTTATAGATGAAGAAATCAAACTTAAAAAGATTGGACAATTTGCCTGTAGCAACATAGCTAATCCCTAAGGAGGACTGGAAATGAGGCCTCCCCAAAGCCAGGGCTGCTAGGTCCTGCACAGTTATCTTAATGGCCCAGTGTGTCTAGGGTGGTCGGGCACAGGTCATTTGTTTTCCTCAGCCTCCCCCAAACCATGGACATGTTGATTGATTGGCTTACTGACTATTTGCCTAGCCTGACCTCACTCCTGATATGGCT
Organism: Vombatus ursinus; assembly: GCF_900497805.2. Taxonomy (NCBI): domain Eukaryota; kingdom Metazoa; phylum Chordata; class Mammalia; order Diprotodontia; family Vombatidae; genus Vombatus; species Vombatus ursinus. The sequence goes on from NW_020954844.1 coordinate 207,042, forward strand.
CTTCAACAGGGTAAATAGAGACCAAAGGAGGAGGAGGGCTCTAAGAGGTGCAGAAGGCAGGGTTCAAGGGGGCCACAGTGGGCAAGGAGTCCTACTCAGCAAAATGAATCAATGAAAAAAAATTCTAACTCTCACAACACCTGCATCTAAAAATGCACAAGGATTGTTAGATGTCGAGGGCAGTCGAAAAGCTTTACTGAGGTTCTGGTTTAGAAATAGAGGTTGAAGCCTCATTTTTCCCCAAGTTTACTGGAAATGACAATTTTTTTAGACTCTACTAGACCACTGGCTACTTATTCAATTTAATTCAGTTTAACAAACATTTATTAAGCATCTACTACATGCCAGGCACTGTGTTATACTAGTGATCTGCATGATCCTGTCTAAGTCCCTTAAATTTTTTGTACCTCAAGCTACTCTCTAGGACAAACATACTTGGGTTATCATAATACAGCTGGAAAGGACTTCCAAGGCCATCAAGGCAAAGAAACCCACCCAAAGTCACACAGGTAGTAATAGTATCAATGATAAGTTTTGAACTCAGGTGCTCTAAGGGGAGTGAGGTGGGGCAGTGGATAGAGAGCTGACCTATAGTCAAGATGGACCCAAATTCAAATCCACCCTTAGACATTTACTAGCTCTGTGACCCTGGGCATATAACTTAATCTCGATTGCCTCAGTTTCCTCATCTGTAAAATGAGCTGGAGAAAGAAATGGCAAACTGCTCCAGTATCTCTGCCAAGAAGATCCCAAATGGGGTCACAAAGAGTAGGACACAATAATTGACTGAACAATAAACTCTAGACCCAGACTTTGTCCTCTGCCTATACCAAACATAGAAGATAGAATATACAGTTATCTTTTCCACATCACAGGGGTTAGAGGCATGGCACCCCCATGATCTGGAAAATCCACATGAAAAATTTTGGTCTTCTCTTCATACCAGAGAAGAAGTCTGGATTTTTTCCTTTTTCTTTTATTTCATTATTTACAGTACCTTATTGTAAAATTAGGGTTAAATATTTGGTCATAAGCTATATGTAGGTCAATGTTAAGTAAAAAATACCTTTTCTGTTTCATCTGCTGGCCTTTGTATGTCATCTGCGACTTCCATGAAACTCCCCCCAAATTCTCATTTAATTTCTTATGCCAGCCCTCAATATATCAAAACCTTGATAAAGAAAATCATGATGTGGAAGGGATAATTGTACTTGGTTCCTAATACTGAAGGAAACTTAATCCTTCCTTATGTCCCAATGGGGCGCAGTGTGAGGCATTGGAGTAATGCAGGGGATAGAGTGCTGGAGCAAAGTCAGAAAAACTGAACTTCAAATCCAGCCTCAGACACATATAACCTGTGTGACCCTGGGCAAGTCATTTAACATCTCAGTGCCTTGATTTCCTTAACTGAAAAATGGGTATAATAATAGCACCTACCTCTCGGGGTTATTGTGGTGATAAAAAGAGATAATATTCATGAAGCATTTTGTAAAACCCTAAATCATATTATTATTATCACCATTATCACAGACAAGACACAACCTCTCTGAGCCTCGGTTTCTTTATCTGTAAAATTAGAAATGAGGAAACATATCCCACCACTCACAGAGCTGGCATGAGTAAAATAGTGTCTATGAAAGTTTATTTATTTTTGATGTTAAGGGGCAAAACCAGAGTGAGTCATCTTGAGTAAGACCATGAAAAGAGGTGAAAATTCTCAGTGTGTCTAGCTTTGCAAAGGTGCCTCTTGTGATCCAGTGATGTGCATAATTTTGCAGAAGGATCTTCATTCCTAGTTGATAGGTCTATAGATAGGAGAAAAGCGACCAGTGGGACTAGAAATGAGAATTAAGGAGAGTATTGGGACAATGTTGCACATGGTACCTTCTTATTTTGGAATTTCCAGCTGAATATTTGACAGTTTTTCATAAGACACTCACTTCTCCTGGGAATAATAACCTTCAAAAAATCAAAAGAAAGGGACCAGGCAACAGATCATGAGCATTGACTCATCCCTAACAAATCTCAAAGAAAAGGGACAGATCTCAAAGTCTAATTAGTACTTGACATTGCTATAATGCTTGTATACACTTGATCTCAGTTGATCCACATAACAATCTGGTGAGGTAAGAGCTACTGCTGATTAGTATCTTCCATTTTACAAATGAGGAAATTTAGGCTGAGAGAAATAAAATGCTTTGCCCAGGGTGGAACAGTCAGTAAGTGTTTGGGGCAATATTCAAAACTAGGCATTGCTGGGGCCAGCTGAATGCTGCATTGGATAGTACTGGTCCTGGAGTCAGGAAGACCTAAGTTCAAATACGGCCTCAGCTAATTACTAGCTGTATAACCCTGAGCAAGGAACTTAACCTGTTTGCTTCAATTTCACCAACTGGAAATGGGAAAATAACAGCATGCACTTTGCAAGGTTGTTGTGAGAATCAAATGAGACAATTGTTTTTAAGTGCTTAGCACAACCTCTAGTATAAAGCAAGCACTATGTAAATGACAGCTGCTATTATTAATCACAATTCAGCACTCTTATCCTTGTGAATTGAACAAAGAACAACAAATACAAACATCTGTGTAGACAATGAAAGACAGGGAAGAGAAAAGCTTAAAAAATTGCAAATTTCTGTGAAGCAAAATTTTTAAAAAGATGTAGATACATGTACTTAACAAAGTAACATTAAAATTGCCTTATTTATGTCCCCTTTTGCACATTTTTTATCTTTGGTGCATTTAAAAATATTTTAATGATTTTTTTTTCATATCTACTTCTATCCACTAAAAAGATTTTAATTGTTCATGGTTGGGCTGTGCCAACACATAAAAATGATAAGTATTAACAAAATCAAAGATTTAATGCTATATCAAACCAACTAGCAAGGGTTATTTTAGAGATTTAGACAAAACAGTAACAAAAATCCATCTTAAGAAACAAAAGTTTTCCTAAAAAGTGAGAAAGAATAAGAATTTTCAGTAATAATAGCTAGCATTTAAGTAGCATTTTATCAATATTAAGTCATTTTATCCAATACCATATCCCTGACTATATTATAAAGCAGTAATCATAAAAGCAATTTGGTATTGAATGAAAAATAGGGAAGTTGGTAAAATTAGGTAAACAATTACAGAAACAATTATACATAAAAGAATCATGTTTATTAAAATCAAGAACACCAGCTACTGGGGAAGGAAGGACTCTCTCTTTGACAAAAATTGTTAGAAAAATTGGAAAGCAGTCTGAGAAGAATGAGGTTTGGATTAGCATTTAGTACCATATACCACCATAAATTCCAAATGAATACCATGTATAACCTAAATATGAAATGTCATGTGAAAAAATTAGAGGAAAAAGGAAAGATAGGCTTTGTAGTGTTGATGTTCATTCTTCATTTCAAAAAGGGCCAATGATATCGCAGGGTGATACACCGACTAGCTTGTGAATTGGATTTAAGTGAGGCACACCCCTCCCTCCCAATATCAGCTCATCCAAGGCAGGGGTACAGGACTGTTTAATTTTTTGCCTCTGTTTTCTCAGTGAACTAAAATAACGCTTGCACACAGTAGGTGCTTAGTAAATGCTTGATGAATTGAACTGATGCAAAAAAGTAGTCACAGAATCTCAAAATCTCAGCATTGACGAGGTGGCTCCTGAAATCCACCTAGTCTAAAACAGACTCAGGAATGAATGAACGCAAAGGCATGTACTTATTGTGTGTTTTAACCATCGGGGAAAGACACAGAATAAGGGGGACACTGCGATCTGAAGGAACCCATCCTCTAATTGGGGGAGACACTATATGAAATCAAGATTAGCTACAGTGCAGATGGAAAGGCCTAAAAGTCCCATGGGTGCCCAAGTGTGGTCAGTTGGATATTTACTACGTGCCAAGCACCGTACTAATCACTAGGACCTCAAGGAAAGGCAAAGTCAGGTTCCTGCCCACAAGGAGTTCCCATTTGAATGGGGGAGACAAATATGTCAATACCTAAGTACACTAGGGTAAGGTTGGGGGAGGGGGCTAAATTGTAAAAGACCCCCTACAGAAGAAAGTGAGATTTGTTCTGATGTCTTGAATAGAAGCATGGAAACAAGGAGGCAGAAAAGAGAAGAGGGAGCATTTGGGGAATGGGTAGCAGTCAGTACAATTGCTTTTAGTGGGGAGACGTTGTATGGTGTTGAAGAACAGCAAATAGGCCAGCGAATCAGGAGAGCTGGACTGTTGAGTAAGTTGTTACTCAGTCATTTCACTCGTGTCCGACTCTCTGTGACCCAGTTTGGGGTTTTCTTGGCAATGATACTGAAGAGGTTTGCCATTTGCTTCTCCAGCTCATTTGACAAATGAGGAAACTGAGGCAAAGAGAGTTAAGTGACTTGCCCAAGGTCATATAGTTAGAAAATGTCTGAGGCTGGATTTGAACTCAGGAAGATGAGTCTTTCTGGTTCCCAGCCCAGGGCTATAGAGGGGTGTAAAGTATAAGAAAATGAGAAAGGGAAGGGGCCAGGATTTGAACCCATCTTCCTTACTCTAAGACAAGCACTGTACTTTATTTTTATTAATATTTTCTTTTCATTTCAAAGGATGATCTGGTTGCGTAGCCTGCAACACCAAAGCCTCCTGACGAGAGTTGGTCATTTTGTAGCTGATTTTGGACGACCCATGGAAAACGAGGAAGCAAGGCTCTGAGGGCCGGGGGTTCCCCAGCAGAACGGCTGAATTGGATCTTAAGCTCCTGCCAAAGTTTGTTGGGTGAGCGTTTTAGCCAAGATGGGGGCTAATGGCCCCAATTTAATTTCCAGTCCCACTGAAAGCAGGAAACCTCCCAAGGAAGCCTGCAGCCATAAGGTTTCTAGCTGCATTTTACAGACCCAAGAATTATGGGATCATAAATGTCAGAGATGGAAAAAAAGACCTGCTGGGTCACATCTAGTCTAGCCCCTGGGGCCCTTGTTGGGGAATGCTCGGCTTAATTTGAAGTGACCCGAGGATGAAGGAATGGCCCCATAGCTTCTATAGACTGATCACGTAGACTAACAGATGTTATTGGACTAGGGCATTGGATGTATGGGAAACCTTTTTCCTTGAAAAATAAAAACCCTAAATAATACAAGTGTTCTTTCTAGTGCTTGGCACATAGTAAATATCTGCCCGAGCACACTTGGGCACCCTGAGGACTTTTAGGCCTTTCCATCTTTACTACAGGGTGGTAAGTGCCGAATTCCCCAATCAGAGGACCCAGACTCATGTGACCAGCGCTGGGCTGGAACCAGCTTGAACCAACCCAAGCCCATTGTTAAATTTTCTTTGTGAGCATTTATGTCTTGAGATGGAAGAGCTGCAAATCAGGACTTGATTTATTGTTTTGCTAATTGTCCAGACTCAAGAAAGTGATGGGGAAAATAGTAATTAGACAGATTAAACTTAAAAGTGTTCATGGTCACTCACCCATTTCCCCTCAAGGAGCTGGTTGTTAAACATTTACCAGCAACCCTCCTAGATGTGACAAGCCTGGGCAAAACATTCTATCTCTCTGGGCCTTGGTTCCTCAACATAACTTTGTAAGGTGGCTGGCTCCTCTGTGCAAAAAGACGGGTGAGACACCATTAGTAAGGAACTTGTATACATTTTTTCAGATGAGGTCACTCTTCTAATGGTTCTTGATTAACCATTTTTTTTTTTAACTACACAGGAAGGTTTAGTAAAGAGGGAGATGGCAGAGTACTCCTAGAAATGTTGATGAAATAAAAACAAAAGCACCAGTGATTTTTTTTTTAAATGATGGGTTTAGACTTCCTGACAGAGAAATGATGGATGGCGGGTGAAGAATGAGATATATAGTTTTTGGACATGGCCAATGTAGGAATTTGTTTTGCTTGTATGTTTGCTATAAGGTTTTTGTTTTGTTTTGTTTTTCATGGTTCGGGGCAGAGGCTGAAGGGAGAGAAAATATATTTTTGTTTGTTGAAAAAAATTAAATTTCATTTTTTAAAATGAGGGGGTTGGGCCAGTCAACCTTGAAGAACCCTTAGAGCTCTAACTATAAGGGCCCTTGCTCCTATGAAGTCAAAATATGTGAAAGTCACATTCTGGCTTTATCACTTATTTCTGAAATAGGTAATGATCAATGTGACCTTGGGAAAGTCATTCCCTGCCTCTGAGCATCACTTCCCTCAATTATAAATGAAGGGGTTGGACCAGATGACCTCTTGCTTAGTAGTTGTGTTACCCTGGATAAGTCACTTGACCTCCGTTTTCCTCCACTGCAACATGGGAATAATAACAGCACCTAATTGCAGGGCTATTGTCAGGATCAAATTAGATAATATTTGTAAAGTGCTTAGCACAGTGCCTGGCACATAGTAGGTGCTTTATAAATACTTACTGCTTCCCCCTGTCCCCAATCTAGAGGAAAACCTCCATCATGTTGAGTAGGCCTCAAACAGAGGATTTACATGGATGTGAACCAAAGTTATACAGAGAACACCTGGGCACCACTCTCCTGTAAATGGGTTCTCCCTCTCTAAGAATGAAAGCTTCTTGAGGGCAGGGGCGGTGTTGCTTTTGCATTTATATTCCTAGTACCTAGCACAATGCTTGGTACATCAAAAGCACTTAACAAGTTATTTTTCATTCATTCATTCATTCAGAATGAGAATCCTAAGACCATAGCTTTAGAGTTGGACTTCAGGTCATCTAGTAAAACTCTCTCACCTTACAAATGAGTAAACTGAGGCACAGAGAGGCTGACTAAAGGCCTAGGAAGTAAGTTACAGAGTTAGTTTTTGAACCCAAGTCGTCTGACACGAAAGGGCCTCGTGCCCTTTCTACTGCCATGATCTGCAAGGCCGGATTGCATTCTGCATGTTTGGTAGTGCCACATTGACGAGATTACAGATACACAAAGTATCAAGTAACATAATTGAGCTGCTTTATGGAAATATCTAGCCACTTTAGCCCCAGTGAAGGACAAAGAAAGAAGGCACTTGGATGAGTCAGTTGGATTAAAACTCTAAAAACAAATGATGCATTCTCTCTTGTTCCCAAGGTCATCTCTCTGTCTCTCTCTCACTGTCTCTATCTTTGACTGCCTATCTCCCCTACCCCCCATCTCTCTCCTTTTTCTTTCAAAAAAAAAAATTAGCCACTAAGCATATATTAAGTTCCTGCTATGTGCCAGGCAATATGAAACCACACAAGGATAGAAAAACACAAATGTAACATTGCCTGCCCTCAGGGAGCTTCACTTTTTAAAATTTTTTTTTATTGGCATCTTGTGTTTTATAAGTTTACCAAACTTTCCCCACTATGCTTCCCCTTCCCTCCCCTCTCTCAGAGAGCCATATCTTTGATGACATGTTTTGAAAGGGAGGAACTAAAAAAATCAGCAAAACTAGTCTCTTTTTCAAATATATTATCTTGATATCACAATAATTTCTCAAAACATACCTCCACCCTTCCTTGCAACAAAGAAGGACAATTAAGCCAAAATAACCCATAACAGCAACTGAATCTGACAATGACAGTAACATTCTATCCTAATGGTTGCCCACCTCTCTACCCACTCACCTTCCATCCCTAGCCACCAAAGTCATTTCTTTTTGAGTTTGGGAGGATAGAAATGACTTGGGGGAACTAAGTTTTGTCATCTACCTTAGGATAGGACAATGACTTGGAGGGGTCTCACATTAAAGAATGGTTGTCAGTTCAAAGAACCCACTAGTCTCCTAGACAGTGGCAAAGAAATGTTGGAGTTTGGGCACAATCCTCCACTATGGATGAGATACCAGGTGAGGTTCTGTGGAGAGATACAGACGTATTAAAGAAACCCCATGCTTGCCCACCCAAGGTAGGACAGGACAGAGCTGGTTTTTGAACCCAGGTCTTCTGACACGATAGGTCCTCCCCTTCCTACTACAATTATCTGTAAGGCTAGGTTGCAATCTAGTGTTGCGGCTGGGGAGGGTGTGGGTGGTCACTACGATTTTCTCCAGTTCAAAAGAGGGAGACAAAAGCTTAACCTCCAAAATTATCCAGGTACAATGGGTCAAAAAATATCGTGAGGGGATAAGTAGTAGAGAAAGAGGTTCTCTTAAAAGGCTAACCCCTGGGTGTGTCACTTCTCTTGAAGTGGGTAAAACTGCTATGAGAACCTGTGCTTTCTCATTTCCTGATTTTGTAGAATCCAAAACTAACACAACAAACCCTCCAGTTTCCTTCCTTTCTCCATTTCCTTGAAAACAAAAACAAAAGCTACTGCGGCCTTCTACATTTCCATTCAATTAGAAGCAAAACACAGGAGAGCCCCATTTCTGCTGCTGTCTGTCCTTCTCTGGTGACAGATACATTATGTTATTTTGTAATTTCTCACGATAAGGCTTTTCTGTTTCTTGACCGTTACCTCGGTACTGCCTTATCTTCTCCATAATAGGGCCTCAGTTTCCTCATCTTTAAATTGGAGGTGATAATAGTACCTAGCACTACAGAGTTGTTGCATCAAATAAACTAAGGTTATAGAAAGTGCAATGTGAACCAGAAAATGCCATGTAAAGAAAGGTGAGCTATAATTTATGTATATATGCATATAGTCAGTATTTTAAAATGATAGTTTATTAGGCTTCATTTCCATTCCCATGGGTTCCACTATTGGTCAGGTCGTCATTTCCACAATCTCTCTTCCTCCAATCTACCCTATCTGTGGTCAACAGATTACACTTCCTAACATATAGATTAGATCGTACCACGCCACTATCCATAAATTTGTGATAGTTTCAGTGACAACAGCTTCTGGCATTCAAGGACCTATGTGATCCACTGCCACCTATTTCAGGCTGATCTCATAGCATTTCCTGTCACATAGGAATTGGTATAAGCAGGCCAATCTCTAAGCATGGGCAAAGCTTTGGGTGACTCAGTGCTGAGGGGGCTTGGCACTGGTTGAGGGAACATTCTTATTGGCTACTGAGCAAGAAAAACTAATGACTCAGTGGATAATTAAGAGAGTGAGTACAGGGCAGCTAGGTGGTGCAGTGGAAAGAGCACTAGCCCTAGAATCAGGAAGACCTGAATTCAAATCCAACCTCAAACACTTGACACTTACTAGCTATGTGACCCTAGGCAAGTCACTTAACCCCATTGCCTAGCCAAAAAAAAAAAAAAAAAAAGAGACAGTGAGTGACCAAATGCTCAGTGTTCTTTTCCTTTTCACTGAAGATGACATCAGGACTTCCCTGGCCATATGGCAAATACAGCACATATCCTTCCTAGGTGAATCTGAGCTTTGGGGTGGGCTGTGTCTTTTATGTTTGTCCTTTCTTGATCTTAGGTGAATGAGTATGGACACATCCAGGTGCAGGGGTTGTCTTGTGAGCTCAAGAAGTCTGAAGACTCTGTGTTCTTTGGGTTAGAGCTGACTGGTGGCAAGCGAAAGCGTTCCCAACAATGACCCCAGTGCTCTTGGGCAGGGCACCAAGATGACATCGGGAAGAAGCCAGACCCTTTCTGCTGGAAGACATGGACCAGGAGTTGTTTGGACAGCACAGAGCTGAGGTGAAATGTGGAATAGCTACTCAGTGGCCCCATGAAGTTCTTTACGCACTCCATGAGATTTAAGTATCAGTATCCAAGTAAACTGTAACAACAGCAATAAATTACTGATTATTTGAGGCTTGTCAAGGTTCACTGTGAGTCTTTTGTGACTTTTCCCATTTCTTTTGTGTGGAGGAAAGAAATACCTGTTCTGTATCTGATTAATACTATACACTGAGTACTTTTTTTGGTTTCCTGCCTTTGGGGAGACCTTGACATAAGCCAAAATTAAACAGTTTCCCTCTAGGATGCTTGGGTAGTAGTGTAGGGATCTGAAGACAATGAGAAAAGGGAGGTTAACTCCTCACATAATAGCTGAGTCTCTCCTGAGGAGTGAACTCAGTCCAGGACACATGCATGGTTACAGAACAGAGGGACCTCTTGAAGAAGAAATGCCCTAGTCCATTGGGCCCCAAAGTAGCATTTTATTATTACACTGGCCTGGCTATTTGCTGAACATATACCCTTGCTTTCCTGCCCTCTTGTCTTTGCTCAGGCTGTGCAAACTCATTCAACAAGCAATTTGCTGAATTTCTATAGTGCAGTCTCCCGCTATTGAAATCCCTGTTGAAATCCTACAGTATTTTCAAGACCCAGCTCATATACCCCTTTCATGATTCCCCTCCCCCCTCTCCAGCTCAGAGAGAAATGATCTCTCCCTTTCGGAAATACTCAAAGCACCATTCTTACTTCCTATAGCCACTTGTCAGAAGTTTAGTTATTTGTATTGATATCTTCTCATTTGCACTATGCTGTGTGAGCACAAGCACCATGACTCTTTTGTCTGTGGATTTCCATATATCTGATTGGCCCAAGGTGCCCCACCATGATTCATCCTAGCCATCTTTCTGCCGTGTGCTCCAGTGTTGCTGTTTTTGGTCTCAACCTTCCAGAAACCATATCCTAGAAGAGGTGATCCACTTGTCTGCACCTCTGGTCCTGGAGTTCGGATGTTCTGATTGGTAAAACCCAACTATCTCCAGCCAGCCCTCAGGACAAAACAACCTCCTCTGGCCACCTCTCCCCTTTGTGTGTTGTGTCCCCCTACAAGATTTAAGTTCTCTGAGGACAAAGACACTGGTTCTTTTTTACATTTTTGTCTCCAGGACCTAGCACCGACCTTGACACATAGTAAGTCCTCAATAAGTGCTTTTCCATTCACTTCATTCATTCATTCATTCACTGTCCACCAACCCACCCACCCCTATCCATTCATCCACCTACCCATCCATCCATCCACCCACCCATCTATCCATTCATCCATCTACCCATCCATCCATCTATGCACCCATCCATCCATCCATCCATCCATCCATCCATCCATCCATCCATTCATCTGTCTATCCATTCATTCATTCCCTTAGCACTTGCCAAGTTTTTCACAGAGCAGGCATCTAATTAATGTTTGTTGGTTTGAATAGAAGAGCAGTCTAAGTAATACATACTTTTTTCCCTCCCATTGTGAAGCATAACTATAGGACTTCCCACATAACTGGCAATTGCATGGAGAAGGGGGATGGAAATGAAAGGGAGGCAGGATGTTGAAGCAGGACGTCATAATCAGAGGACTCAGGGTTCAAATACTACTCTGTTGCTTAAATGCCATGTACCCTCTAGTGAATCACACAACCTCTTTGGGCCTCAGTCTCCTCATCTGTAAAATGAACTGCTTGGACCAGATAATCTCTGAGATCCTCTTTGACCTCTAACATTGTGTGATTCCACAACTGGCTTATTTGTTTTTAAGGGACATCCTGGACTATAATGATAAAGGGGGACTAAGACTGGCTGTTGTTAAGAAAATACTTTTAGGTTTGCAAAGCACATTTTAGACATTATTTCATTTGATGCTTACAACTGTTATTCTCATCCCCCTTTTATAGATGAGAAAGCTGAATCTCAGAAGTGACTTGCCCAGGGTCACACACTTAGAGAAAAGCAGAGTGGGGGACTGGAATCGAGGTCATCCCAATTTTGAGTGCACCAATGGGCGCAGACCTTTGGGGTAACAGTAAGGTAATGGGATCCTTTTATCACATTGACTCCACTTCTTATCATTTTCCGCTCTCTGAGCTTTTGTTCACACCTTGCCCTCCACCGAGAACACCACCGCTTTCTTGTCTCACCACGCCCATGTGCTATTCATTCCTCATGGCACTGTGACACGTTCCATGAAACCTTCCTGATTGAAACAACCTCTCCAGATGCTGAAATCCCACGTCCTTGTTTTGATCCACCTTAAAAGGATTACCATATGCTTTGATTACAAGATATTAAGATTTTGAGTTGATTTATAACTAGTTCAATCGCTTCATTTGACACATGAGGAAACTGAGGCCCTGTGTGGGTCTCAGTTTGCTTATCATTAAAATAAGGGGGTTGGACTCAATGAATCAGAAAGGCCCAGGTTTGAAGCCTGCCTTTGAGACTAGCTATGTGACCTTGGTCAAGTCACCTCACTTATCTGAGCTTCGGTTTCTTCACCTGTAATACCTGTGGCATGTACCTCCCAGGGTGGCTCTGTAGCTCACATAAGATAACTTATGGATATAAGTCACTTTAAAAGTGCTCTGTCTCTGACCTAGCCCCAGAAAGAACCCCTGAGACCATGCAGTCCAACCTGCTCAATTTTAAGAGTTTTATTTTATTTTTTAAGATAAAAAACAAAACAAATCTTCCCAGTTTGCCAAAAGAAATTCTAACATCAGTCACTGTACAAAAATCTATGTCTCATTCTGCCTCCCCCTCCCCTCAGATAAATCACTTCTGCATTAGAAGGAAGGCATCAGGTGTTATCACTGGTTCTTTGGAATCATTGTGCTGGTCAGAGTTCTTCATCTTTCAAAGTTGATGGCCTTTACGATGTTGGGTTATTATATAAATTGTTCTGATTCTGCTTCCATCCCTCTGCATCAGCTCATACAAGTCTAGGTTTCTGTGAAACCACACCATTCATTATTTCTTACGCTACAATAGTGTTCCATTGCATTCATATGCCATAATTTGTATAACCATTCCGAACTGATAAACACTCCCAGTTCTTTGCACCACAAAAAGAGCTGAGATGTATGTATGCATGTATATATACATATACACACACATAGAGACATATGTTTATATATACATATATGTATGTATATAAGTGTATATAAATGAATATATATTTCATCCACATGAACCCTTTTCCACTTTCTTCGATCTCTGTAGGTGAGACAAGCCTACTAGTAGTATCTTAGGGGCAAAGGGGATGCACAGCTCAGTGACTATGGGGGCACAGTCCCAAATTACGTTTTAAAATGGCTGCACCAATTTGCAGCTCTATCAACGGCACATTTGTGCACCTGGCTTCCTTATAGCCTCTCCAACATCTTTAATTTTCATTTTGTCCAACTTTGCTATTCTGATGTGTGTGAGCTGGAACATCAGATCAATTTTCTTATTCTACAGTTAGGGTAACTGAGGGCCAAGAAAAGGAAATGATTTGTCCAAGGTCACACAAGTAGTAAGTATCAGAGGCAGAATTTGAACCAAGGCCTTTCGGCTGTATCATGTGGTACCTCCTGTGTAGACATTTCATGATAGGTATCATCCTGGTTTTTCTCATTTTATTATTGTTATTATTCTCATTTTTCTCTTTTTTTTAGGCGGGGTTCAAATCGAAATGGTTTGGGGGCAAGTTGCTCCTGTACCCTGTTCTTTATGGTCAATGTTTGGCAGACAATCACATGGGTAGATAAAGCACCTATTGTGTGCTTTCTCTAGCTGGGCAAAAGTATCAGGATGTTAGCTTATCTTCCGTAGGCACACGAGCAAGGCATCATCAAAACGGGACTAGTAGTAGATAGGATGATGGGGAGGATAAGGGGCCTTGTCCCACCTCCGCTTGGTTTTGATGATAATGATGCACAAGAACTCATAAGGGACCTAAGACATCATCCAGTTCAAACCATCCAGAAATCAAGGCTGACTGATTTGCTCAGGGTCACACAAGTGGTAGGCATCGAACCCAGGTCCCTGACTCCAAGCCAGTATTCTTAATACTCTTTCATTATGCTAGCCTACTGTGTAAATCATTCAACAAGAATTATTAAGCCCCTACTCTATTCCACGCATGATTTTAGGTACTGTGGATTAAAAATACAAAGAATGAAATGATCCCTACTAAATACTGTCCTGGACTATAATTCTTTTTCTATAAAATAGCAGGACTAGAAGGCAATTTTGAGATTATTAAAAAAAAAACCCCTCTTCATTTTACAAATGAGGAAACTGAAACCCAGATGGCTTCAGTTGCACAGCCTGGGTCAAATGGTAGAGCTGGGATTTGAACCCAAGCTTTAATAAACCCAGGGCTATTTCGGCTCTCCATCGCTGCCCACGCTTGTTCTCGTGTCATAAGAGAAGCTTCAGAACACCACCGTGCCCCTTGGAATGGCTAGACAGATTGAATTTTGAACAAAACCATCCCCAAAACGCACCCTGTTAGTGAGTCCCTCACTCATCCCTGGCATGTCACACTCTCCCATTTAGTCTCTCTGCCCTTTTTCTTCTTCTGCCTATTCAGAGGGACATTTGGAGCTCGATGCCCCCCTCCCCCTCCCATCACTCTTTATTCCACGTTTCAAGCAAAAGTCCCATCCTCCTCTTGTGCAAAGCCAAACGGGTTTGAGCACCCTGGGAGACTATTTACTTCAACCCCCTCCCTGAAATCCCATCCAGTAGCCCTCCTGTCCCATCCCCCCAGCTCCTTCTGCAGGCTTGGAAGAATCGGAATGGCCTAGCTTCGCCCTTCTCCCTCCCACCCCCTTTACCCAGGCCACCATTATCCAGTGCTCCAGGGCCTCAGCAGTCACTGGAGGCCCTTCTCTCCCTGGACTGTTTACACAGCTGTGGTACTAAGGACCACTCATTTCTTCCTCCCTCCGCACCCGGGGAGTTAATATATGTACACTTCCGGCTCCACCCCACCCCCAACCTCCAGTTTCTCCCCCCAAACCCTTAGCCCCAGTGGTAAAGCTGAATCCAATCAGGACTTATCTCCACAGTCTAGGCGACGATTAGGGCATTTTCTGCAGCAAAGCATGTGGAAAAGTGCATGGCTGTTTGTGGCAGGGTGTCAGAAGTGAGTGGGGAAGAGGGGCCTCTTCGGAAAATTCTAGTTCACAGCTGTTTCCCACCCTGGGAGCCACAAAAGTTTCATGGTCGTCCAGTTCCAAACCTTTGTTTCTGCAAATAGCTATGCAAGGTTTGGAAAAAAAAAAAAAACAGGTCTTGGACTTGCATGCCTGAGCCTCGGCTCTCCTGCTTGACTCTGAGCTCAAAAGGGATTCTTCAGGGATCATCATCTGAGAGCTGGAGGGGGCCTTCCTTGGAAGCCATGGGTTACAACCTGCCCATTTTACAAATGAGAAGAATGGGGCCAAGGGGGTTGAGCTATGAAGGATCACGGGGCTAGTAAGTGTCTGAGGCAGAATTTGAACTCGGGTCTTCCTGACTCCAAATCCAGTGTCTTCCCCACTCAACCACGCTGCTCCTTGGCAGAATCACAGGACTAGGACTTCAAAGGCCATCTAATTCAACCCTTTCATTTTAATAATATTAATAGCTAGCATTTATATCATGTTTTAAGGTTCTAAAAATGCTTTTGTTTCATCTCAAACGTTATCTTATTTGGGCCTCCCAACAACCCAGGAGAGGTAGGTGCTATTATTATCCCCACTTAACAGATGGGGAAACTGAGGTGCAGAAAGGGTAAATGGTTTGCCCTGGGCCACACAACTAGTAAGTCACTATTTAAATGGAAGCCTTCCTTACTCTAAGTACAATACTTTTTTATGCTGTGCTACCTAACTACCTCCCACTTGGCAGACGAGGGAACTGAGGCTCAGGGAAGTGATTTCCCCAAGGTTACATAGAGCAAGTAATAAGTGAGTGAAGGGAGATTTGAACCCAGGTTAGATGGTCATAGATTTAGAGTTGGAAACGCAATTTGCTTTTTTTTTAAAATGAGGAAACTGGGGGCCGAGGAGGTGAACTGACTTGTCTAAGGTCACAAGGGTCAGAGAGTGGCATTAATAAGATTTGAAGCCAGATCTCCCGATTGCAAAGTAGGGCTTTTTTTTTTACAAAGTAGGGCTTTCTGGTCTTTTCTATGCCTACCATCACAATGCCTCTTTCCTCCCCTTCTCCTAAATCAAAAGTCACCTTCCAAAGGACTTTACAAATGCTGCTAAAGACGTCTAAAAGTAGCCGAAGCCCCAGTGTCCAATTCACAGCATCCACCTGAAAGGCTTCCTGGTACCCAAGGTCCGCCAGTGCAGGGGGATCACTCAGATAATGCAGTTCAGATGGAGGGCCATAAAGTCATCTGAAAGACCTCGATGGAATAAGGATTGGCCAAAGTAAATAAGTAATCTGACACCAGGACCAGAGTGTGCTGGAGGCGCAGAGGGCACGATGGACAGACTCTTCAAAAGGACAAACATCCAGGTGGATGGCTAGGGGAGATCAACAAGGAAGAACAGGAAAGCAGCAACGGAGGGAGGGAAGACCCAAGAAACGTCACAAACAAAGCAGAGGTGGCCTTCATGGATTCAGACACAAGCAGGTATAAGGCAAATATGTGTCACGGGCCCTGGGGAGGTCTGAAGCAAACAAGAAGGCCTTTGACACTCTGTCTTTGTACGCCCAGAGTCTTAGTACAGCATCCGGCACCTAGCTGGCATTTAATAAAGGGCTGTTTGCTTGCTTGCTTTTTCTTTTTCCAAAAAATGTTACAAAAAATAAATTAGAGACAGAACTCAAGATAACCCAACCTACCCGCCTTGCTAAGATGCTGGAGGTGGAGAGAGCTGGAAGGAATCTTAGGGATCAGACAGTCTAATTCCTCTGATTTTACAGAGGAGGAAACTGAGACACAGAGAAGGGAAGGGATTGTGGCCAGGACTGAATGAGATAACATAGTGGGAAGTACCACAAGGCAGTAAGAGTATTAATAATTATTGGTTAGGATCAGTGATATCATCAGCATAGGAAACCCCCTCAACCAAGGCAGAGAGCAAGCCTTCAAAGACTCAGTTACTACATGCCTGGGGGGAAGGGGTGGGAGAGGAGACCTGAAGCCCAGAGTGGTTAAGTGACTTACCTTAGGTCACAAAGCTAACAAGTGTCAGATGAGCAACAACCCAGGTCTTCTGGACTCCAAGCCCAGGCCTCTAGGCATTACCCTCCAGGCTGCCTCTTTTGCTAGGTTTGCTAGTTTTATCAGGTGATAATGAGAAGGCAGCATAGCTCAGTGCATCCAGAATTGGCCCTAGAAGCAGGAAGCCCTAGGTTCAAATCCTACTTCTTAGTGCCCCAGGCAAGAGAGAGACAGGGAGAAGGAAGGAGGGAGAGAGACAGACAGAGAGACACATACATACATGAAATCCCAGGTGAGTATCTAAAGAAGGGAAGGAAAAAAAGGAAGGAAGAAGCAATAATATAACAAACCATATATTATATATGATCATAAATAATAATCAAATACATAATTAGCAGCACAAACTATGTCTGCAGTAGTATGAGTTACACAGGGTTAGAAAGTGGGTTAGGGTCTTGTGTTAATGACAGATTCTATAGGCTGGGAAATCAGTCAAATGAAATGGGAAAGTAAAACAGAAAGAAGAACTTTTTTTGGAGGTAATCAGGGTTAAATGACTTGCCCAGGGTCACAGTCACACAGCTATTAACTGTCTGAGACTGGATTTGAACTCAGGTCCAGATAAAAGAACTCTTGAGCTACCTAATGAAGTGAGTTTTCCAACACCATGAGGAGGATGGGGGACACCTTTAATAGCAGGCTGGATGACTATATGTTGGGGGAGGGGGGGTTAAAGAGGATTCCAGAACTCAGAGTAGGTGGATAGAATGCTGGGCTTAGAGTCAGGAAGACCCAAGGGTGAATCCTGTGCCACAGACATTTACTGGCTGTGTGACCCTACCTCTCTGAGCCTCAGTTTCCTCAACTGTAAAATGTAGGTTAACAACAGCACCTACTTCCCAGGGTTGTTGTAAGGATTGAGAAAGTATTTGTAAAAAATATTTAGCACAGCTTATAACGACAACATAATGATGATGGTAACAGTTTAATAATAATGATAATAATAATAATAATAATAATTACAGCAGCAGCAGCCACGGCTAACATTTATGTGGTGCCTTACTGAAATTATTCTCATTTAATTCTTAATTTCCTATTTTAGAGAGGGGTCACACAGCAAGAGGCAGACGTGACCTCACTTCCTGTGGCTAGGTTCTGGGGCTCCTTCTGATGGGCTCAGCGGCTCTGCCTCCAGTCCCACCCAGAACTCATCTTCTTCCTCTCTAATATGCCTAGGGCAAGTCATCTGGATCTCCCCTTCCCCCCCATCTCCACATACCCAATATCTTATGGTTTATACTTAGCTATATACAACCTCAGAGTCAAAATAGTAGAATACGACCTTCCTGAGGGCAGACGAGAAGTCATTTTTTAGTTTTATGATTATAGTGCATATAAATGTATATGTGTGTGTGTGTGTGTGTGTGTGTGTGTGTCTGTGTGTGTGTGTCTTCTGGGTCCAATCATAAGACTTAGCAGATAGAAGGAATATTCCCAAGAGGTATCATGGTATAGTACATAAGACACTGAAGTTGTTGTCAGGAAGACCAGGGCTCAAATCCTGACTTAGACACTCATAGGCTATGTAACCTTGGGCAAATCACCTGATCTCTCTGTCATCTGTAGAGTGGATTATACCTATTAAGGTAGGTGAAAAACTGCCTCTCCCAAGGCCAAAAAGCACCTGCTTTGCAAGTAATAGCCTTAAAGTGTTAAAGGTTAAGTGACTTGCCCAGGGTCACACAACCTGGATGTGCCAAAGATGGAGGTGGTCTCAGATCCAAAGCCAGTCCTTTATCCATTACACCACACTACCTTGCATCTAGTAAGTACTGATTGGCTGGTTCCCCCTCAAAACCTTCTATTTGAGGAGGTGACAAAGGCCAATCACCTGTCTACAAATCTAAAGTTCTGACATCTCCTCTGGACTTTCTGGGCCATGCCCTCTATGCCCCCACCTCTTTTTTTTTTTTTTTTTGGGTGAGGCAATTGGGGTTAAGTGACTTGCCTAGGGTCACACAGTTAGTGTCAAGTATCTGAGGCTGGATTTGAACTCAGGTCCTCCTGACTCCAAGGCTGGAGCATTATCCACTGCACTACCTAGCTGACCCGCCCTCACCCCTTTACAGTGACCTTTTCTGTGTGGTCTTCTCTCATCCCAACTGTAAACTCCCTGAGGGCAGGAACTGTCTCTCTGGCTTGAATTTGTATTTCCAGGGTTTTGCAAAATAACTGCTTAATAAACATAGGTTAATTAGCTGACTAATTACCTGAAGGTTGATTTTACAGTTAAGTACACTGAGACTAGGGTAAGGGTAGTGATGTAATCTGGAACTAGGATTCCAAGCCCGGCATCCCTTTGACCAAGATCTTATGAGGACTCAGCAGGGTCACCCATACAAGGGATTTGCTTTAGAAACAAGTCATTTAAGAGAGTAAAGGCCAGAGCTGTGATTTCTTCCCTATAGGGAACTCCCACGTAAAGAAGCTCCCCTACCAAGGAAGGTTGGCCCTTCACTGCCCTGTATCCTCTGAATGAGTTGTCTGGGACACTGAGAGTTTAAGTGATGGGGCAGCTAGGTGGCAGAGTAGATAGAGCACCAGCCCTGGAGTCAGGAAGACCTGAGTTCAAATCTGACCTCAGACTCTTAGGTGTGTGACCCTGGGCAAGTCACTTAACCCCGACTGCCTCAAAAGAGAAAGAGTGAAAGAAAGTTTAAGTGACATACCCAGGGTCACAAAATCAGTACTTGTTAGAGGTGCAACTTGAACACAGGTCTTCCAGGTTCCAAGGCCATCTCTTTATCTACAATTTTCAAACTTTTTGGATTCAGGTTCCTTTAGACTCTTAAAAATTACCAAGGATCCAAAAGATCTTTGGTTTATTGATATTTACCATGTTAGAGATTAAGACGGATAAATTTTAAGATATTAACTTATTTTAAACAATAATATACCTATCATATTAACATAAAGAATATATTTTATGACAAATAACTGTATTTTCCAATTTAAAAAACTAGTGAGAAGAGGCGTTGTTTTTACAGGTTTTTTGCAAAACTCTTTAATATCTGGCAACAGAGAAGATGCCTGGATTCTTCTCTTTACTTCCTCATTCAATCTGTTGCGATATATTCTTTTGATTAAAGTATACAAAGAAAATCTGGTCTCATACAGATAGGTAGTTGGAAAAGGGAGGTGTATTTAAATAGGCAATGATGTCCTAATGTAATCATGAAAATAGATTTGACCTCACAGACCCCCTCCCTAAAAGGGTCTTAGGGAACACCTGGGTCCACGGACCACACTTTTGGGAATCACTGTCTTGCCTCTCAAACTACTAAAAGTTAATCTATAGGGAAACAAAATCACAAATACAGGTCATAATGCCACCAAGGGAAACCAAATACTTCTTGTCTAGAAGTTCCCCTGTGGGAATATACATTTTCCTTTTCAGGACAATCCCTTTCTCTAAACCCAGCTTGAAACCTGACAAGCCCAGGAGCCTGTCAGATCTCTCTTGATATAATCCATGTGCTTCTCCTTGGCCCCAAGGGACAAATGAGCAAAGCCTCTATTAGTGTGTGCACAATTATGTCAGAGACCAGTTATACACCTGGGATGAGGATTTGATGAGGTTTGGACCAAGGCAGGGCATGAGGTCAAGACTTTCCTTCCCTGAAAACCTTGGAGAATTGACTGGGGAAGGTAGGGAAGAGAGCTAGTTAGGCCTGGACCACTGTAATGACCTAAAAGCAACTCACGGCAATACAAGGTCAGCTGCCTTGAAGGGATCAAGCCTGGGAAAAATCAGCTCATCTACAGAAAGAGAGATAGAGACTAAAAAGCACCCTGACACAGATCTGGGCCAAAACATCACGGAGGAAGACAGGAAAATGCATTCTGGGGGTTCTGGACTAAACCCTTAGAACATCCAGTCTAGTAACATTACCCTGTTACAGAAGGGAAAACTGAGGTTCACAGAGTAATATTATCATAGATTTAAAAGGCGCCTTAGACGTCACTGACTCTGCCTCCACCCAAATCGTGTAGATGAAGAAACTGAGGCACAGAGAGTAAATGACTTGAGCAGGGTCACACGACTACTAAGTGTCTAAGGCAGGAGTTAGATCCAGGTCCCCTTGACTACCAGTCCAATGCTTTCCTTGAGTAATTAGTGGTAGAATAGGGACTAGAAGGAAGGCCTGGGGTCCCTTGCGGATGACTGGCCACTGCTCCTAGACCAGCCAGACAATGTAAGCTTGTCCCATGGCCAAGTTTTCTCTTTTTGACCATTATCAAGAACTATTTATTAAATGCCCTCCATTCCCTTAGGGGAACCACAGCCAACGGCCCCCAAAGGACAGTGATAACGCCAAGCAATGAAAACTTATGGGGTGGAGAGGGTCAGAACTCCCTTCCAAGGGCCTTAGACTAACACTGGCTGTGTTGTTTCCACTACAGTGGACCAACGCCTGAAAGGAAATGAAAGGCAAAAAACAAAATAAAACAAAAAAAAGAACAAAAAACCACCCCAACCCAACCTGGACAGCCATTTCCTTAACTCTATTTTTCCACCCAAGAGGCACCAGTGGTTAGCAGTATGGTGGCAACAAGTGGGTCAAAGGTCAGCCAGTCCCGCCAGCTCTGGTTTCCATGGAGACAAGGTCTATTCATCCAGCACACAGAGGGCCCTTCACATCCACTTAGGCACAATTGAGCTATTACCGAGAGCCCAGGAGAGCTGTTTCTGGAGCACAGTGGACTCACTAGACAGGGCAGAGTTTAATGGAGCTGATTAAGATGGTCATTGGGGGAATTATCCTGGAGCTGAATTAGGGAATGCCCCCTGCCCAGAAGCCGGTTAAATCCCCCAACGTCATCCCTTCCCCGACACTGTCTCCTTTCTTGGAAAGGTGCTCTGGGACCCAGGAGCCTAAACTCTCACTCTGAACTATAACAAAGTCCACACACAAGCACACTCCCTTGGCTTTTCCCTCAGCCCCGTCCGCATTTCAGAGGACTGACCCCAGGCCAGAGATCCCTGACCTTTGCCACCGCTGCCACCGTCCTGCTTGGTGAGTAGGCTGACAATGCAAATGATTTAGGGACCGAAACACTTCAGATAAAAGAAATACATGAGGGAGAGATTAAGACTCAAAATCCATTCCGAGAGAGAGAAAAGAAAATAGTTCAGCCATAAGGTGCGAAATTCCTCAGCAGGAATCCATAACTTTTTAGGAACTTGTTTTTTTGAGTGGGAGTGAGGCAGGTCTAATGCTATAAAGAATACAAATTGCAAATCCGTATGAATTCAAAAGGAAAGTGCCATAGCCACGTGGTTGGAGAGCTAGCTCTGAGGTCAGGAATAATATTAATAGTAGCTATATATAGTGTTAAAGGTTTGCAAAGTACATATAATTTATCCCATATATTACATATATTATTATCTAATAATAGCCAGTATTATCTCACTTAGCACAGCAACCCTGTGAGATAAATGCTATTACAACCCCCATTTCACAGATGTGGAAACTGAGACCAAGAGAGGGTTAAGTGACTTGCCCAGGGCCACACAGCTAGGAAGTGTCTGAGGCTGGATTTGAACTCAGGTCTTTCTGGCTCCAAGTCCATCACTCTGTCCAGTTCTCTGACACATACTAGCGATGTGAACGTGGCCAACTTATATAACTTCTCACTGTTCCAAGTGATTCTCTAAGACTTTCAGATGAGTCGCTGATCTGCATTTGTGAAAGGAGTACTCAACATCTGGGAAAACACAGGGTCTGACCAGGAAAAAGAAAAAAAGAAAGAAAGAAAGAAAAAAGCCACAAGGACCTATTGTGACGTCACTAATCTTATTGCCTATTTATAACATATAAAACACCGTTCCTATGGAAATAACTGCCCCCACAGTTACATTGTTTCATTTAGTTTTGTATTTTCCCCAGAACCAATTACAGATGTTGGGAGGGGGTATATTCCTGGAATATTAACTTGGTCCTCCCGAGGGTATCCAAAGGAAATAGTGTGGCAATTTATGCAGACCTGAAGTAAAGACAATTTAAATTTTCTCTGATGACCACTGAACCTGTCAAATTAAATAATGTTCTCCTCTCTGGCACTGGGTGCCATATTTTAAGAAGCCCATTGGCAGACTGAAAAACCTACCTCCGAGGGAGGGCAAGTAGGATGGTAGGGGCGGTGAGGGGGAGGGGGGGTCATGGGGGATGGAAGTAGGATGGTGGGGGGCAGTTAGGGCCATGGGAGGTAGAAGCAGAATGGTAGGGGCAGTGGGGGCCATGGGGAATGGAACAGGATGGTAGGGGCAGTGGAGGCCACTGGAGACTACACTGGATTGGGAGTCAGCAGCCCTGGTTACATTCCTAGTAAACAGCACCTACCAGTCCTTAGGATTATGACCAGGGGCTTATCCAGGCCTTAGCAGCCTCTACAGTAAAATGATAATAGCCAGCATTTGTGAAGTGCTTTACATATGTTATCTCATTTGAGATTTTCATTTAAAAGAAAGAGGGTTTGAACAAAATGGTCTCTAAGTCCCTTCCAGCTGTAAAATTCCATGGCTCCTCTCCCTGATCCAACTTGTGCCTGCCCAGAACTGACTTAAAATGAGCTAAGATCATCATGAACTGAATTGCAGAAGAGATTCTGAAAATCTAGTTAACCTGCCCCACAGAGAAAGGCAGCTTTGATGACTTCCAGAAACGTTTCTACACCTGAAAGAAATCCATTAGCAGACGGCCCAGAAATTCTGACAAACCCCTTCTGCTTCCTAAGGCCTTAAAGCTTAAGTAATCCTCAGCCTGGCTTTTAGAGGGGAGGGGGTAGACCGTGTCTGGAAGGGACTCTCTCTCACCATCATTACCTTTCTACAGAGCCCAGCTCAGGTGCCTTGGGCTGAATGAGGCCTCTTCTGTCTCAGCTGTTAGGACTCTCTCCCTCTTGAATTTGCTGCCAAGAACGGCAGCTTGTATAGCGGATAGGTCTGCTGGACCTAGAGACAGACTGACCTGAATTCAAATCTCACTTCAGACATTAACTATGTGAGTGACTTTTGGTAAATTACCGAGTAGCTCCAAACCTCGATCTCCTCATCTATAGAATAGGGGAGAACAGTAGCACCTGCCTTACATGGTGGTTTTGAAGATCAAACAAGAGACTTTACAGAGGAAAATTTCGCTGTTATTATTGGTCAGAATACAATGTATTTTCCTATCTCTCAGGCCTTCGCTCTGATGCTGCTATCAGAGAGACACAGCATGGTCCAGCATATAGAGCGCTGTACTTGGAGTCAGAAAGGCCTGGGTTCGTATCTCGCTGTGGACATTTACTAGCTGTATGCACCTGGGCAAGTGACTCAACTTCCCAAGTAAAGGCACCTTGTATTATTAACACACTGCACAGGCTTTTTATGAAGCTGAAAAGAAATAGTCTAAGTAAAGTGTCTTATAATACTTTATAAATGTAAGCTACGATTAGTATTATGAATATGATTATGGTAGAAGATAAGCTCCCTGAGGCAGGGATTAGCTCTCATTTTTGCATTTCCAGCCCCTGCTGCTAGCACATAATGCCTGGTGATGTCCGGTACATAATAAATGCTTGATGAATTCTATTAGGATGACTTCCCAATAATTGGGAACCTAATCAGTCTAAGAAAAGCATTAAATCTCTCCAATTTTTTTTAAAGGCTCGCTAATCTTTTTTTGATCACTTCCACACCTACTCCAGTCCTCTTGGGATGCCCCATCATTGGAGCTTGGGTTCTCAAAAGCTGGGCCAGCAGACTGGAGAGCTCTGGCACGTGCGACTGAGTTGGACAAGATTCAGTGTTGGGCCCAGCAACAGATGGTGTGCGTCTGTTATCTGAGGACCAGCCTGGCTAAGTCGGGAAGGCTGGCTGTTGGGTGAAGCATCCTCACAGAGGTAGCAGCTCCTGCCAGTGCTAAGATGCATGTGGGAGAGCTGTTCTCTGCACCAGCATGAGAAGCCTCCATGCTTCGATGACGAGTCTCCGGAAGGACTCGATCAGGGGTTTTTTAACCTGGGGTTCATGAATTGGGATTTTACATATTTTTGTTTTATGCCTTTAAATACTGCAAAAGGGAACTAAGGGATGACTTTTTGAAAAAAAATTATTATAATGGATTGACTTCCATAGAAAGCAACATTCTACTAAATGCTTTCATGATTTACTTTAATGAATGCTTCCCAAGGAGATAGCATCATAGATTCAGAACTAGAGATGACCTTGGGAGTGCATGTTGTATGACCCCTTGTTTTATAGATGAAGAAACTGAGAACAATAGAAATGAAGGGACTCCTCCCCTCAGTTGGGGAGAGATGCGTGCAAATCAGTTTGATGAGAGGTAGCGTACTGTAAAAAAACAAAATAGGGTATGGAGTCAGGGAACCTGAGTTCAAATCCAGGCTTTGCTAATAAAAAGCATTGTGGCACAAAATACACCTCTCTGGGCCTCAGAGTTAATCTCCCTTCAAAGATAAAGGTGCTGGACTAGATTTCTAAAGTCCCCTTCAGTTTTAAGCCTCATGATACTAACAGGAGCAGACAGAGGGACAGACGAAAAGGGCAGGAGAGAGTTGCAGAGGGAAGGATCACTTTCTGTTGGGAGGGTCAAGAAAGACCCAAAGCAGGATGTCAGTTGAGCTACAAAAGAAAGAAAAAAGGAGAGGGGAACTTGGAACAGACAGAGCTGGAGAAGGAGAGTTCATTTTAGCTGTGGCAGGTAGGGTGTGATCAGATATGGACGGGGCTGAGGAAGAATGGAGACAGTGCCTGGTTTATTGAAACATGGGCTGCTCGAGGGAGGGGATGTTTTTTGCTTTGCTTTGTATACCCTGGCACTCAGCACAAAGCCTAGTGCACAACAGGCCTCTGATAAATGTTTATTTATTTGTCTGACGGTTTAGCAAAACCAGAGTAATGGAGAGGAGACCTTTATGGGATAAAGTTGGCAAAGTAGACTGGACACACCCACAGAAGGCCTTGAATGCCAGGATAATAAAATCTCCACACTGGAAATCAGCCTTGAAGGTTATTTAGTCTAAACCAAATTTGAATCATTCTTTTCTAGAATATACTCAGGTATATAGAATATATAACAGCCTTCAGTCAGAGACCATCCCACCCCACTTCTGCAGGATTCAACATTGTGGAATCACGGAACAGTTAGGAAGTTTTTCTTCCATTAAGCTCAGAACCATGCCTCTGGAACTTTAACACAATGCATTTACTATGATCAGGCACTGGGCCTGGTGCCCAGGGTTACAAAGACAAAAATGAAAAAGTCCCTGTCCTCATGGAGCTTCAAAGATTCTAGGTGGCATAGTGAACAGTGTTGGACTTGGGGGAATCAGGAAGGCCTGGGTTCACATCTTGCCTAAGGTGCTTACTACCTGGGTGACCTGGGGTGAGTCATGTAAACTTAAAACAGCATAAAAATGAAAGCTGCTACAATTATCATCATCATCATTATTATTATGGAAACAACGTGCACATAGATAAGCAGGTACAAGACAGAAAAGACGTAAGTGCACAGTAATTTTGTGGGGGAGGGGAGTAGATAATACCAGCTAGAAGGAGGATCAGGAAAAGCCCCGTGTAGAAGGTGGTCCTTGAGTGGAAGCTGGAGGTGAGGGCCAGGAAGGCCTCTTGCCTTCAGCTCCTTCCTCTAGGGCTGAGCAGTCCAGACTCTATTCTTTCAATGTGTGAGCCCTTTCACACTTGGAGACAGCAATCATGGATCTTTGGGCAAGCAGCATGCCTTGTGAGCACCTAGGAGGGGACTGCTATTTTGATTCCTCTTGGACATGGAAGAAAAGAGGGCTCGAGATCTAAAGATCCAGGGTTCCAGATCCACCCTTGTCTCTTGGAATCTCTGATTGCCTTCAAGACCCAGCTTAAACAGTGTCTTCTGCATGAGGCTTCTCCAGGGCCTTCCACCCCCAAGGCAGTCTTGTATCTGCTTTGTATGTGTTTGTGTAAATGTATACGGGAGAAAAAGATCCTGAAGGGAAGGGAGGCTCGAACATAACAGACCTTTAATAAATGTTTGTCAAAATAAACAGAGGTCTCTAGTAACTGGGTGGATGAACAAGGGGCCACAGGAGTGAGGTTCACAACAACAGATAAAGAAACAGACTTCTCACTTCTTGATAGACAGCTGGAGGAACCCGTGAGGGCAGAATGGTTCATACATTGTTAGATGTAGCCATTCGGGGGCAGCTAGGTGGTACAGTGGATAGAGCACCGGCCCTGAAGTCAGGAGGACCTGAGTTCAAATCCGACCTCAGACCAAACACTTGACACTTACTAGCTGTGTGATCCTGGGCAAGTCACTTAACCCCAATAGCCTAAAAATTAAAAAAAAGGTGTGGCCATTATTTTTTTGTTTGTTTGTTTACCTATGTTTCTTAAGATGGGGATTTTAATTCTGCTCTGGTTATGGGGCAGAGGGAAGAGCTTACATCCGGAAATGACAGTGATGTATAAACAAAAGACAATCGATTAAAGGTCTCTCACAATATGATTCTTACGTAAGGGGCTGATGTTGGAGCTTCCCCAAGCTGGAGCACTATGTCATTCAATATCCCTGGAGAAGGCAGAGTTAGAGGCAAAACTCCATCATCTTTGGGAAAGTATGTACACTCAGAGAACCTTGCTTTAAGCTACAGCTCTGCTACTCACTCCCTGTCAGATTCTGACCAAGTAACTCCACAGTTCTGGACTTCTGTTCCCACGTGCAGAAAATGAATTGGGCCTAGACTAGATAATCTCTACAGTTCCTTCGAGGCCTACACCTATGAAATCCTTTTGGTAATTCACCCACCAGTGAGAAATCAGTACACGGTATTCTCAGAAGCCTGGTGGTCATGGGAGATGCTCAGCAGAGTCCTGGGAAATGACCTAGAGTAGGCAATTTTTCCAACCCCAGTCCCTGACCTTCCTATACTTGTAGCCACCACATTTAGAGTGGTATCAGTGCTAGAACCAAAGTATCTGACGCCTCACCCAGATACTATCATTACCAAGGAGACAATGAGTGCAAAGGCTATCATCAAATCCCCATGGGAGCAAAGGTGCCCACCTGAGTCACAGCAAAAGATCCTCAGAGCAAGTGAGACAGGGTGAGTCATGGTATAGAGGGCTGGCTTTTACTGACTTCACAAGATATATGCATTCTGGGAGTAAAATGGTAACCAGGAAAAATGTGATGTGGGCTGGTAATTTTGTATACTTTCCTCCAAGGCAAAACTAAGCAGTAGAATGCCTTAATTTTAACATTGCTGACCGCTTTTCAGAATTTGTTTGGAATACCTTTCCTCTGACAATTATAAGTAAAGAAGGGTCGTAGTCTCCTGGGTGGCTTGGGAGGATGCTGTGGGGAACATCCCAGGCAAGCGAAACTTACAAACTAGGAAACCTACAAACTTCTCAACAGCTGGTCTATTTCAGGACCAAGTCCATCCCAGGGAGGGGAACAAGGAAGGATGGAGACGGGGCCATGGGATACCCGGGGCAGAAAGGGCCCCAGCTAGGCTGTACTTTGTTAGCTGCTAATCGCCTCTTTTCAATCAGACCTGCATTCTCTCTTCAGGCAGGACAGCCCCACTCCCTTACCTAACCCAGCTCACTGTGGACTCACCGCCCCTGATGCCGAGCGCCCGAGGAACCTGAAACCGGGCCAACGTTAGCACAAGAAGAGA
Organism: Vombatus ursinus; assembly: GCF_900497805.2. Lineage (NCBI taxonomy): Eukaryota > Metazoa > Chordata > Mammalia > Diprotodontia > Vombatidae > Vombatus > Vombatus ursinus. Next base: position 235,524 of record NW_020954844.1, read on the forward strand.
AAAGGGAGATTGTCCTACTCGAACGACTCAAACTTTTCATTCTCTTTCGAGGCCTCAAAACCCTAATTTGACCACAAAAACCTGGCCTCTGGTGTTTCTGTTATGAGTATCAGATTCCTTCAGCTGAACTTGGCTGTTCACTGCCTGAACAAATTACATTAACAATACAGAGAAATGTATACAGGGCCTTAAAAACACTGCCGAGCTGGGACCAAAACAAAGGCAGGGGTGTCCTAGCAACAAACCTTACCCACACCCCCAGCCCCCCCAACACACACACAGAGCTTTAGGCCCTGCCAGGAATTGTGAACCATTGAGTTCTTCTCTTTTCTGCAAACAATTAGGGACAGAGAAGTCACAATTACAGATGGGATTTACAGCCAAAGGAACAATCTATAAATCACAGGGCTCCCACCCCCCACCTCCAACCCCCCAACCATTCCTAACCAAATAATCAGATCCAGATGTTTAGCCACAGCTGCCTAAATGTGTGGTACATTGTTGTCCAACTAGACTAAGATCTGACTCTGCGAACCGTCAGAGGCCGAAGCAGGACTTTGCCAAGCCAGAAGGGGCCCTTTTTCCATCCCAACTGTGAGGGAGCAAGCTCAAATATGAGATGCAGCTTGGTTGGACCTACCCATGGCGTGATGGTGAGATGGCCAAGGTGTGTCCACGCTGCACAGCCACTGAAAGACAGGCATGGTTTCATTCCCTGGATCCCCAAAGCTTTTCTAATCTAGAAGAATTTAATGAGATGACTTACTACAGCCATGATGTAGTGGGAAGAGAGAGAGAGAGAGAGAGAGAGAGAGAGAGAGAGAGAGAGAGAGAGAGAGTCTTGAAGTTAAGAAGACATGGCTTCAAGTCCACCTCTGTGACTAATGGCAAGTTCCTTAATCTCTCAGTGCCCTACAGGTAGGCAACATTCTCAGCCTTTAGGTTAAAGAGAAGGTACTCGCTTGCATTGGCAGAAAATTTTCCCTCACCCTAAAGTTCCCCACATCAGCAGTTCTTAATCTGGGACCCATGAACCCTCAAGAGATGTAGGAATAGATTTCCAGGAGTCTGTACATTTGGATGGGAAAAAAAATTACATCTTTATTTTCACTAATCTTTTTTTTCCTTCGTGGTTCTATATATTTTTATTCATTGAGAAACATTATTCTGAGAAAGGGTCCATGGGTTTCACCAAACTAACAAAAGAGTACATGACACAAAAAAGGTTAAGATGCCTTGCCCAATACGAATGAAACCACGAGTCCTATCCCTAATAATATGATTCTGATTCTTTCTTGTTTTTTAATTGCTTAATTGACTCCAAGGGCAGAAACATACTGTTTTTTCTCAGAGAATGTCAAGAGTTGAGAGACCTCATTAAACTTAGACAACAATGTCTTAAATTAACCTCTACAAAATGCCCCGAAGTCATTGCCTGCCCCCATCTCTAAGGAATCTCTTCCATCTTCCATGGTGGCTCACTCCACTTCTGGGTAGCTCCAACCAATGGGCCCAAATCTGCCTCTCTGCAAGGCACCGCTCCTAGTTCTGCCATCTGGGACCATGGAGAAAGAGTTCAAGCCCACATCATGACCCTTCAAAAGCCTCAGCCCCCCCTTTAGTCTCCTCTTGTTCTTCAAACAACCCTCCTATGACATAAAATCAAGGCCTTTCACTATTCAGGTCCTGCTTCTCTGGGTGCCTTCTAGTGGATCAACGTCCTTCTTAAAAAGTGGTACTCCAAACTGAACACAATAGGCCAGATATAGTTTGACCAGGGTTTTGGGGAGTGGGACTACTCAACCATCTAGCAGTGGTAAAACATTTTTTATCATCTGTATCCAACCACACCATAGGCTTCTGGGTAGGGTAGTCACAAACAAAGTTCTAAATCTGGCTAGCCATACTGCAAAAAATGTTGCTTTTCTCTACAGCCAATAGAACTCTATAAAATGGTATTGGAATCTGATAATCATTTATGAGGCTTCTACTATGGGCCAGGCATTGTGGTGTGGATGGAGCAGAGCGAGCCTGGGTTGTCCAAATCTCATCTGTCACATCACTGACCGTGTGACCTTACATAAGTCACTGAAGCTACTTGCTAAAGTGCTATTTTACAAGGATAGAAGTTTCTCCCCAAGAGCTCCTTATGCAGAAGGAATAATATGTCTGGTCTGAAAAACAAAATGGCAGCCAAAGAAAGGTGCTAGGAATATAAAGACAAAAATGAAGTAGCTTTGTCCTCAAGGAGTTGACTTTTTATTGGGGTGGTTATAATTGCACAGATTCCAATAAGCTGATAACTATTCTTTGGGTTATCCAAAAGTGGAGTGAGCTACCATGGGAGATAGTGGAGACTTCTCATTAGATGGGGGCAAGCAAACCCATTCTGTAGAAGGTAATTCAGGTCACTGTGGAAACAAAAATGATCTCTTGGGAAAGCCTGAGCTCCTCAGTTTCCCTCACCCTGGTGCCGATCCTGCCTCTGGACCCCAGCATTTTAACAAGGCTCCATTCTGTACTATAGCCTTCCAGAACACCTTGGCTGCTACCAAATGTTTCTCTACCATGGTGAATATTCAAGAGTCAAGAGTATTTTGTGTTGCCGACAAGACTGCCTGGTAACTAAACACCTCAGTAAGAAGGGACATGTAGCTTCATCCTCCTTCATCCATCATCTTTTCCTGACAGGTCTTCTCTAGGATTTCATATGGAACTGAGGTGAAGCATGGTCTGGCCTGGGATGACACAGCTGCTGTTTTTAACAGAGGAAGGAAGGAAGGAAGGAAGGAATTCAATGAAGCGGGATGTCTGGGCTCCTTGAGGCAGTGGGTTTGAGCATGTTGTTAGCTGGGTGAGGGCTGCTTCTTCCAACAGGCAACATGGATTATGCTCTCTCCATGGTGGGATCTCCAAGGGAATCCGGAGGTTCATAATGGTCAGGGGAATTTGGTCTCTAGGTCAGAGGATGTTGACAGGATGGCCACACTCTATCTCATTAACAACTTTCTTATGAACAGAATGTGGATTGCGTGACAAAAAGGAAGATGCAGGTAACTCTAAGCTCCTTGCAAAGAGGTGACCCCCTTCTAGGTTGCCTGGCCAAGTTCAAAACTTGAGCAGAAAGGTTACCTGGAATAGGGGAGAGGGAAAATAAGAAAGTTTAGCTATATAGAGGGGTATCAGGAAGCCATGGGTTTGCATTCCATCATATACTAGCTATAGAACCTTGGGCAAATCACTTAACCTCTGTGGCCTCAGTTTCTTCATCTGCAAAATGGAGGTGCAGGAGAGAGAGGGGGCTAGATGCAATGGTCTCTAAAGTCTCTTCCCAGACCTAAACTTGTGATCCTCCAATGGGAGGGTGAAAATAATATATATATATATGTGTATATATATATACACACACACACACACACACACACACACACACACACACACACACACACA